>NC_060182.1:80737274-81045665 GCF_021184085.1 Oncorhynchus gorbuscha
TAGTATGGGTAGGATGGTCATCTCAATCAGGGTTAGTTTGGCAGCAGGGCTGAGCGCATCCTCCTGATACCTGCTACTAAGCTATAGGGAATTGTTTTAAGAAGATCATACCAAGAATCACTTAGCTATTTGATCTTGAATTTTAAAACCCTTTGATTTGGGTCCAGTGTAGTTCTGTGAAGCTCAGCAGATATTCCCCAAAAATATTTTAAAAAATTGATTCTGAAGTGTCTCTGCTACAGTATACAGTGCCTTGCGAAAGTATTTGGCCCCCTTGAACTTTGCGACCTTTTTCCACATTTCAGGCTTATATATATATATATATGCCATTTAGCAGACGCTTTTATCCAAAGCGACTTACAGTCATGTGTGCATACATTCTACATATGGCTTCAAACATAAAGATATAAAACTGTATTTTTTGTGAAGAATCAACAACAAGTGGGACACAATCATGAAGTGGGACGACATTTATTGGATATTTCAAACTTTAACAAATCAAAAACTGAAAAATTGGGCGTGCAAAATTATTCAGCCCCTTTACTTTCAGTGCAGCAAACTCTCTCCAGAAGTTCAGTGAGGATCTCTGAATGATCCAATGTTGACCTAAATGACTAATGATGATAAATACAATCCACCTGTGTGTAATCAAGTCTCCGTATAAATACACCTGCACTGTGATAGTCTCAGAGGTCCGTTAAAAGCGCAGAGAGCATCATGAAGAACAAGGAACACACCAGGCAGGTCCGAGATACTGTTGTGAAGAAGTTTAAAGCGGGATTTGGATACAAAAAGATTTCCCAAGCTTTAAACATCCCAAGGAGCACTGTGCAAGCGATAATATTGAAATGGAAGGAGTATCAGACTATTGCAAATCTGCCAAGACCTGGCCGTCCCTCTAAACTTTCAGCTCATACAAGGAGAAGACTGATCAGAGATGCAGCCAAGAGGCCCATGATCACTCTGGATGAACTGTGGAGATTTACAGCTGAGGTGGGAGACTCTGTCCATAGGACAACAATCAGTCATATATTGCACAAATCTGGCCTTTATGGAAGTGGCAAGAAGAAAGCCATTTCCTAAAGATATCCATAAAAAGTGTCGTTTAAAGTTTGCCACAAGCCACCTGGGAGACACACCAAACATGTGGAAGAAGGTGCTCTGGTCAGATGAAACCAAAATTGAACTTTTTGGCAACAATGCAAAACGTTATGTTTGGCGTAAAAGCAACACAGACTATCACCCTGAACACAACATCCCCACTGTCAAACATGGTGGTGGCAGCATCATGGTTTGGGCCTGCTTTTCTTCAGCAGGGACAGGGAAGATGGTTAAAATTGATGGGAAGATGGATGGAGCCAAATACAGGACCATTCTGGAAGAAAACCTGATGGAGTCTGCAAAAGACCTGAGACTGGGACAGAGATTTGTCTTCCAACAAGACAATGATCCAAAACATAAAGCAAAATCTACAATGGAATGGTTCAAAAATAAACATATCCAGGTGTTAGAATGGCCAAGTCAAAGTCCAGACCTGAATCCAATCGAGAATCTGTGGAAAGAACTGAAAACTGCTGTTCAAATGCTCTCCATCCAACCTCACTGAGCTCGAGCTGTTTTGCAAGGAGGAATGGGAAAACATTTCAGTCTCTCGATGTGCAAAACTGATAAGAGACATACCCCAAGCGACTTACAGCTGTAATCGCAGCAAAAGGAGGCGCTTACAAAGTATTAACTTAAGGGGGCTGAATAATTTTGCACGCCCAAATTTTCAGTTTTTGATTTGTTAAAAAAAGTTTGAAATATCCAATAAATGTCGTTCCACTTGTTGTTGATTCTTCACAAAAAAAAATACAGTTTTATTTCTTTATGTTAGAAGCCTGAAATGTGGCAAAAGGTCGCAAAGTTCAAGGGGGCCGAATACTTTTGCAAGGCACTGTATAAACCGGTATCACTTCTCAGCTTGATATGGCTTCCAGTTTATCTTGTATACTGTACATCATACCTTCAGTACATTTGCATGTTGACCTGTACTTTAAGTAAAGGGATTTGGGATTTTTCGTTGTTGAGAATTGTATGATTCTATATTTATTACTATCATTTCTTTCAATAAAGCCATTTTTCATGCATCTTTTCAATAGATTTGTTTATCTTGCAATCACAAAACAAGATTGCATGAATTACAAACAAAAACAGACTATGTACAGGTACACCATTTAATATTTATTATAGACATTTTATATACATTATTTTTCAACAGTTTCATTTTGCTATGTGGTACAACCTTTAAAATCTGCTGATTCATAGTTTGTAAATCAAAAACCTTACAAAACTCATCAAAACTCTCAAACTGACCAGAACCTTTTTTTGGAAGACTAGAAAAAAAGACTATTGTATTTATCATGCATTACACAAACAAAAGCATTTAGTTACACCAGAAATTGTAGCATGTTTGAACATAAAATAGTTTTGCAGGATAAAATAGAAAAGTACAATCAAACAAAAGACTGAGTCGTGATTAATCTTATGTTTGCTATTCCAATCACTTAAAACAAAATTAAGAAAAATAAAATGGTTACACCCCATGCTTGCTTCAAAGCACTGATTTATAGCATAAAGATGTCTAATAACCTGTGATAAATAAACTCAAATACAGTAAGGTACAAAATATCACATAGTGATAGGATGATGCAGTTTATTTGAAAAGAGAGCGCTCTCAGGAAGCCATGAACTGTGCTTCTTTTAGTCCTACAGTCTTTACTCATGTGACAAAGCCAGGTAAAAGCAATGTCACAATCACATCCTTGGGTTAGGAAGGGCGAGATCACTGAGTGTTTTCAGTGACGGGGAACCGTAAGATGAGGGTTGTGGGGGACATAATGAGTTGTGAAGGAGGGTTCAGACCGGGAATAAATATTCCCTTTTTTTTATACAATTTTCAGTGCTGTTACGACAGACTTTATTTATATAAAAAGGATTATAAAAACTATATTTTTTTACACAAAAATGTCATGAAACTAATGCTAAAGTGTGAAGTTGACTGACTATATTTCACGCCTGATTCATGTTTAGTGTGAACTGAACTGACGCCGCAGGGTCTCCCAGTCGGCCCACCAGGGGCTGTGGCCATGTCCTGTTAAATACCTTTTTCACACTAGCAAGCCAAACGAAACCGAGCTGAACTGGTTACAAATCCACCATAAGTTACTGGAACCGCGATGAAAATAAAATACCAGAGCCAGCCCTGTATGGTGAGGGGTCAGCCCTGTATGGTGAGAGCCCTGTATGGTGAGGGGTCAGCCCTGTAGTATGAATCAGGTGAAATCTCAATTGTCCCTCGGCCACTGAACTATACAGACAGAACAGATATTAGCTCAGCTGAAACCCAGTCAAAAAGGCTAAATACACTAGTTTGTTTTACTCCAGCTTTTTAAACTTACAGTAAATTACAGGTAAATGTTGTTGTTTTAGTTAGAAAACAGGATAAAACTGATTGGGCGCTTCTCCACCACCACGCCTGGCATAAGTCCCCTTGGCACCTGGTTTCTGTCAAGTGTTGAGTTCAACATGGATGGGGTGGAGGGAGGCAGCTTCAATGTAGTGTCATAAAATGCTACTCTTATTAAACAAGGCAGTGAAGCAGTCCATTCGTTCTCTCGGTGTCTACCCACTCAACCTGGCAGTGTAGCACAGGTCTACTACACAAACACTTTGGCCAGGGCGTCGGCCCCGGCACTTGCTATGTATGCCTTTGACGGGTGGAAGGCAACGTCATAGATGGACTCGTCAGACTTCTTGCGGTGGGCAGTGATCTCCTGCACACAGGTCTTACTGTCCAGGTTCCACAGACGGATAGAGCAGTCGTGGCCTACGGAGGAAGAATGTGTTCAGTAGGGAGAAAACATTTCCAAACAGAGGTACTAGCTACCCGAACTCAAAAAGAAGACTTCTTGTCCATACAAAACGTTTTGCTACAGTGCGAGTGAGCAGTAGTGTTGCTTGTACTTACTTCCTGACATCAGGTAGATTCCGTTGGGGTCTACAGCCAGGCTGGTAACAGCATCCAGGTGGGCCACCATCGCATGGATCACTTTACCTACACGACAGGCAGACGTAACAGTCAGTACAGAGATATGGCAGACAGAGACGTAACAGTCAGTACAGAGATATGGCAGACCGAGACGTAACAGTCAGTACAGAGATATGGCAGACCGAGACGTAACAGTCAGTACAGAGACATGGCAGACAGAGACGTAACAGTGAGAGTAACTAGCTAAACATTGTCCCCTCCTGCCCACTTACCCGATTTATTGTCAAAGAACTTGATGTTCCTGTCCTCGTGGGCCGTGATGGTGACCGGCAGGGTGGGGTGACTCACTACCTTGTTGATGTGGTTGGCTGCAGGCAGAGCTGAAAACAGAGGAGAGGATGGGTCAACACAACTCACTATTAATACACCATCTGGAATGAAGACAGACAGTTAAAACTGTTTACTTCTTCTCTCGGAGGATATATCATATATCTAGCATGGTCACAGGAGAACAACAACAAATAGCAGAATGCAGTATTTTAAAGTTCCCCAGTCCTATCACAGAGCTTAGGGTTAGCATTGCTAGCATGTTAAATAAGGCTCCAGGCTAGGTTTTGGACTAGGTTAGGATTCTAGTCTAAATTGTAGACTTACTGCTCTCCCCCTGACCAGCGAACACCACGGCGGTCTGTGATGTCTCCAGGTCATAGATCACAGCGTTGCCCGTGTTGAAGGACGCCACCATGTGGGCGGGGTCACAGCCGTTGAAGTCCACCGCAGTGGGGATGCCGTGCTCTGTCGTACACACAGACAGAGACACCTGTCAGTTAGAAGCTTTTACACCAGTACTCTCTGACCGTAGCCACACAGACAGAGACACCTGTCAGTTAGAGGCTTTTACACCAGTACTCTCTGACCGTAGCCACACAGACAGAGACACCTGTCAGTTAGAGGCTTTTACACCAGCACTCTCTGACCTTGGCCACACAGACAGAGTCACCTGTCAGTTAGAGGCTTTTACACAAGTACTCTCTGACCGTGGCCACACAGACAGAGACACCTGTCAGTTAGAGGCTTTTACACCAGTACTCTCTGACCGTGGCCACACAGACAGAGACACCTGTCAGTTAGAGGCTTTTACACCAGCACTCTCTGACCTTGGCCACACAGACAGAGTCACCTGTCAGTTAGAGGCTTTTACACCAGTACTCTCTGACCGTGGCCACACAGACAGAGACACCTGTCAGTTAGAGGCTTTTACACCAGTATGTCCATGTGGATAACAAGCTCTCCATCACACTACTGGGGAGGTTCAAGTGCACAGCGTTCCTACCTTTCTCTGCATTGTAAGTGCTGATGCATGGGTTCTTCTCCTGGGGGTTCCACAGCTTGACGGTTCCATCTGCAGAGCAGGACAGCAGGCGGTTCTTGATCCCGCTGTAGGCCAGCCCCCACACAGCGTCTGTGTGGCCCAGCCAGGTTCCAGCCAGGACGCTGGGGTCTGAGGGACAGGGTCAGTCATACCCATTCAATAAGGGTGGACAAACAGCTCTGTGATTACTCAATGACGTGATTGGAATAAAGTGAAGAGAAAGTCTACTAGTCAATTCCAATAATATGACAGATGAATGAAAGTATTCCTGACTTCTGTTACTGTGGTCAAGGAGGAGACAGAATACTGGCCATGCTAAATGTGCCAACCTTACCGTAGGTGTCATAAGGGTCCACGTTGGAGCTGGGGATGTTCCAGCACTGTATTGTGTGGTCAATCCCTCCACTGTAACACTGCTCTCCACTGGAAGTCATAGCCAGGGACAGCACAGGCCCCCTGAGAAGAGGAAAGGGGACTTTAATCATTTACATCATTATTATACAGTGAGAGAAAGCCAAATGCAAAACAGTTATAGTGATTGATTACAGCTTTATCCCATTAGGTTGTCTTTTTTTTACCACGGCACCTTCTGGTAATTAGATACTTACACATGAGCTCTGAACGTGTAAATAGGCTCCACATCAAAAGAGGCACTTCTAAAGAAGAGGAAACAAACAATTCTTTAAAAAAGGGTTTTCAGACCCATTTAATCTAATGATACATTCTATAATTCCATAATGACAAGATAATCCAACCATGTAAACAAGTGTGTGTTTACTTTTTGGCAGGCACAGTCTTCTGCAGGTTCCACAGTTTGAGGGTGTTGTCCTCAGACACGGTGACCAGGACAGGCTCTACAGGATGGAAGGCCAGAGCCCTGACCCCGTCAAAGTGGCTGCGCAGGGTGTACTTGGGATTCCACGTCTTCCTGAACGTGTCCTTATTGGCTGGCAGCTAAAAATAGACAGACCGGACAGGGGAAGAGAAGGGCAACTTTAAACAAGTGTGGAGTGAAAAATGGAGACAGCTTGGTGGTGAGTTAGCAATGGGGAATAGACTGCACTAGAACTACTGGAGGGCTGTATGCCTTCCACTTCCTAATGACTTGTGATGATTCTGACCAACTGTCAAAGCAAGAACATTCCCCTCTCAACACCTTGTTATAGTTATAGAGAGAGATAGAGAAATTAGAGAAAGGAGAGCAAGAGAGAAAGAGAAAAAGACAGAACAAGTTGCAGCTCTGTAGAAGCCTGAGTCTGTCCTTTGTCAACGGTAGGTTACGGGGGGACTATTTGGGGAGATTCACCTACTGCTCACCTCTTGGCCACAGTACAGACATTGACCCTTTCTTTCTCAGCTCATTCACTGTCAAGCCACTAACACCTCTGTCTGATAACAGTCAAATTACTATGTTCCTCAAAAGAACAGACATGGAAACAACCACACATTCAAACCCCAGTAAGCTGTACAACATCAGAAACTCATAAAGATTGTCCCAAAACAGCGCAGAAGAATACCAGAAAGCAACCTGGAACCAAAATATCCAGACACTCTCCGATAAGTTTCTGGACTTTCTGGATACCACATTCACTCACAGTAAAGAAGGCATCAATATAGCAGTAAAAAACATCAACAAATCAAAAACCAAATAAAAACGACCATAGATGACAACTGGTTTGATGCAGATTGTAAAAGTATAAGGAAAAAAACTTAGAACACTATCGAACCAAAAGCACAGAGACCCAAATAATGTTGAATTACGCCATTACTATGAGACTTAAACTCTATAAACGTACACTTAGAACCAAAAAAGCACAGTACAACAGCAAGCAGCTGACAGTAATTGAGGAGTCCAAACAAACAACTTGTGGAAAAATTGGAGAAAAAAATTGAATAAATCGAAACAAGAGGAATTAGTGATACAAAATGGTGACATATGGACAACCCATTTTACATCACCGTTCAAATGGACACAAACGCAGAGCAATGCCAAATTCATGAGAAGTTGAATGGATTAGAAAAAGCTATAAAGGACAACCAAAATCAGACTAGGAGCTCTATAAGAAACTTCAGGCCCTCAAATGTAATAAAGCTTGCGGACCTGATGGCATGCTAAATGAGATGCTCAGACTCACTAGTGCAAATTTTCAATTGGCTATATTAAAACTGTTTAATTTGATCCTGAGTGTAGGTTATTTCCCTGACATCTGAAATCAATGACTCATTATCCCAATCTTTAAGAACGGAGACAAATTTGACCCTAACAATTACAGAGGCATTTGTGTGAACAGTAACCTGGGGAAAGTTTTCTGTAGTATTATATATGTAAGAGTTCTAACCTTCCTTAATAAGCACAATGTCTTGAGTAAAAGCCAAATTGGATTTATACCAAAACATCGCACGACTGATCATATTTACAACCTACACACCCTGATAGATAAACATGTCCACCAAAATAACACCAAAATATTTGCTTGTTTTATCGACTTCCAAAAACCATTTGATTCTATTTGGCATACAGGACTGTTCTACGAAGTTATTGAAAGTGGTGTAGGAGGTAAAACATATGACATAATTCAATGAAATGTATACTGGCCATGCGTGCAGCATTAAAATTGTCAAGAAAATAACTGAATTCTTAACCAGGGCGGGGCCTTCGCCAGGGTTGCAATATGAGCCCTGCACTCTTCAATATTTACGTCAACAAATTGCCACTATTCTAGAAAAATCCTCAGCCCCTGGTGTTAGTCTCCATAATTCAGATTCAGATAATTCGCCCTGTTGGGGGAGGATGCAGAGAGCTGTGGGTTGGCAGCGCACTACATTGCTGCCTGCCATAAGATGAGGGACAGTGTCTGACAGACCAATCAACCTGCACATGTCCTCTACTGTATGGTTATTGTTCTATGTATGGTTATTTTAACCCTTGATTATTGTTGTTACTGTTGTCCTGTTGACAATTTTGATTCTTATCTTAATATTGTAAATATCCAAAATAAGCTTTGGCAATATGTACATTGTTACATCATGCCAATAAAGCAAATTTAATTGAATGAGAAAGAGATAGAGAAGGGAGGGGTTCAAGGGTGATTGAGGAGATAGAAGGGCAGGGAGGTGTTCATAAGAGGGTGGGGAGGAACAGGGGGGTGTGTAGGAGCGGGTGGGGAGGAACAGGGGGTGTTCGGGAGGAGGAACAGGGGGTGAGAGGGTGGGGAGGAACAGGGGGTGTTCAGGAGAGGGTGGGGAGGAACAGGGGGTGTTCAGGAGAGGGTGGGGAGGAACAGGGGGTGTTCAGGAGCGGGTGGGGAGGAACAGGGGGTGTTCAGGAGCGGGTGGGGAGGAACAGGGGGTGTTCAGGAGCGGGTGGGGAGGAACAGGGGGTGTTCAGGAGAGGGTGGGGAGGAACAGGGGGTGTTCAGGAGCGGGTGGGGAGGAACAGGGGGTGTTCAGGAGAGAGTGGGGAGGAACAGGGGGTGGTCAGTGGGGAGGAGGGGGTGAGAGTGGGGAGGAACAGGGGGTGTTCAGGAGAGGGTGGGGAGGAACAGGGGGTGGTCAGGAGAGGGTGGGGAGGAACAGGGGGTGTTCAGGAGAGGGTGGGGAGGAACAGGGGGTGTTCAGGAGCAGGGGGTGTCGGGGGGAGGAACAGGGGGTGTTCAGGAGCGGGTGGGGAGGAACAGGGGGTGTTCGGGAGGAGGAACAGGGGGTGTTCAGGGGGGGGAGGAGGAACAGGGGGGGGGTGTTCAGGAGCGGGTCGGGAGGAACAGGGGGGAGGAACGGGAGGAAGGGGGTGTTCAGGAGCGGGTCGGGAGGAACAGGGGGTGTTCAGGAGCGGGTCGGGAGGAACAGGGGGTGTTCAGGAACGGGTGGGGAGGAACAGGGGGTGTTCAGGAGCGGGTGGGGAGGAACAGGGGGTGTTCAGGAGCGGGTGGGGAGGAACAGGGGGTGTTTAGGAGCAGGTGGGGAGGAACAGGGGGGTGTTCAGGGTTCAAGGATGGCAGGTGGGAATCGTGGTGCTTACATCATAGCTGTAGTCGGCGTCGTCATTGGAGACAGTGAGGTCAGCTAGGTCTCCCAGTCCCAGGACACTCTCCAACACGTCATCAGAGCCCATGATAAAGGACTTGCCCCCGCCTGAGGGAAACGGTAAGGGCTCGGCTAAGAACAGGACGGAGAGGAGGAGGTTTTATTAAACACCATACAGGCCACACCTAGACAGAGATGCTTGTTAACCAAAGAGCTCAGCTCCTCTCAGCAGGGTGCTAAAACATTCACCTAAATGGGAAAGACTGCAGCACACACTAAGCTGCTAGTCAGAAAATATTGTCTTGCCATGTTAAACACTAGTAGAAAGTGAAGTATTCCCCTGGGTTGACGTCAAAGCCTGAGCAAAAAAATGTTGATGCGTGCAATGAAACATTTCCTGAACAGACGAACACTGAAGATGCACTATGCAGAAATTGCTCCGCCATTTCCTGATTGCTAAAATTCTAATAGTTTGCTTAATTTCAGTTTGTGACAAAACAAGCAAGTATAATGTAGGAAATTATTGTACCATCTAAAATGCTATGAAATATATTTTACATAACCTCAAAATATTATATTTTCAGCTGATGTACAAAACCGAAAAGGCACAAAAATTAAACTTAGCCCGGTCTAAAAACTGGAAGCATAGAACTAGCGCACATAGAACAGACCTACTGCTTCTTAGACTGGCTATCAATGAGCATGACAGATCTATAACGTACAATTTTATGTGAATCTGGTCAGGTCGCCCAAAAAATTACATATTGCAGCTTTAACGAGGAGAAGCAATGACACGGGTTAGGCCTCTGCACAAAAACTAAAACAAATAAACCAGAACTGTATAGGACAGGGTTAATTTCATGACTAATGAGCCTGACTGGTGCTCTGTACACAACCCTTTCTCTCAGCCACTGTGGAGCATTGTGCTGAGAGTAATGCTGCCTGAGGGTACTGTGACTGACCCTAGAGTCTGTGATTAGAACAGGGCATGCAGCAGCAGTGAGGTGTGTGTGGCAGGGCCAGGGGAGGGCTCAGAATATCCTGTGCACAAGTGAGGAGGAATGCTGACGCAGCATTGGTGCAATTGAGATTCCACAGGGTGGGCCTTTCTTGCTGCAGATCAGAATAACCCCCCCACCCCAGTTCAATTATATCTACCACTGGCCCACACATAGACATGTATCCTCTACCTAACACACACACACACACACACACACACACACACACACACACACACACACACACACACACACACACACACACACACACACACACACACAGGTTAACAAATTAGACTTGGCGCATTTATGCCAAATGGACATGGTGCAAAATGGGGTATAACCAGTCAATTCTGAGTGAGAAGTTGGGGTGGGGGGTGCTAAACTGACATATGGAATTGTTTTAAGATGGTCATATTATGTATGATTAGGGTATTTGATTTGGAATTTTAGGACCCCTTTAGGTATATAAAAAATATATTTAAATTTGGGCCTTTACTAATAAACCCCATAGAAAGGGATTGAATAACACATTCATACATGGCAAAAAGGACAGTCAAAACACACTTCATAAGAAACATCTAGGATATAAAAAATTGGTTGAACTTTTTTTTAAATTAACACACATTTAACCCTTTCTTGGGGTACGCACAAAACTACCTTCACACCTTCATTTGTTTTTTAAAACGTGTACTGTTTACCTTCAGACAAGTTCCGTGACACTTGTGGTGGTCGGAGAGCAAAACATGTGTTTGTGAGAATCTCCTCTTCCACAGTGGGTTCCCATTCGCTTGTGCGTCAAACCACACTTACGCTACAGACATTTTCTTAAGAAGAGAGATTTTTGGGATCTCTCTTGGTGTGACAAACACCTCTTTGGCTCTGCCACCTTTTACCACAGATGGGATCTCTAATGGTGTGACAAACACCTCTTTGGCTCTGCCACCTTTTACCACAGATGTGGAAGTGCAACACCGCCGGATGCGGTGGATTGAGACACATCCAGTGCAAAAATATCTGAGACCTCTAGTTTAAACTGACAGATTTTGATGGGGATATTTTTGTTATGTACCTTAGACTGACGCACCGGTGTGGCAAACAACTCTAGGGAGTTTTAATGTAACTAAATGTCATTGTAAATGTCATCTACATAATCCCCAAAAGTTATTATTTATCATGAGAGGGCCATAAACAATAACTAGTAATGCTGCATACTCAAAGGTTACAATCTCACCTTTCCTGTAAAAATAGTTATTAATTGCTGCGGTGTAGTCACTTCTGAGGACACAAGCTCATGTACACAGTACAAATGATAGAAATATGAAATACAGTATTGATGTATTTCCTATTCAACTAAACTGTATGAATAAGACTTGAAATGACATATGCTTTCAAAATATAGCGTTATCAAATTATAAAATGACTAACCTTCCGTATAACTGCAAAATACATATTTGTATTTTAGTGTTAGAGAAAATGGGCATGATTTCTGAAGGTCTCACTTGATCAAAACGTCTGCCGCTATTGCTGTGAAAATCGAGCTCTAGCTTCCTGAACTTCTTAGGAACTTGCCTTTCATCTCATATTAATATTATCCATCTATGACAAACAAAGTGTTTGTTTAAAAATCAATTAATTATTGTAGATGAATGGCTATAAATCGATCCCTGAATGTGTTACCATGATGAAAGCGTTCTCTCCTGCTGTACAACAATGTAATGATTGCAGACATGTCAGTGGCTGTCTTCAGCCAGGAGTTGATGAACGGTCAGAAGAGCAAATTAAATGGTAGGAGGGACATCCCAGCTTCAAGTGGTTTCAGATTTCACATCCTATGCCACACAGGCTCAGAAAACATACTCTGTCAGTGGGAACAAGGGCTATCGCTCAATGCAAGACATTTCGATCTACAGTGTCCACATATTTTATTATTGAAAATGACGGTCAGAACTGGTACCAGAACCATGCAGGTCCCCTAAATAGAGGACTTTACATCTCTAAGTTAGCTCTCAGCAGCTAGTGAGTTAGATATCTGATATCCTCTTACCCCATTCGGTCCCGTCCCCTGAACTCCGGGCCTCCCCTGCTCCCTCTCCATCCTCGGAATTCACCAGGAAATCAAACTCCTTCAGAGCCTCCTCTGTGTCAGGGTCATCTGGAAGGTCAGAGGCCAGGCCCTCATTCCCAACCTGGACAGAGGACAAACATACAGTCAGTCACCAAGACTGGCACAGTGGGATTATCAGATATAGAGTTAATACAATACTTGTATTACATTTTTTTATTTTTACTTACAATACTTGTAAAATAAAAGTATATTTTACAATACTTTTATTTTCCATATTCGATTTTAGGAGACGAGTACTTGGTATGTTTGTTCCATATGCTCTTGTACCAATTTAATTGTGTTGACTTCTTTAACACAGCAGGCATTTAAAGGTTCTCTCTTGATGAATATCAACATTTAGAATCAGGTCTGAAGATACTAGTCTAGTGTCAAGAGCAGCGCTTTGGTCTTAGTAAGCCATTATTACAACCATTTACACAGTGATGACAGCAGCAGTACATTTAGAACAACATTAGGAATGGTCTTTTCACTTATGACCAGATGTAATCATCTGTAGCGAAGAGGTTTTCACCTTTATCTTATGCTTTTTTATTGTGTGTTTGCCACTGTCTATATCCTCCATCAGGTCTCCCTCCTCATCATCATCTTCATCACTGTCCTCTGCGTTTTCTAAGAAGTTAAATGTTTCCAGAACATCTCCTGGATTCCTAGTAAAACAGGTAGAAAACTATTTAGAGCAATTCATCCCTGTGGATGATTGGATTATTCACATACATGGCACAGGTCTGGATGATGCATCTAATGCTATTCAGAGCAGACGGTTCTGAGCACAGAGGCAGAATGTACAGAATCAATCAGAAATCTGCTATCTGGGAAGTCGCCAGGAAAAGTGAACAACATTGTGTCAGTTAGATAAAACCAATTCCTTTAGACCTTCACTGAAGTCAGTGGCAGTATGCATGATCAGATGAGGCCTACCTACCTACCTTTTCATATCTTGTCCCTTTCGTTTGGCTGGAGACTCCCCTCCATTGAGGATCTGATCCAGGTTCCTGTTTTCCACTGAGCCATTCTGCTCTGAGCCGGACAGGCCCAGTAACGAACGCACTCTCTGAGACCGCACATCTAGTATTGTGTCCGTGTAACCTACTTCCTGAAGATATCTGTTGGGACAGAAAATTACACATAAAAATGACTTAGCTAACTAAGTAAGCCTGGGCACGTATTCCTAAAGCATCTCAGAGTTGGAGTGCTGCTCTAGGATCAGTTTGACCTTTTAGATCATAAGGAATAAAATGACATAGACAAGTAGGACCTTATCCGAGATCAGCACTCCTATTCTGAGATGACGGCCCGGATGGGAATTAATCTTGATCGATAAGTAAGTGTGTTAGCTGCATGAGAGGCCCTGTAAACCGTGTGTGCTGTCTGTAGAGTACTTACTGTCTGAGGAGTTGTCTGCCCTGTTTCCACGTCAGCTGACTATTCTGAGGTACAGCAGGGAGCTCTGTGTCTTTGGTATCTTCTGTAAACACAACAGAAATGTTAATGAAACCGCTGTATAGCTAGCTGTATGTCAACATATTCTATTACTCATCATTAAGTTTATTGCAGTTCAGAGAGGGGAAGTCCGTACCTGATTCAAAGCTGGGCATCTTAACTTCACCTTGATTTAATTCTGTTCCATATTTTAATTTATGGTATTTTGCTCTAGTAGAGTAAAGACAAAGTAAAGAGATTAGTAAATGTGATGAGATAATAAAGCATACTTTGCAGTTATGCACAACATTTACAGGCAATGTATTAATGTCAGGCATTGAGGTAAATGAGACTAACATTGAAAGGGGCCTTATATGGACTCATGTAAAAATGATTAGGTAATAGGTATACACTCACCTTTCTTGCTTTAATGCATATTCTAACATCTTTATTCTTCGAACTAGATCATTTTTTAAATTTTCTTGACCCTTCCTTTCTCCTTGTAGGAATGCTATTCGAGCCTGAAAGAAACGAGAAGAAAAAAAAGAAACATGTTTAGGATCTGCCAAGAAATTCAACATTATATTCTCAATTTTGAAAGCAGTACACATTAAAAGTAATATTTTGTGGTGTATCAAAAACTACTGAATAATTTAACATCAGATCTGTTTCAGAGGCAGCAACAACTTCATCACCTAGTACTACCACACTCTTCTTCTTGTTCTCATATTCCATTCAAATAATTCCCAGTCGGATCTATTATTTTCAGAGTTCCCAGTTGTCTTGAACATGGCATTAGTCGCAGCAGATGGAGAACAGCAGAGAGTCCACCTCAGTCCCTGCCCTCTCCTTCATTTCCACCGATGATTGACCAGAGGAGAGACAGTCTTCCACCTTATGGCGAAACTCGAGTGGCGCAGCATCTGCCTCAGCACAAATTCATGTTGTTTCTATGACTAGAGGAAGCGAAATGCTCCTCGATATTAAAATATCTATTAATAACCAAACGCAAGGCTATCGATACACTTGGCTACTTGCTCACTCATTGCAGTGCGAGTGGAAGTAGAAGTGCATTTAATGTTTTGTAATTGTGTTTAAAAAAACTATTGACAGTGCCGAATAAAACTTAAAACATGAACTCACTCATACAAACAGCAGCTCTTTGCTGTATTCTTTGACAGTCTCTCACTGGTTATGGTTTTAAATGTTATGAAATCTCACGTAGGCTACTAACAAACTTTGCTGTGGCCGGGGTCATGGAAGCTGTAGGTAGGCACAGTGATTTGTGCTATTCGATTGGCCAAAGCAGTAAGTGCACTGGACTTAGCCACAGATCTCCTGGTCCACCAGGTAGGCGGAGACAAATTAAAATGGTTAAAAACAGGAACACTTTGCCTACCCGGTGCACAGGGCTTCTGAATTAAGTGCATCTACCACCAACTGCGCAAAACAAAGAAAATAAGAGCAAGCCTTTATGCTTTTATCAGTGGCTTTTCAACAGAAATGTTTGGTGATGGAGTAAGAATGCCTTGAACCATGTTAGTTTGTTGGTGAAGTGGACACCAAGGAACTTGAAACTCTCAACCTGCTCCACTAGAGCCCTGCCGATGAGAATGGGGGCGTGCTCGGGTCGTCTTTTTCCTGTAGTCCACAATCATCTCCTTTGTCTCTCCCTCAACGTGTTCAAGACAAAGGAGATGATTGAGGACCGTTGTGAAGATGGCACAACAAAACCTATTCCCCCTTAGTAGACAAAACATTTGGCATGGGTCCTCAGATCCTCAAAAGGTTCTACAGCTGCACCATCGAGAGCATCCTGATTGGTTGCGTCCCTGCCTGGTATGGCAACTGCTCAGTCTCCAACCGCAAGGCACTACAGAGGGTAGTGCGAACAGCCCAGTACGTCAATGAGGCCAAGCTTCCTGCCATCCAGGACCTCTACACCAGTCGGTGAGGAAGGCCCTAAAAATTGTCAAAGACTCCAGCCACCCTAGTCAGACTGTTCTCTCTGCTACCGCACGGCAAGCGGTACCAGAGCGCCATGTCTAGGTCCAAGAGGCTTCTAAACAGCTTCTTCCCCAAAGCCATAAGACTCCTTTACATCTAATCAAATGGCTACCCAGGCTATTTGCATTGCCCAACCCCTTTTACACCGCTGCTACTCTCGGTTGTTATCAACTTTTATAACTCTACCTACATGTACATATTACCTCGACTAACCAGTGCCCCCAGCACATTGACTCTGTACTAGAGGTCGATCCGATTAATTAGGGCTGATTTCAAGTTCATAACAATCGGAAATCGGTATTTTTGGGTGCCGATTTCAATTTTTTTTTTTAAATGTAAAGAAGAAAAGAAAAACTTTTATTTAACTAGGCAAGTCAGTTAAGAAAACATTCTTATTTTCCAATGACTGCCTAGGAACTGTGGTTTAACTGCCTTGTCAGCTCAGGGTTCCAATTTTGCAACCGCACAGTTAACCAGTCCAACGCTCTAACCATTGCACTCCACGAGTAGCCTGCCTATTACGCGAATGCAGTAGAAGCCAAGGTAAATTGCTAGCTAGCATTAAACTTATTTTATCAAAAACAAGCAATCGTAATCACTAGTTATAACTACTAATCCAGTTTAGCAGGCAATATTAACCAGGTGAAATTGTGTCATTTCTCTTGCGTTCATTGCACGCAGAGTCAGGGTATATGCAACAGTTTGGGCTGCCTGGCTCACTGCGAACTAATTTGCCAGAATTTTATGTAATTATTACATACATTGAAGGTTGTGCAATGTAACAAGAATATTTAGACTTAGGGATGCCACCCGTTAGATAAAATACCAAACGGTTCCGTAATTCACGGAAATAATAAACGTTTTGTTTTCGAAATGATAGTTTCCGTATTCGACCATATTAATGACCAAAGGCTCATATTTCTGTGTGTTATAATTCAGTCTGATTTGATAGAGCAGTCTGACTGAGCAGCAGCAGGCCCGTAATCATTCATTCAAACAGCACTTTCGGGCGTTTTGCCAGCAGCTGTTCGCAAGCACAGCGCTGTTTATGACTTCAAGCCTATCAGCCTAATGGCTGGTGTAACCAATGTGAAATGGCTAGCTAGTTAGCTGGGTGTGCGCCAATACTGTTTCAAACGTCACTCGCTTTTAGATTTGGAGTAGTTATTCCCCTTGCGCTGCAAGGGCCGTGGCTTTTGTGGAGCGATGGTTAACGATGCTTTGAGTGTGGCTGTTGTCGATGTGTTCCTGGTTCGAGCCCAGGTAGGGGCGAGGAGGGGGATGGAAGCTATACTGTTACACTGGCAACACTAAAGTGCCTATAAGAACATCCATCAGTCAAAGGTATATGAAATACAAATGGTATAGAGATAAAATAGTCCTATAAATACTATATTAACTACAACCTAAAACCTCTTACCTTGGAATATTGAAGTCTCACGTTAAAAGGAACCACCAACTTTCATATGTTCTCATGTTCTGAGCAAGGAACTTAAACGTTAGCTTTTTTACATGGCACATATTACTTTCTTCTCCAACACTTTGTTTTTGCATTAATTAAACCAAATTGAACATGTTTCATTATTTATTTGAGGCTAAATTGATTGTATTGATGTTTTATATTATGTTAAAATAAGTGTTAATTCAGTATTGTTGTAATTGTCATTATTAGAAATATTTTATTATTATTCTTTAAAAAAATGGCATTTTTTTAAATATTTAAATCGGCGATTAATCAGTATCGGCTTTTTCGGGCCTTCAATAATCGGCACCGGCGGTGAAAAATCATAATCGGTCGACCTCTACTCTGTACCCCCGCTGTATATAGTCTATTGTTATTTTACTGCTGTTCTTTAATTACTTGTTACTTTTATTTCTTACATATACACATACATACACACACACACACACATATATATATATACACACACACATATATATACACATATACATATATTTTTTAACTGCATTGTTGGTTAAGGGGTCGTAAGCAAGCATTTCACTTTAAGGTCTACACCTGTTGTATTTAGTGCATTTGAATAATGAAATTTTATTTGGAGATCAACCAGTTGTTTGTGATCAACCGGTTGGTGACCACGGCTGTACAATATTTACCCTAGATATTTAAAATGTCTCTCCAAGAGTCACTGTGGATGTAAAAATGGACCTAAACTAACAAAAAGCTATAACGCACAGATGAATTGGGGGAATCTTGTATAGACCTGGCGGGTCAGGGTAGGACTGCAATTAGCAGTGTGTGACTATCCTCAGATCAGCAAAGCAGCAGGCCCAGGTTATAACACATGCCTCTCTAGCACCATCACCCCTGTAGGGGTGTTCAGTTCATACAGAACTATTTAGCTGGCCCTCTTCTCCTGCTCAACTCTGTACTGCTAGGGAGTACTGAGAAGCTGTGAAACCCAATGCCGTTTAAAGGGTAGCAGGCATGGGGTATTTTTAGTCAGCCGCCCCTTGACTGCAGGGGCAGTGCTCGACTTGGACAGGAGCTCATGGAAGCAGAGTACCAGCACCTCAAATGTTCTACTGCACCTATATAGAATATTAGGCAGCTGCCCCTAAAACCCCCCTCTTGACTATTGGGTGCCCATACCTAGTTGTAAATTGACAGGTAAACTGGAGACAGATTTCCATTCCAGTGTCATGGAGACTGAGAAAGTGTGATGCCCTGGCTCTGACATAGTGACTCCAGATCTTGGGCCACCGGCTAGCTTACATAACAGTTGCTTTGCTCTCTGGTATTAGATCATACCAGCAAAGAAAACACTATGGTGGATCTGAACCATTGACTCACCTGGTCCAGTCACTCCCTCACAGTAATAAGATAAGACATAATTGAGTCCACATTCAAGAAGAGGAGTAGGAGCTTTAACTCTCTACAGGAAAACATGGGAGAACTGGAGTCAATTTTAACAATAGGATTCACGTCAGTCAACTGAGATCAGGTCTCTTAAACAGAACAGTAATATTTTGTGTACGATATTCTCTTCCTTTTGCCTGCTTCCTTGGTAAGCAAGTCCAAGGGCTAAATGAACGTCTTGCTATTACCATAAGCATGGGAGGTCTGGCCAGTCAATGTTAGCTAGAGGGAGAAGGAAGGTTTCAGCTGAACGAACAGCTGTGTACACACTGGAACCAACTCAACAGCCAGGGGACAGAGTAGTCTGTTACACAAGCGTGCTACTAGCTCTGCAGATACAGCTGGCTACAACGTTCTTCAAATAAATATCACTGCATGTGTAGATTTAATATACAGCTAAAAATCTAAGAGGGCATATTAATTAGTATATTTGTTAACCTCACTTTTCAATATTCCTGATAGGAGCATGGCAGGCATAGTTACAAATACAGTAGACTAATCAGAGATCAAATCTCAACTATAATCAGAATTTAGATGTTACAGCACTACTGCTAAAACCACTTTAGGAATCCCCACTGCCCGAAGGACCACACTTCAGATACCACCTCCAACCAATCCCAGTGCAGCTAGCAAAGCCAGTATAGGCCTAGCTGCTATGTATGTGTGAGATCACAGTGTTGAGATGTGTAATGGTCAGACTGGGGACACAGAGTGAGCTCACAGACCCAAGTTAACATGCTGACAAAGGAATGGTCTGTATTGGAACAGGAATAGACATTGCCGCCTTTTGGAGCTTTGTTGTCCCCACCGTATCATATACCTACCACTTCACTGCAAAGGAACACCGCTTAGGCCTATTCACACATTTGGATACATTTAGGACTGTATTTTGAATTTGCCTGTGTCTACTTGTTTGTGTTTTTGTGTATAAAAGCCATCTTACTTCAATAAAACAACAAATAAACATTAGTCAGTGAACTCATATTTTCAACAATCTAGGTTTCACAATGCTGGCCTAAAAATAATACCTTATTATCAGACAATACTGAAACTGTCAAATGTATACACAGTTTGCACCGTTTTTAGAAGCCGAGGTAGTCCATTAAGTAGAACAGCTATTTTCAGCGTGTCTACTTATAGATGTTATGTATAACCAAGAAAGAACTATGGAAGAAAATGGCACTGTACTACTAATTAACACTGATGCTTTAAGGATAGAATGCTGACATAGTTGTGCACCACCTGGCTCATACACATCCTGAGGAAACACCTGCGCACAGTGGAAAAATACATCACCCACCAAATCAAGCACAATGAAAGAATGGCGTGAATAATACATTATTTCTGTGTGTGCAGTCAGTGTATGAATATAGGCCTACATTGAGTTAGTGATTTCAATTTCATCAAGAGAGAACAGCATGTTATCAGTTGGATAACATAATCCTGTCAAACCTTCATTGTGGTGTTTAAATACTCAGCATCAACATATCAAAAATAAAAACCCAAATAGAACAATCACTGCCTCTGTGTGTTAATAAACATTTTTATTTCCAAGCCAGATTCTGAATAGAAAGGGCCATGTCAGTCTACCATTTCTCTGTCTTCTACAGCCAGGGCAAAGGAAGAACAGAGCACATAACAATGGATCATAATATGCCCTTGATGTCTCAGTGACCTATAAAGCCTGATTTAACCCAGATACTTCCAGGCCTGATGTGACTGCTGTGGACATTGAAGTGATTTGTGCTAACAAGGCTAACTGCTTGAGTGGTGTGGCTGGACAGCAAAGCAATTCAAACAATAGGAAAGGTGCAGCTGACCAAAATAATCTAGGCTGTCAGCTTGCTTCATTAATTTAAAATGTAAATAATGTGACCAAGACAGAAGTTCAGAAAGCATACACTGATTCATATTGTTTTATCAATAAAAAAGTTTAACAATATAACAGCATATGGTTCTGCCAAATTAGGCAGGTCATAGGCTACTACTTTATGTTGACAAGACAATTATCTATTATATGCCTCCACCTCACCTGGCCTGGTATGGGTTGTGTTCAAACAAAGCAGTACTCTACGCTGTCCCAGGCATTTCAACACTTCCACATTCATTATTATTACAATCATAAAACTGAACCAACATTCCCTTTAACCTCTGCATTCTACAAGACAGAATTACCACTTAGCTGATGTCATAAGCTTGTTATAACAAAACCTAGCAAAATAAAAGGCACAAAAAATAAGAAATAATTCCTAGCCAAGATGGCACCGTGAAACAAAAAACAACTATAAAAGTAATGTAGCTAGATAGCAAACTAGCTAAGTCTAAAGTCACAGATAGTTTTTTCACCGTTCGATCGTAAAGTGCATAGCCACTGTCAGACTGTGGGGCCTTGACAGCTGGCTTTGTTGACGTTAGCTTGCTAACAGGCACGAGCCATCTGACTGGCATCAGGATATGCGATTTTCGATTTGTTTGAAATAAACTTTCAAAATATATATTTGTTAAAAATATTGCACAACTCTATGATCAATAAGATTATTCCTATTCAAGATTGATGGTTACCTAACGCGACTCAAGAAGAACCAGCCAAGTCGTCGCCATAATGACCAAACCAAAATGGCTCCTAGTCTCGGAGATTAGTTGACTGTCAGTGGTTTGATTAGATCATTCTGTAGTTCAACGACTCTAAATTGAAACTACTAAAGGAATACTACAACAAGATTCAACAGTATTAATAAAATCACGTGTAAGACATTGTAAACACATCAGCCTGATGTTCCACTGTAAAAAGAAAAGAAAAAGAGTGACATAGCTTGCCATCCTGCTGTGTGCTAAGCTAACGTTAGCTATTTAACGTTACCTGTTATCCGTGACTAGCTAGCTAGCTGGTGGTGGTAATTGATAACTAACATAATCAAGTTGGGCGGACAAACTACAGTAGACGTTTATCTATCGAAGCATGGCCACTGTATGCAAAGGGTGTAAAACAAATGTTGCACACTATCCAGGCAAAATGCATTGTTGCTCAATATAGTGTTTACTTAGTTAGCTACGGTAACGTTAACCAAGTTAGCTTGCTACCTGAAGTTCGGCCCTTTCCACTTCCCAATGAGCTCTCTCCATTTCGAATCTGGCCCATTCGTGCTGGATATAATGCAGAATACCGGGGATGGTATACTGCTGTGGCCGTGGCATCTCGTCATGCTGCTGCCCCATCCCTGAGCCACCTCCACCACCGATTTGGGGATTAGCGTTGTTATTCCCCTGCGGTTGTTGCTGAGGTCTTGGGGCGGCCATTCCAACTCCTCCTCCGCCGGGGTGTTCATCCATTTTTAAGAAGAGGAAAGTCCCAGCACAATTTGCTGCTTGATTTCGCCCCCCTTCCCCTTTCAGTTCAGTATTCCCGTATGGATTTGACGATGCCTTTCCCTGAAATTCCTCGGCGACTGTAGTGAGACAGGGCTATGTTTTGAACTTGCTCTCAGTGTACTGATTTGACGACCGCCATTAGTCCGATCCTTGGATATGAGAGTCTATTCTACTTACTGCGGGGGTGAGGAAGAATTGGACCCCGCACAGCATGATGGGACATGCTCACCTTTTTATTTTTTCCTGTCATCCAAAGCAGCTCAATGATCCAAATACAGGAGCATGGGCATGTGTGCCGTTAGCACAGTTACACCACAGACAAATCATGTGAACCAGGGAAATAATATAAACATTATTAGAAAAATATATCTTAATACAAAACAAACAATCAGGTGTTTGCATGGCAGGCCTGGGACTCTCAGGGAGCTTTCTTTCCAGCACCATGGACCTTTCTCTGCTCATTGTTGAGTGTTCCTGAGTATATTGTTTATGTGTATCTTGTCAGACTCATCAAGATCTGATTTGCATCTGAAACGTTGTTGGTTTAGGGTGAGTAGCCAAATAGTATTCAAGCTTGACTGAATGCATTTGAAGCTTGACCATAGTCGTCCTGACTTTGCTGAATTGGATATAACTGTCTGGTTACAGATGCATTAAAGGGTATTACATAAAGACTTTATGCATGATTTGCTATGACACCATTTATATTATTATTTCCTTTTTTGCAGATACACTGGACTAGGAGTACCTCCAGGCTCTGATCAGGCCCTACACCCAAACAAGGGCACTGCGTTCATCCACCTCTGGCCTGCTCGCCTCCCTACCACTGAGGAAGTACAGTTCCCGCTCAGCCCAGTCAAAACTGTTCGCTGCTCTGGCCCCCCAATGGTGGAACAAACTCCCTCACGACGCCAGGACAGCGGAGTCAATCACCACCTTCCGGAGACACCTGAAACCCCACCTCTTTAAGGAATACCTAGGATAGGATAAGTAATCCTTCTCACCCCCCCCTTTAAGATTTAGATGCACTATTGTAAAGTGACTGTTCTACTGGATGTCATAAGGTGAATGCACCAATTTGTAAGTCGCTCTGGATAAGAGCGTCTGCTAAATGACTTAAATGTAAATGTTAAATGTAGGAGGTCACCAGGTTCAAGTTCCTCCTGATGGTGAACAAGCAGGGCCAGACCTGCCTGTCTAAGTACTATAAGCGGGTGGACACTGGAAAGAGGCCTTCTCTGGAGGCTGATGTTGTCAAGGGATGCCTGTCACGCTAAAAAGAAGAGGTCTCTATTTCAATTGTTATTTTTACTCAATTCAATTTCAATTCAAGGGCTTTATTGGCATGGGAAACATGTGTTAACATTGCCAAAGCAAGTGAGGTAGACAACATACAAAGTGAATATATAAGGTGAAAAACAACAAAAATGAACAGTAAACATTACACATACAGAAGTTTCAAAACAGTAAAGACATTACAAATGTCATATTATATATACATATATATACAATGTACAAATAGTTAAAGGACACAAGATAAAATACTCTATTGGAAATCTCAATCAATCAAATGCATTTTGTAAAGACCTTTTTACATCAGAAGTTGTCACAAAATGCTTTACAGATACCCAACCTTAAAAAAAAACAAAAGCAAGCAAGCAATGTGAAGGCAGAAGCACAGTGGCTTGGAAAAACTAGTTTTTTGTTGTTTACATTCAGGGGTAGGACACAACAGTGAGAAGATGTACATAACTGGTGACAGGGGCATGGACGAGACAATACAGAACAGAAAGAAATCCAGTTCAATAACCTACATCCATCCCTTTAATTTATCATTTTGGTTATGCAATTCTTCCTGCTGAGTTAGCTTGCCACTGCCAGTCCACATGCATTTTATACAGGTGACACAAAACTCATTATGCTAGTCAAACATCCAAGTAACTATTATTTTCTATCTAGTGCTCTTTTAGACTTCAAACTAGTATATAGACAGTATGCTGCTCTCTTCGTAGTTGTTGGTATCAGTGACACTGAGGTGAGAGTTAATTTTACTGTTATGTGTAAAAAAAGTGTTATTAGATTAAGGTTGAGATTTTATTATTGAGAGTATTCATGATTCATGGTGTATGATGTCTTTCTTTCCCACAGAATGAACTGTCAGACAACTTTGAGGTTCTTGACAAGTACTTTGGTCATGTGGTGAGTTCAGAGTCTCTTTTTGTTCACTACTTCAGCACATTCTGGCTGTATGCTAGATTTACTGCATGTCAACTATCCAACCACCTGTGCATAGCTCAGCATCTCAAAGGTCAGCTTTTTCTGGGACAAAAACACATTACTCTAAACTAAGCATTCCCCATTAGAGAAGCCAATACTATACATTTAAGTTGTTTTCCATTGGCAGATGTATCATTGGTTTGCTTAATGTATCTCTATTTTGCCTTTTGTATTGATGTGAATATTCTTGTAATTACAGGGCTCATCCGCAAGAGTCCTTGGTCTCAGCATGACTCCCTGTTAAATTAAAGGTTAAATAACTACAATAAAAATAACCATGTGACTGCTTTGTTTTTCTCTCCTAACAAGAGTGAATTGGATGTATCCTTTACAAATGATAAGTTTTGTTATTAACCAGTTTGAGGAAATTCATTGAAACAGATGCTGGGGTTGTCTGCGTGTCCACCCCTCACATTAGGGGCTTGTCACGTGGCTAGCCAACTGTGCCATTCCAGGTCTGGCATTTAGTGCGGCACTGCACAGACTAATGTCTGTGCAGACTGAAATTCCATGACTGAAACTTAAGTCAATTCATCCTTTTACAGAAAGACAATCATTTTGTACATGTATAAAACTGAGTTTGACATTTTCAATGTTTAATTGTTTTTCAAAGAATCCATGACTGAAATAATGTCACAGTAAACTTTGACCCCTCTAAGAGTAGCCAGGGTTAACAATAACATTTTTCTTACTAATGGAAAGGGCTCATTTGGGGGGTGGGGTTAAATTCCCTACTTTACACTGTGATTAGGGAATTACATGTGTATTCAATGTTAGTAGAGACCAATAAGAACCGCATCCTGGCACCTCTACTAGCCTCTGGACCAGATGTCTGAGGCTCATTGAGCAGTTGTTTGAACACGAAGACTGTCGGCCTTTGAAAAAGGGGACACATTAAATCATTTGGATGGCATGGACTTCATACTTGAATTTATTAACAACCCATTGTTATTAATATAGAATAGGGAGGTTTTAGACAGCTGTAGTAATAGATTGACTGAGGTATCACACAAACCCTGTTTTGAATTTGGTTCTTGAATGTGCCTGGAATATGTAATTCAGGTCTTTTATTAAGAAAATAAACAAGACGTTTCATACTTTGCAAACATTTTAATTTTTTGGAGCATACACATTTGAAAATATCTGTTTACTTCAAATTGCAACTGGAGTTAAATAAATGTTTATAATATACAAAGAAAATACAAGGGAAAGCATAGCTTGCTTTTTTCTTTTTAAATGTGCCTTGCACACAGAACCAGTGTTTTTGTCTCTATAGCTTTATTGTAAAATTACACAAGAAATGCACTCAGGGACCTTGATCCTTATAGCAGGATAACAAACAATCAAAACATACATAACGAAAGAAAAATGAAGAGCAAAAATAATAAGCATGTGCATCATGATTGTATGCCGTAAGATTAAGTAAAAGGAGGGAAAGATTTAATCCTAATATTCAAACAATGCAGGCACTAGTAAAACTTAACCTGGTAAGGAAATGCCCAAACACACTACAGTTAGCGCTACAGAAGCAGATACCCTTCTTCCCTCAGGTCACGCAGGGAAAGGAAGGGGGTTGGACAGCCGGGTGGTGGAGAGATGGTGGCAATCTAAAAACCCTAAAATCTACAGAGAATGTACAGATGCTCACAGCCAGAGTATGAGAGAGAGTAAACACTGTAGACCATGAGGAAACTGTCTTCTAGTCGCTCAAGTCCTTCAAGCAGCAGTGTGCCCTGGGGAGGGAGGGAGCTGTAGTGGGTGGAGCGGAGGAAGGTGGGGGTGCCCCGGACCTTATCTGTATCAGTAGCTAGTTGAGCCAACATGGGACTGTTTTCCTAGAGTTCACAGGGGGAAAGGACGGAACAGGGGACATTTAAGGGAGGGGTGGTTGGTGGGGTTGGGAGGAGGGGGGAGAGAGAGATCTATTTTTCTGCAACAAAACACAATAGGCTTCACCAGCAGGGGGGGTTTGTCAGTTAGAATGGGGCAGACAAGGCATGCTCAGTTGAGGTGGAAGCCCTTCTCCATGGTGGCAGCTAGGAGACGCTCTCTCATGATGTCTTCAGAGGAATACTCTGGCAGCTTCAGATAGTGTACACAAGTGTTAACAGAGGGATAGCTGGAGTCTGCCGCGTCCACCTATGGAAAGGAACAATTAGTTTCATTGCATTGCAGTCACCTTGCGGTAAACTATACACTGAACAAAACACGCAACAATTTCAAAGATTTTAGTTACAGTTCAAATAAGGAAATCAGTCAATTGAATAAATGCATTAGATCCTAATCTACGGATTTCACATGACTGGACCTCAGGATCTCATCACAGTATCTCTGTGCATTCAAACTGCCATTGTGTTGGTTGTCTGCAGCTTAAACCTGCCCACACCGCAACCATGGGGCACTGTTCACAATGTTGACATGAACAAACCACTCGCCCACACGCCGCCATACACGTGGTTTCTGGTCATGAGGTAGGTTGGACGTACAGCCAAATTCTCTAAAATTACGTTGGAGACGGCTTATGGTAAAGAAATGAACAGAAATCTCTGGCAACAGCTCTGGTGGACATTCCTGCAGTCAGCATGCCAATTGACACTCCCTCAACTTTTTAGGGGCCTTTTATTGTCCCCAGCACAAGGTACACCTGTATAATGATCATGCTGTTTAATCAGCTTCTTGATAGGCCAATCTTGTCAGGTTAATGGATTATCTTGGCAAAGTAGAAATGCTCACTAACAGGGATGTAAACAAATGTGCAAATGTTTATTTCAGCTCATGAAACATGGGAACAACACTTTAGGGAAGGGAAAGGGGATACCTAGTCAGTTGTACAACTGAATGTCTTAAACTGAAATGTGTCTAACGCATAACCCAACCCCTCTGAATCAGAGAGTTGCCTTAATCGACATCCACGTCTTCGGTGCCCAGGAAAAGTGGGTTAACTGCCTTGCTCATGGGCAGAACGGCAGATTTTTACCCTGTCAGCTTGGGGATTCGATCCAGCAGCCTTTCGGTTACTGGCCTAACACTCTGACCACTAGTTTGAACCCTGTCTATAATCCCAGAGGTCTGGAGAGGAAGATATTAGTGATGGAGGGGTAGTGTCATTCTTGGATGATAGTATGTTATGTTTTAAAGCTAAATAGAATACATTCAATATCAAACATTCCCCAAATTCCTACTGTCAGCATTTCTGAAACATGTCAACATCATTAGGATGGCTTACTGTACTGCAAGGTTGACATAGTTTCCTAAACTCAGTAGTGACTTGCATCATAAAGAGCCCTTTCCTTACCTTTCGAACGATGGTGAGGCGTGGGTGCAGGTTTGCCAGACCACCAGGGGGCAGAGTGGAGCATCCTGTGGTGAACTGGAGGAAGGCTTTCCTCTCGTCAGACGACATTCCACAAAGCACGCGCACAAAACGCAGGAACCCAGGACTGTGGAGAGGACAAGGGAACCGATGAAACCGTTAAAAGGACTCTCCAGAGAAATATGAAAACAACCAGCTGTTAGATAGCGCCAGTTTATGAACTGGTACTTTAGTACACACCTCATGTTCCTCCAGAAACAAAGATCATTAAGTAAGTAAGTCATGTTCTGGTTATGTCAGTGACCTTGCCATTTCAGTCCCTTCTAAAACATGACTAACAGTCAATACAAGGAGATCTAACAACAAATAAATTATTTCCAAGTTGGCCAAATGAAGTTCTATTCTACAAGCTGCAGTAGATGGAGGGTCATCATACCTGTCCCTAGTGTAGCCCAGCTTGGGCTCTGTGTAGTTCATGACATCCTCAGATGTCCAGGATGGAGACTGGTTTCCACACAGAATCATCTGCACCTCCTTGTGACTGAAGGAGCTCAGCTTCTCCATGGGGAACACTCGGTTAAAGCCCTCTGAGAAAGGAACCGTTCATTTCATTACATCCAAAGTGTAGTGTAGGAAAATAAACTCATTTGTGATAACTAATGCTAAAGAGATACAAAGAGATACAAAGTCATATTAATAGGCATACCTCTGAATGCCTCCATTTGTTTCTGGATGCCAGTGTGCATGCAGAAGTCAAACATGAGCTCCACGTACTCCTCAGCATTATCCATGGTCACCATCTGGATGGATAAACAGAGGGAAACAGGACAGTTTCAGACAACTCATCTAACTAATACAACTCAGGTCAGAGTCAACAGTGGTGCTCTACCTACCTCGTCATCCGCATTGGGCTTCAGATCCACTGCTGAGAACCCATGCACTTTGGATGAGGGGCAAAACTGGAAATTCAATCTGAGAGAAAAGGGACTCAAAATTAACCACGTTGAATGATGACATAATTTTACAGCTGTCAAGATCAAATACAATATCAGCATCATGGGAAACTGACAAAAGAAAAGTGAACAAATTCGAAAGCGATTAATCATTGCCTACAAAACAATGTAATTAGCAAAAATGTCATTCCAGTTCAGGATATTATCCACTGAATGCCTAACTAATTTAAGAAGCTCAGTAAGAGTGGTGGAAGTAGCTGTGCTCACCCCAG
Source organism: Oncorhynchus gorbuscha (assembly GCF_021184085.1). Lineage (NCBI taxonomy): Eukaryota > Metazoa > Chordata > Actinopteri > Salmoniformes > Salmonidae > Oncorhynchus > Oncorhynchus gorbuscha. Next base: position 80,766,314 of record NC_060182.1, read on the forward strand.
GTCCTCTACACTAAGTGGGGGTCCGGAGCCCAAGGGGTTCTTCAGCATGAGGTCCTGCAGCCTAGTGTTCTTTTCATCCTCAGACTGACTGTTGTTGCCCAAGATCAGCCTCCTCTTCACCGCCAGCTCCTTCATCTCTTTCAGGAACTTGGCCCGGTGGGAGTTGACCCGCTCAAAGTCCTCCCAGGTCAGGATGCCGTGGTACCAGGCCGGGGGCTTGGGTTTAGGGGGGTCCAGGATGAACTCTGACTTGGAGTCCTCGTCAAAGCTGCCGACAGAATAGGTGTCCAGGCTCTCCTCGGTAGACGCCTCTGACTGGATCTCTGAGAAGTGGTGGTGCTGCTCGGTGGGATCGAGGAGGAGAGGGCCTCCACGGGAGGCGTACAGTAGCTTGGACATGTTGCTCTTGATGTCACCCATACAGAGCAACTTGAAAAAGGGTCGTGAGATGGGAAGGTCCACCAGGCGGTTGTCCTGAATGCACTTTGCCAGGAAGACTCCCAAGAAGAGGAAGAGTTTGCTGAGGCGCTCCAGCTCGTCACTGTCCTGGGGGAATGGGGCTGGAAACAGGCCGCAGGAGCGCTGGACATAGTAGCCTGGAGGTTTCAGACCCCCACCCAGATCCACCTGATAGTACACAACACACAGTCAATAAGAAGCAGGACATTTTCATTGACCCCAAAATATTAATTAAAGGTGACACTGACATGGTTCAAATATTACCGTTTAGATCTACATTTTAATAATGTGACAGTGAAGCAGCACTTACCTGGCGAGACTCATCGTCTGGGAAGTCATCATCACAGAGCCATATACCCAGGGATGCCCTCTGGAACTCAGCTGCCACCAGAGCATAGAACTCCAGTGTGGGACCCAGGCCTGTACCCTCCTCCCCCTGGAATTCAACCTGGGGAGAGAGACTGGTCATTCGCTACGACCTCTCATAACCAGTCACTATGACCTCTCGTGGCCATGACATTCAAAGAAATAGGGGAAGACATTACCAAGTTGGAAAAAAACAGGTGTACAGTAAGATTACAAAATGTATGCCTATGAATTGGATGAATGAGTACATATTTCACACCATTTAGCATGACATGGACCACTTATTCATGGGTACCAATGATAATCAATAATCCCTTCACACAGACTCTCCAATGAGCATGCATGTTAGTCCAGGAGTACAATTCATCTGGTTTATATCAGGCGTGGTGTTTTACTTCCAAAACAGATTTCCTGTCAGCGTGGATCTGCATGACGCGCTCAGCCCACTCCATCATCTGGTCTCCGCGGGGGACCTTGACTCTCTCATGTTTGAGCCGGCCCACCCTGAACTCCCCAGGGTCGTCTCTCCGCACCGTGGTGGAGGGCCGCGAGCGCTCCATGGTCGCCTCCCGCCGGTTCTGCAGCCACACCACCGCCCTGAGATACACCGACAATACAGTACGAAGTCAATGAAATTAACAGCAATAATTGGCCCTGTAATATGCGAGAGTTGTATTAGTTTGTTATTCAATGCTATATAAACAAAGACATGAAATGGGTGTGGATGTGAGAAGACGTTGCACCAGTTTCAGGAGGACACACCCCTTTTGTTTAAAGTCAAGCAGCACTAACCTGGAGGCTCCAAACGCAGTGCAGGTGAAGTAGAGCTGCCGGGTCTCGAACGGGATGAGGAAAGGACACTTGCTGGTAAGCTGCTCACACCATTCTGGGAGGGCCCCGCTGGCTAGGGCCAGAGGCTCCTCAATCTGCTGGAGAATCTTCGTTGTGACTTTCTTGCTGGTGAATTCCTCGGGCGATGCATTGAATTGGAGGTCCTCTACATATGGTAAAAAACAGTTGATCAACAACGTGTGTTATTAAGAACACCAAAAGGTAACATTTTCACTGCAAGAGTATAATAAAATAAGGTAGCATATTATCTTCAGGTGATATGTGATGGGGAGGGGGGGTCTGAGGTGGTATTAGGTGTGTATCTGTACCTTCCTGGAAGGTGCGTGTGTGGGCGTGGGGGTCTCCTCCGATGATGAAGAGGATGCGGAGCAGCTGGAGCACATCCTCCACACCGCAGGCGCTCTGGCTGGAGCCAGCCTTGGCCTGGGCCTGCTCACTAGCCACACTCAGGATGTCACAGGTCTGCATGGCACCCAGAGACCCAGGGCTCAGGCCCCCCGACCTGCACCCATGCTCACAAAAGTCCTGCAAGCAATCATATGGACCGAGGTTTAAACCTGATGTTCCCTCAGCTACCTGACTCTACAAACTCTCTGATTAACAGCGAAGACAGTAGCATAAAACTGGACATGGCTATTTTGCTGCACATACATCCAGTTATTGCATTCTCAGAATCATTATGTTCGTACAGCAAAATAATGAAAGGGAACAGATTCACTATGTAAATCATGGTAATGCATAATTTACAGAACAGCCACAAGCCATTTGGATAAAGTTAAGAGAAGAGCAAAAACTGTCTAACAAGTGGCTAGACAAATGACAGTCAAGCAAGAAGGAAAACAATATATCTAAACAGAGAAGGGAAAATAAATAGATACATAGACAGATAAGCAACATCTTGATGCCGGTCTATACCTTGTATGCAGCTATGAGCTGAGAACAATTTCTGTTTTTCCTAATACTTTTATTAGTGCCGGTTAATTTCCAGTGGCGCAGGAAAGAGGAGTCTGCATTCTTCTGCATGTAGGTTATCAAGTCATTCTTTGGTAATTCATCAGTGCCAAGGTATTGCTCCACATGCTCTACAGACCAGCAACCCTACAACAGGAAGAACCAAATGTTGGTCTTTCCTGATTGTAAAGTCTCAAGGAAAATAGACATGCATTACAGTAGGTTGGTTTAACCACTAAAAAGAGACCCGTGCAGTTACTCTAGTTACAATATAACTAATAGGGTTTTAAGTCACAGTATCCTTGCTGCTTTAAAAGTTAGTGAGATAGGTCTGTCTTAGTCTCGAAAACCCGACCCTAGGCAACAATGACTAGGGTCTGGTTTCAATAACAGACTTTTTTTTGGCAACTTTAATAAAAAAAAAATGTCCTTGTCCTTGTTCCCGGAGTGGATCCTCTTCAGATAGACAACTCTTCCAACAAATCACGATGCAGACATTCCAGAATGTTGCAATTCAAAACCAAAGTTCAGGCAAAATCTTTGCAGTGGTTTATTGAAGATAGCCACTTGCGAAATGCACTCACTAAAAATAACCTCAGTGATCTCAATCTTGCCAGCTACTGTTTAGTATTTTATTCAAGCGGATAAGGTAGTGATGTGGGCAGGGACGCAGTTCCTCTATGCCATAAAGAGTCACTGTTGCCTAGGTTGGGTTTTCGAGACTAGGTCTGTTTAATTATCCAGGAGAAGCATTTCGCTACACATTGAAAACAGCCACAAAATATTGGGGGGGGGAGGTGTGAAACGTGTTAATTACCATTTTTCTGCTTTCCTTCTCTTTGTCCGAATCCTTCAATTCTCTGTACATTATCCTGCAAAACAAAATAAAAATGGAGATCTGCTATTAATTCCAGATACTTTCAGTTTAGGTTTCATCATAGCGTCAAGTTAGAATCCTGAGGAAAAACTAAACACCCAAACAAACTAGCATCCTGCCTGGCAGACTTACGTGTATGTGGGCTCCCAGATCCGGCGTAGTTTATCTGATTTGATACTCCCGTTGCAGGAGACCTGTAGGAGCTTCTGGACATAGTAAAAGATAGTACCCTTGTAGTTGGAGAGGGGTAGTTCAACTTCTCTTGTGGTTCCAAGCCCTGCCACTTTGAGGATGAGGGCGAGGTGGGGAGAGGGGGCACACTCAACCTCTTCCTGGACTTCAGAGCGAGGTGTACCTGCAAGGACAAGGAAAAACATGAGGAAAGAGCTCACCACTGGGCCCTAAGGTGCAATTGAAGTAGGTGTGAAAGACTTGCCATTTGTCTAGTAATCATGTACAATCCAAGTCCATCCACAGATGGATATTGAACTGAACTGTGTCGTGTTTGTGTACCTGGGGGAGGGATCTCCAGGTCAGTGGTCTGCTGGACATTGGTCCGGCCTGGCCTGGGGTCAAACGCCGGGACTAAAGCAGAGAACTGCCTTTTGAGGACAAAGTCATCGTCCCAGGTTCTCCGCCGACCCCCTTTGGTTTCATACTCTTCCTCTTCCTGATAAAACAGGACATGAACAGACCTTAGTTCTCTGGGAGTGGCAGGCAAGGTATTACACACAACACAAACAACATGCAACACATATCGACGTTTACAGGAGAAACAAAACTTTCATAAAAACAAGGTCACATACATTTAGTTACACACTTCACATTCGAAATTGACAAGAACTTAAACTGAAATAGGGAGGTTTTCAGGCAATTCTTTTTTTACGAGGGTGCAAGCATGCAATCGACAAGTACACTTTATATGAATAGAAACTGCAACAGATTTTACCCTATTAAAATGAATGTGGAAACCAAGGTTTACCCTGGACCGTACCAAAACTTCCTCATACTCTTGGTCTTCCTGATTGTCATCCTCGTTCTCATCATCATCATCATCAGGCTCAGGCAGATCCTCCTCATCATCTAACTCAGCCAATAGCGTGTTAGCACGACAGCTGTCCAGGAAGTCTGCAGGGAGAGGTGGTGAGATCTCACTAGAAACAACTTTGAGCATAATGCACTTCATATAGAGTCAGAAAGCACTAGCCAAATATACGAGGACACTGATGAATCAAGAAGTGTGAAACGACAAGATGGAAGTTAGGCAGTAGAAACACGTATGTGTTAAATGAAGAAGCAGAGGAGTAGTGGAGGAGGATAGGAGATGTATAGTATAGGAATAATAGTAAGTCTAGTATAGCCTACCATAAAGGGAAAACTCAGCATCCTGACCAGTGTCACTCTCACTAGACGTAGAGGTCAGGCTGGTCGTCAGAGTGTTACTGAGCAACTGGCCAACCGACAAACCTGTGGTTGCCGTGGCTACATTATTGCTGCTGGTTACTATGGATGTGGACATTGTAACAGTTGAGGTGGTACCAGTGGTGGTGAGGTTAGGAAAGCTCTGTGCACCCATGAGAGGAGAAGCTGCAAACAAAAACCCAAAATGCGATTAGTTCCCAAACAGAAAAAGAAGCCGGTATTATTTTGACTGGTTCCAGTTCAAACTGAATGCTGGTTGCTCTTCTACCACTACACATGCTGGTTGCTCTTCTACCACTACACAGGCTGGTTGCTCTTCTACCACTACACAGGCTGGTTGCTCTTCTACCACTACACAGGCTGGTTGCTCTTCTACCACTACACAGGCTGGTTGCTCTTCTACCACTACACAGGCTGGTTGCTCTTCTACCACTACACAGGCTGGTTGCTCTTCTACCACTACACAGGCTGGTTGCTCTTCTACCACTACACAGGCTGGTTGCTCTTCTACCACTACACAGGCTGGTTGCTCTTCTACCACTACACAGGCTGGTTGCTCTTCTACCACTACACAGGCTGGTTGCTCTTCTACCACTACACAGGCTGGTTGCTCTTCTACCACTACACAGGCTGGTTGCTCTTCTACCACTACACAGGCTGGTTGCTCTTCTTCACCACTACACAGGCTGGTTGCTCTTCTACCACTACACAGGCTGGTTGCTCTTCTACCACTACACAGGCTGGTTGCTCTTCTACCACTACACAGGCTGGTTGCTCTTCTACCACTACACAGGCTGGTTGCTCTTCTACCACTACACAGGCTTGTCACATTCAAGCCTCAGTCAGCACCTTCTGACTTAAAAAAAAAAAAAAATGTGCATCTTACTTTTAAAGGTTAACATTAGAAAATAATGCACTGATCACCGCTCGCTTTACACAAGGATGACGCAAAAATGTAATTAGAAAATGTCAGTAATAGTCTGTCAGCAATGCAATAATATGATTTATTGGTGAGGCATTTGATTCTCCTTGGTTTAATGAAATAGCCTAATATTAGAGCAAAGAAAACCAGAAAAAAACTGCAGCACAAAAGCAAGTACACCATTCAGATATGTGTAGTCAGTATTTCTTCTTCTTGGCTAGATGAGCGTCTGTCTGTCCTGTTTCTTCCCTTTGTGTGGTGATCAAGAGTCGGATTAGCAATCATATCAACATTGAACACAATCTACAATTTTACATTGCCAGGACAAATTTAGTTGACTACTACTCCAGGTTAATGTAAAAATTTGATAACTTATTACTGTACAAGCTGAAGCTAAACTCTAAACCAAAGCTACAAGGCTCCTTCTACAAGTCATGCCAATAATGTCAAGTGAGCTGGCAGGACAGTGGTCCCTTTATGTGCACTGAAGGCTGAGGACTGAAGGCTGAGGGCTGCATGTATCCCTGGGCTGCAGACAGTAGAGGCTGAATACTCACTGGCAGCGCTCATGACGTTTCGTCCCAGTGTGTTGGTGTTGTTGTCGCTGCTGCTGCGGCTCAGGTTCATGTTGTTGGTGGCATTGGTGCGGGACATGTTAGGAGCTCGCCGCACAAATGACTCCATGAGGCTGGCCTCTCGTGATGACAGATTAGGCACGCTGGCGCTGGAGCTCATGGGAGCGCCGGCCGCCAGCAGAGAGCTGACGGACAGACGGGCGCTGGCCACGGAACATAGAGGTCTCTGGGAAGCAGCCTCCTTACTGGAGGACTCAGACACGGAGCTGACGTCAGGCGAGCTGACGCTGACTAGTCCCATGGAGACGGCCGTGGCATCTGCCGCCGCTTGCCTGTCCGCACCCGCTTTCCGCTCGCCACCCTCCTCTGCGGTTATCGTGCTGGTGCTGGAGGCGGATCCGGCCTCGGACAGCACCACAATGGGTTCTTGGCCCTCTGCCCCAGGGATGCCCCCACCAGCCCCTAGTAACCCCCCCTGCTCCAGCAGGCTATCGGCCCGACGCTCTACCTTGGTGGAGCTGAGACTGATATCACTGCTGCTGGCCACGCTACACACCGAGCTGCTACTGCCCTTCCGGCTGGAGGAGCTGGCCCCTGCAGCAGAGGAGGAGCCGCCCTTGTCCGGACAGTTATTTTTCACCAGGCTGCTCCAGGACTGCGCTGTGCCTGAAACAGTGGATGAGACAGGTTTGGGTGACGGCGCAGACTCAGGGTCGTACCCTGGCGCAAGCTTGAGGTCAAATTTTCCTTCAGCACCCATACGATAAGAGTTTGAGCCACCAGCATCCCAGGTGACATCAATCCAGCCTGGAAAAGGATATGAATGTAGTGAGACCCAGCAGAGAGCAAGTCAAGACAGCAGTTCTGCTCAACACTGGACCAGATAACCATGTTTGTGACGTTGTCTACAGGTGGGCTGAATACAGATTCAGACTAGATCCATTAATCACCATCAGTATACCATTCTATGCAGCTATACTGAAGCTGATAAAATTGGTTTTACTATTCAGCACAATGCTAAGTCAAATTGAGATACTGGATGTCCTGATGAAACTGTATGGTCTAGTACTCTGGTCCAGGTGAAGCAGTCAGATAGAAATCATGAGTTACAGAAAATGACAAAGCAAGGTAGAATTTAGCAAATGCAAAGCTGAAAGCCACTTGAGAAAAAGGAACTGAATAATATCGTTGTCAATGTAAATTTAAAAAAAATTGCAATGGAGCCCATTCAGAGCTTGCAAATTGTAACATCAACATGCACTCAGCTGACTGATGGAGACAATTAGTCAAAAAGTATTTAAAATCACACTGGAAACATAGCTGCCCAGAGATTTAACAGATAGCGACGGAGGAAATGATTGTACAAGTATGAAAAGGTTACCTGATAAGTTGGGGGAGAGGGGGGAGGGTTGCACTTCAAAATATCAAACTAATAACAAAAAGGGTATAATGGTAGTGACAGTTTGCAAGTTTAGTCAAATACGTAAATGATAATGGGAGCGGTTTTAAGACGTTTGGCATACAGAGATAGACATGTAAATCCTTTACACGCCCCTTGTATTTAATAATAATAAAATGTTAAAAATAAATAAAATAATGCGGTAGGAGAGCAATAGGAGGATGAGCATCACGTAATGCAGTCTAGTCACACAGCAGTAGCACTGACTCAGATCAACAACTACGCTGCTCTGTAGTCAGCTTCTACAGTTAGTGCATCTCAAGGTAATTATTTATCCTTCATTAACAAAGCATGGCCTTATTTGCCAATGGGGACAGAGGAAGTAGGCCTATAGTGTGAGGTCAGAAGCAGTAGGTTAACTAATAGGCCTATAGTGTGAGGTCAGAAGCAGTAGGTTAAGTAATAGGCCTATAGTGTGAGGTCGACCGATTAAAAATCGGCATGGCCGATTAATTAGGGCCGATTTGAAGTTCTCATAACAATCGATAACCAGCATTTGCCGCCGATTACATGGCACTCCACGAGGAGACTGTGTGGAAGGCTGACCACCTGTTACGAGAGTGCAGCAAGGTGCCAAGGTAAGTTGCTAGCTAGCATTAAACTTGTCTTATAAAAAACAATCGATCTTAACATAATCAATAGTCAATTACACATGGTTGATGATATTATTAGTGTATCTAGCTTGTCCTGCGTTGCATATAATCAATGCGGTGCCTGTTAATTTATCATTGAATCACAGCCTACTTCGCCAAAAGGGTGATGATTTAACAAGAGCATTCGAGAAAAAAGCACTGTCGTTGCACCAATGTGTACCTAACCATAAACATCAATGCCTTTCTTTAAAATCAATACACAAGTACATATTTTTAAACCTGCATATTTAGTTAAATATTGCCTTCTAACATGCATTTCTTTTAAACTAGGGAAATTGTGTCACTTCTCTTGCGTTCTGTACAAGCAGTCAGGCTATATGCAGCAGTTTGGGCCACCTGGCTCGTTGTGAACTGTGTGAAGACCATTTCTTCCTAACAAACACCGTAATTCACTTGCCAGAATTTTACATGATTATGACGTAACAGCAATATTTAGACTTAGGGTTGCCGCTGTTCGATAAAATACGGAACAGTTCCGTATTTCACTGAAAGAATAAATGTTTTGTTTTCGAAATGATAGTTTCCGGATTTGACCATATTAATGACCTAAGGCTTGTATTTCTGTGTGTTTATTATATTATAATTAAGTCTATGATTTGATAGAGCAGTCTGACTGAGCGGTGGTAGGCAGCAGCAAGCTTGTAAGCATTCATTCAAACAGCACTTTCCTGCGTTTGCCAGCAGTTCTTCTCTGTGCTTCAAGCATTGCGCTGTTTATGCCTATCAACTCCCAAGATTAGGCTGGCAACAGTCAAAGGTATATGAAATACAAATGGTATAGAGAGAAATAGTCCTATAATAACTACAAACTAAAAAAAACTTCTTACCTGGGAATATTGAAGACTTATGTTAAAAGGAACCACCAGCATTCATATGTTCTGAGCAAGGAACTTAAACATGAGCTTTTTTTACATGGCACATATTGCACTTCTGTTGCATTATTTATTTGAGACTAAATTTATTTTATTTATTATATTAAGTTAAAATAAAAAAGTGCTTTCAGTATTGTTGTAATTGTCATCATTTATAAAAATAAAAAGTTAAAATAATAATTAACATTTAAAATGTTGTACATTTTTTTTGGTCTTCCAATCGGTATCAGTGTTGAAAAATCAGAATCTGTCGACTTAGGGCGGTCAGAAGCATTAGGTTAAGTAATAGGCCTATGGTGTGAGGTCAGAAGCAGAGGAGAAAGCCTTCAGTTGGAAAACCAGGAACAAAGGCTGGACCGTTTAGAAATGTTGAGTAGCGTCACCCACAAACCACCTGTACAATGTCTGATACATTGTTTTTCAAGTTACTAATAATGTTATGAAAGGACAATGAACAACTGCTGGTTGATATTTTCTGGCTGACCCACAGTATTTAACATACAAAAGTGAGACTTTTCTACGAGCGTTAGTTATAGGTGCTTTGGGTTAAGATGCACTGAAGGCTCCTCAAATTATATAAATGCACTTGATGTTCACAATTTGTTTTGTGGTTGGTCTACCATATTTATCAATGACTCCCTTGTCACTTGTCACTAGTTTTTGCACATCTTATGTTCAATCGTCATAGTTACGTAGCCCGATGTCTCTGAACTACTATTATAACACTACCCCAGTGATGATAATGGGGTGACGTATGGGATTATTCTGGGATAAAGCTAGGCATTATGACCTGCTTTAGCAGTTTAAACATGCATCATCATGTCAGCCGAAGTCCCGCAGAACATTTAACAAACACTTTTTTCATATAAAACAAAAGCTTTGTGTGTGTGTTCAGTTCCACACAGAGGGATGTTTTATTAGATGGTGGGGCTCAGGATGTACTTGTGTCTTACCGTTATGGGCCTCCCCCGTCACCGTACCCTCTCCTGCTGGGTTGCCATCCTGGTCTCTCCACTTCCAGTCAATGCCCCGCACCACGCGTGCACCGGGCACTATGTACTTCATCACCTGGGAGCGGAACAGACGCCTCTGCCTGCGCAGGTTGGCCTCCGCTTCCTTCACTGCTTTACCTGTAGAAGGGAGAAGGAGGTCGGTCAGATTGCTTTGCATCATTCAAATCTAATGAATAATGATTCATAAACATAGTGTCTCAGTAAAATAGTGCTCCTCAAACATACCTTACTAAAATACTTATGTGTTTCTTGACAGCAGTGGTCAGAGCTTAGACCCCCAAAGAGCAAGCAGAAGTGGCACGGACAAACCTCCCATAGAGAAGAAACCTCAAGAGAACCCAGGAGCAGACTCTTACCTAGCTGGTCCTCACACACACCACTGACGGTGCCGTAGATCTCCAGGCCTGATAGAGACAGGTAATGGGTCTGCCCGCTGGCATTCTTCCCCATCTGCTTGATGCGGATGTGTCTCCAGCCCTGTTTCTCCTCTTTGGACGGGTCCAGAGGCCATGTGGCTGTGGACCTTCACAACAGGACAGGACACAAACTCACTGTCAGAATCAGATATAGGTTTTGGATCCTGAGTTTTTCCTGACCATAGGCTCCTGGATATGGGCCCTTCTGACTGGGACAAGACTGACTTACCCCGGCTCGTTGAGGCTGCAGTCCTCCACATGGTTGTAGAGACTCATCCAGGTTTGGCCGTCTTTGGACACCTGGAACACCCAGTTCCTGAGGGCGGAGCGGCCGTAGCCACGTGCGTGGCGCAGGGTGTAGGCAGAGGGGATGACCCACAGGCCTAGGTCGATGGCGAACCAGGCGTTCTTATCATCGTTGGTGTGGCAGTTGAGGGCAGAGCTGTCTCGACTCAGGATGTCCTCCAGTCGTCCATATGGGAGGTTACGACCCTCAGAGGAGGTCACTACCACCAGGCCGTAGGCTGCTGGGTTCACCCACTCATAGGCAGTCCTGGAGACAGAGGAAACACACAAGATTAATACAAGGTTATTTTCTAAATACTTTCTTGTATTGTATAATAAGATGACGATGGGAGGAGACGTACTTTGCATTGGTACCAATCCAGTAGACTATTCCGTTCTCGTCAAAGTCATGCTGGTGTCTGAATGTGAAGGTCTGTCCCTCTCTTAGCTTCTTGACGAAGATGAAGGAGGATCTATCAAAGTCATACCACTGCTTGGCCACCTGGGGGAGAGAAAGGAGATTACTCTGAGACCGCGTGAGTGTTCGCTCAAACTGATCGCCTCAAATATGCTGAATGGACAGATAGTGAGAGAAGATGAAACATGGTTAAGGATGAGGGGGTGGTACCATCTTGAGGAGGTACTGCTCCAGAGACTCCACGGTGGCCAGGGGCTCCATCTTCAGCATACGTCCAGTACGGTCGATCAGCGCCGTCTCCCCAGGCGCGCGCTCCAGACGGAAACGCAACCTCCTCGTCAGGATCTAACACACACACAGGAAGGACGAATAATGGGCATTTGACCTTTGACTGTTTACGAGTACTTGCAGGAGTACTTGCATTCCTCATGAAGTTGATTGAGAGAACGCCAAGAAGTCAGCGAAGCAAAGGGTGGCTACTTTGAAGAATCCATAGTATAAAATTTTGATTTGTTTAACCATTTTTTGGTTACTATATTATTCCATGTGTGTTATTTCATAGTTTTGATGTCTTTACTATTATTCTACAAAAATTAAAGGAAAAACCGTTGAATGAGGTGTGTCCAAACTTGACTAGTACTGAGATATTTATATATATAATAAATAAAGGGCCATTTAAGATTCATTTATTGAAACTATAATATCAACTGGTTATATTACATTGTGGAACACAAACTTTAAAAAAAGGTAGTAACCACAGCAGTGGTGCTTGCTTGTAGAATAGCTCTGCTATGGCATAGCATAGTTTTGTTCATTTTAGCAGACAAAACACTTATTTCCCGAGCCCTTATCACTGTCAAAACACCCATTTTATAGTAAAAATAACCATGATGTAATAAAACAGAATAAAATAGAGCAGAATGTTAAGCGCATCTCGTGTCTAAAACAGCTATTCTCAAAGAGATCATTTGAAACAGTGCTCAATTTGGCAAGATGAAATAAATTTTTCAGAGTTGCAAACCAAACTATGTCTTCTGTTAGAATTTAGTTTATTATACTTGTTCCTTGTTATTTCCTAAAACGATGAACAATTCCACATTGAACACCGAAAGGATTTGAATTATGGCCAGAACATCTGGTTAGCTTAACGGTCAGCTTAACAATTCTGATGAAAATACACCGTCTTCATCAAACTAATGTTTTTGCAGATTTTCAGTGTAGAACCTGTCTATGTTGGGGGGGTTATAGCCAAGGCTAACCAATTCTAAATGCCACTAGCAGTTTACAAAGTAGGGTAATCACTACAGTTAGTTGCCAAAGTGATAGACCCTGCTCGTTTCTACAAAATTGGATTTGAACTGTAACCTTAAATTAAGATCGAAAAGCGTATTTTTGTTTTCATAATTGTTTTTACATTTTGGACTGTGGCACCGAAAAGTATGCATTTATTCCAAAACTGCACATCATTCCTGGAACACATATTTCCCTACTTCAGTCAACCAGTCCATTTAGAATGTGATAAAACTGTCGTAATTTGGCAAGGAATGTAGCTTGTGTAACCCATCAGTTAGATACGTTTTTTATAGGCATTTATTTCTGTAAGCACACACACGTGTAGAGGGAGCGATCAGAACTTAATTGAGTGAGAAAAATGGAATTTAAAGAACATAACTGTGTGATGCTTGGCTTGGTTTATTTGTTGTTGTGTCCCGCAAATGCACATGTACAAATGAACACTACAGTCAAAAGCAAATAGTTTCACAATACAGTGCATTTGGAAAGTATTCAAACTAGAGGTCGGCCGATTATGATTTTCCATTGGAGTACAAAAAAAGCCAATACTGATTCATCGGCTGATTTTTAAAATGTATTTGTAATAATGACAATTACAACAATACCGAATGAACACTTATTTTAACTTAATATAATACATTAATAAAATCAATGTAGCCTCAAATAAATAATGAAACATGTTCAATTTGGTTTAAATAATGCAAAAACAAAGTGTTGGAGAAGAAAGTAAAAGTGCAATATGTGCCATGTAAGAAAGCTAACGTTTAAGTTCTTTGCTCAGAACATATGAAAGCTGGTGGTTCCTTTTAACATGAGTCTTCAATATTCCCAGGTAAGAAGTTTTAGGTTGTAGTTATTATAGGAATTATAGGACTATTTCTCTCTATACCATTTGTATTTCATATACCTTTGACTATTGGATGTTCTTATAGGCACTTTAGTATTGCCAGCGTAACAGTATAGCTTCCATCCCTCTCCTCGCTCCAACCTGGGCTCGAACCAGGAACACATCGACAACAGCCACCCTCGAAGCAGCATTACCCATGCAGAGCAAGGGGAACAACTATTCCAAGTTTCAGAGTGAGTGATGTTTGAAACGCTATTAGCGCGCACCCCGCTAACTAGCTAGCCATTTCACGTCGGTTACACCAGCCTAATCTCGGGAGTTGATAGGCTTGAAGTCATAAACAGCAGAGCTGCTGGTAAAACGCACAAAAGTGCCGTTTGAATGAATGCTTATGAGCCTGCTGGTATCTACCATCGCTCAGTCAGACTGCTCTATCAAATCATAGACTTAATTATAACATAATAACACACAGAAATGCGAGCCGTAGGTCATTAATATGGTCGAATCCAGAAACTATCATCTCGAAAACAAGATGTTTATTAGTAGAAAGAGGAGGAAGGGAAGCGCAACTAAGGTACACAATAGTACATTTTGGTAGATAGAAGGTGCTCTTTGGTAAAAGGGGTAAATTGGTCATCAAAAAGGAGGACCAAGGCACTCTTCATATAATTGATTAAAATGCCTTTATTAGTATGGCATGTTCAATAGAAAAAAAGTTTTTTTTAAACCGACGTTTTGACTGCATAGCCTTCGCCAGGGAGTACCAAAAAAATAAATAAATAATAAAATTAAAAAAACACCCGAAAAGGAATACAAGGTCCTTTTAAACAGCTTTTCAATTAGCCCTAATTGGAAGAGGGAGTGGTTACACAATTGATTGGACACACCTAGTAAGCAATACTATACACATTAAACGGTGAAATACTGTAGCTAAAATACAACTCTAAACTAGAAGTATCAGAACACTAAAAGGTAGTTCTAATTTTAAATATGACTGGGAGAAGTGTCAAGAAAAAGAAAGCTAAATATTCCATAGTACACTAGAACACAGTAAAACATTAACAGTCTAACCACAGCTGAGGGCAATTGAGCAAAATGTCCAAGACGTTTATTCTTTCAGTGAAATACGGAACCGTTCCGTATTTTATCTAACGGGTGGCATCAAGCAGTCTAAATATTCCTGTTACATTGCACAACATTCAATGTCATAATTACGTAAAATTAGTTCGCAATGAGCCAGGCGGACCAAACTTTTGCATATACCCTGACTCTGTGCGCAATGAACGCAAGAGACGTGACAATTTCACCTGGTTAATATTGCTTGCTAACCTGGATTTATTTTAGCTAAATATGCAGGTTTAAAAATATATACTTCTGTGTATTGATTTTAAGAAAGGCATTGGTGTTTATGGTTAGGTACATGTTGGAGCAACGACAGTCCTTTTTCACAAATGCACACTGCATCGATTATATGCAAAGCAGGACACGCTAGATAAACTAGTAATATCACCAACCATGTGTAGTGATAACTAGTGATTATGATTGATTAAGTTTAATGCTAACTAGCACCTTACCATGGCTTCTTACTGCATTCGAATAACAGGCGGGCTCCTCGTGAGGCAGGTGGTTAGAGCGTTGGACTAGTTAACCGTAAGGTTGCCAGATTGAATCCCTGAGCTGACAAGGTAAAAATCTGTCCTTCTGCCCCTGAAAAAGGCAGTTAACCCACCGCTCCTAGGCAGTCATTGAAAATAAGAATGTGTTCTTAACTGACTTGCCTAGTGAAATAAAGAATAAATAAAGGGAGTAAAAAAATTGGTGTCCAAAATTACCGATTGTTATGAAAACTTGAAATCGGCCATTCCGATTAAATCGGTCGACCTCTAATTCAAACCCCTTCCCCCTTTCCTCATTTTGTTACAAAAATATTTTTTGCCTTGTGACAAAAACATTTTCCCTCAAGCTACACATCTACACCCATAATGACAAAGTGACCAGTTATATATTTTTTGAAGTACTTTATTTAATGAAGTACCTTATTTACACAAGTATTCAGACCCTTTGCTATGAGACTCGAAATTGAGCTCAGGAGTATACTGTTTCCATTGATCATCCTTGGGATGTTTCGACAACTTCCAGAAGGACAACCATCTCTGCAGAAGTCCACCAATCAAGCCTTTATGGTAGAGTGGCCAGACTGAAGACACTCTTCAGTAAAAAGGCACACGACAGCCCGCTTGGAGTTTGCCAAAGGGCACCGAAAGAAACAAGATTCTCTGGTCTGATGAAACCAAGATTGAACGCTTCGGCCTGAATGCCAAGCATCATGTCTGGAAGAAACCTGGCACTGTCCCTACGATGAAGCATGGTGGTGGCAGCATCATGCTGTGGGGATGTTTTTCAGGAGCAAAGTACAGAGAGATCCTTGATGAAACCTGCTCCAGAGCGCTGCGGACCTCAGACTGGGGCGAAGGTTCACCTTCCAACAGGACAACGACCCAAAGCACACAGCCAAGACAACACAGAAGTTGTTGCTGCTGTGCAGCGATGCTCCCCATCCAACCTGACAGAGCTTGAGAGGATCCACAGAGAACGGGAGAAACTCTCCAAATACAGGTGAACCAAGCTTGTAGCGTGATACAGCATCGAGTCTTCTTGGGTAATCGCTGCCAAAGGTGCGTCAACAATGTACTGAGTCTGAATACTTATGTAAATGACATTTCAGGTTCTAAAAACCTGTTTTTGCTTTGTCATTATGGGGTATTGTGTGTAGATTGAGGCAGAAAAAAATATTTAAGCAATTTTAAAATAAAGCTGTAAGATAACAAAATATGGAAAGGGGGAAGGGGTCTGAATACTTTCTGAATGCACTGCATTTGGGAAAAAATGGGATCTCTGGTTAAAGATCAAGTTTTGGGCCTCCCGGGTGCATCGCAGTGCTATCTGTGCCACCAGAGACTCTGGGAGAGACCTTCGTCTCTCCCGAGCCCGTACGGGAGTGGTAGCGATGAGACAAGATAATAACTACTAACAGTAACCACTAACAATTGGATACCACGAAATTGGGGAGAAAAGGGGGTTAAAAAAAAAGTTGACGTTAAGTTTGAGTACTCATGCTTATCCCTAGAATGAGTTTTACTGAACCTAAGCTTTAAAAACAGGTTGCTGGAACAAACAAAAACTGACCATCACCACTATACTACTGAGAGGTGTGGTGGAGGAGACTCACCTGCAGGTTATAGGTGGAGCCTGGGGTGTCATACAGGTGCAGAGGTAACCTCTCAATGGACTCCAGGACTGCTAGTAGTTTGCGGATTAAGGCAACTGCGGGTCGGCTAAATTAACGGGACAAACCAGGAAGTGAGCCACTGACAGGTTTTTATTATTTAAAAACACATTTATACAAATTAATTATATAAAAGTCTGAATTATTACCTTTCATCATCTTCGTTTTCACTGAATGCGGTTTTAAATACATTTATTCTTTCCATTAATGGTTTACAATCATGTTTCATGTCAAGTTCCACACTCTGAAAAAGAGAAAAACATTCATTGAGCTGAGTTGGACTAACGAGGAAGTTGGTTACCCAGACAGTATTGAGAAAAAGTATGAAAGGAAGAGAAATCTGCAGCCCAGATGGAACCATATTCACTGTATAGAGTACTACTTTGGGCCAAAGGTCCCTATACACCTCATCCATCCCATCTTACTTACATTATTAAGGACTGTAAAAAGTGCTTGCACTAGGCCACTGCTGCACATTTCATAGGGGGAGATGGTGTTCTCATCCTTGAGAACCACAATCAAGTTTTCCAGAGCCGTTTTCATCAAGTCTCTCCATGTGTTCTCTCCCTCGATACACTGCAACAGAAACAAAACAGCACATTTAACTTTCACCGAGTCCTCAAACCTGTAGCCTACAGCTTCAGACAGAACCAAGAAAACAAAACGACTACATATCACAGAGTGAGTAAATCAAAATATCTACTTCGTTTTTTAAAATTAAAGTACCGATTTACTGTAAATTGTATTAAGGCGCACTTTCCATAAAGTGCAAGTAGACGTGAATTGATGTCAATGTGTGTTGTGTGAGTGGATCAGGGCGATTCCCGCACCTACCGGTCTGTTGGTAATCATAATGTTATCCGACTCTGACATAAATTTAGGTTCGAGTTGATGTGCTTTCCCCCCCTACCTGTCTGTTGGTATGCAGCTCCCAAGCAGACTCCAGCTGGGTGGCGATGTTCCTCAGGGTGACCACCACCCCTCTGGGCATGCTCTCTACCGCCTTGAAGTGGTCATCATACAGGTCTCTGGCCATGGTCTTCACCTGCGTTTCACATTTCTAGCCATTTAGCAGACACTCGTATCCAGAGCCACTTACAAATCAGTGCATTCAACTAAGGTAACACAACCACACATCACAGGAACAGACAGAGGGTCTCTAGGCTCGCTGGGTGTTAAGGAAAAAGTGAGGGATAACTAGCATAAAACTGCCGTTAGGCTTGGGCTGTATACCGGGGGTTTTGGAAATAGACACAGGATGGTTTTTCCAATACTGTTGAAACTATTTGAACTTTTTATACATTGGAATATTTGCAGCAACTTTAAGTAAAATACATTTTCAACTTGTCAAATATATATGTTAGGAGATAAAGAAGATTGTGTTCTTCATTTCACCTGTCAGATTATTTTTCATTATGAAGCTTACAGATAGTAGTACCCAGTCACATAGTGTTTGTTTACAAGCACACAATGACGAGACCAGAGCCTTATGAGTCGCTCAATGTTGTGCAGCACCTGCTCTAGTTACGGTATGGAATTCACAACTAAATGTTCGCCAGCTAGATATCTTATAACTATTAAGTTAACGGTCTAAAATGTGCCAAATGCTCTGCAGTTGTACATTTGGTTCGCTAATGTAGTAGATACTTAGCTATCTAGCAAAGAGGTTAGCTTCTTCCAAAATATGTTGAATATTAGTTTTGTGCGTGCAGTAAACTGGGAGTAGCATTTTTTTGTTATTGTAATAACATCATGAGCTGGGATGTCTGTCCTGAAAATATTATACAGTCTCTGACCTAAACTATGTTTGCAATGTGATCGTTAGCATTCTCTATGGGATTTTATATGTACTTGTTAGCATTGCTAATCTTCGTGTCGCAAAGGCTCAATGGAGTTTGAAAACAGCGCCCCCTGTGTTTAATGCCGGTATTACCTAAGATCCCGGTATGGAACAAGGCTGGTATGAAGGTATGACAATCTGGATACTGCCCAAGCCTAACCGCTGTTATATAAAACAGAAGAATGATATGACGGCTAAACGAGATGGATAATATGTAATGTGCTCTAAAGCAACAAAAAAAAAAACTGTCCCTGTGACAATAGACAAAGTAATCTTCTCAATTCAGGAAGAAGGAAGCTGACTTTAAACAACAACAAAAATACTGCTGAACAGCAGATGGACTCAACCACCTTTTGTTTTGTTTTCTCCAGTTTGGATTTGAGCTTTCTTCCCCTCTTTCCAGTCCAGCCAGTCACAAATTCAGACCCTGTACAACACAACACAGAGAAGGAAAACATTAAGACAATTCACATCAAATGCAGGGCGGACTGAGAGATGCATTTAATGGCTTTCCACTAGCAATCACCACATCATTATAGTAGAGGATAACTTCACATTTTTCTTTATACACACATACACACTACATGACCAAAAGTATGTGGACACATGCACATCAAACATCTCATTCCAACATCATGGGCATTAATATGGAGTTAGTGCCCCCGTTGCTGCTATAACAGCCTCCACTCTTCTGGGAAGGCTTTCCAGATGATGGAACATTTCTGTGGGGACTTGATTCCATTCAGCCACAAGAGCATTAGTGAGGTAAGGCACTGATGTTGGGCAATTAGGCCTGGCTTGCAGTCAGCCTTCCAATTAATCCCAAAGGCTTTCAATGGGGTTGAGGTCAGGGCACTTTGCAGGCCAGTCAAGTTCTTCCACACAGATCTCAACAAACCATTTCTCTATTCACCTCACACTGTCCACTAGGGCATTGTCATGCTGAAACAGGAAAGGGACTTGCCCAAACTGTGGCCACAAAGTTGGAAGCACAGAATCGCCTAGAACGTCATTGTATGCTGTAGGGTTAAGATTACCCTTCACTGGGACTAAGGCGCTTAGCCCCCTTCAAACCATGAAAAACAGCACCAGAGAATATTCATCATCGTCCAAACTTTACAGTTGGCATTATGCATTCTGGCAGGGGGAGTGGCCTACCACTTCACAGCTGAGCCATTGTTGCTCCTAGATGTTTCCACTTCACAATAGCAGTACTTACAGTTGAGCAGGGCAGCTCTAGCATGGCAGAAATTTGACAAACTGGAAATGTGCCTATGACAGTGCCACGTTGAAAATCACTGAGCTCTTCGGTAAAGGTCATTCTACTGCCAATGTTTTTCTTTGTAGATTGCATGGCGGTGTGCTGAATTTTATATACCCGTTAGCAACATGTGTTGCTGAATAGTCAAATCCACTAATTTGAAGGGGTGTCCACATACTTTTAATATAGTTTCAGGGTTTCCGTTAGCCGGTATTACCCAGCTTTTGGCTGTAATTATTTTTTTAAAGGCCAATTGTCCAGGATTAGAAAACAAATCCTATTGAGATAATGCTTTATAGTCTATTAATTGATGGAAATACATTTGACTGGTCATACTTATTGGGCTGAGTTCATTTGCATAATTTAATGGAATTAAATTGGATCTTATTAATTTTTGGGCCATGATTAAAATAAGCGACTCAATTTATCAACTGGCAATTTCAGTGCACTTCTCATTCGCTATTCAAATGCTTAGGCAACAGTAGGGAGGCTTCAGCGTGCCACACAACACTTTGCAATGAATGTGGCACTACATGAGACATCTTCTTGCTTTAAAGTAGCCTAGGCAAAACCCAACCATATCTGTAGAGCAGTAGAGGCTCCTCAGAGAAGGAAGGAGAGGACAATTCCTCAGTGAATTATTATTTATATATTTTTATAGTGAAACATTGTCATTTTTAGATAAAACTATACTATAAACATGTTCACGTCACCAAATAATTTATTAGAACACATTGTTTTGCAATTAAGGTCTACAGTAGCCTCAACAGCACTCTGTAGGGTAGCACCATGGTGCAGCCGAAGGACAGCTAGCTTCCGTCCTCCTCTGGGTACATGGACTTCAATACAAAACCTAGAAGGCTCATGGTTCTCACCACCTTCTATAGACTTACACAGTAATTATGACAACTTCTGGAGGATGTCCTCCAACCTATCGAAGCTCCTGCAGCATGAACTGACATGTTATCCATCCAATTAATCTAGTAGTGAAAGTATAAACTACAGCTAGCACTGCAGTGCATAACATGGGTTGAGTAGTTGACCCAAAGAGAGAGAAAGACAATAGTTGAACAGTTTGGAAACAAATTAATTTCTCTTCCAAGACATGGTAAGCTTTTGGTTTTACTCATTTATTGCCACTGAGACCCACCGGTGCAACTGCTAAACTGCTTACTGATTGAACACTGTACTGAATGCTTGTAGTGGGTTTACTAATGTGTTCGTTCTATTAGCCATGTTGTCTATCACATTACTTTAGCTAATATGGTGATAACAATGTAGGCTATGTCTAGGTTATATGGTTTGACATCCACAAGCGAAGGGAAAAGGTGAGAGGAGAGCGTGTAGAAGGAATACAACGTGGCTGCTATGAAAGTAAATTGTGTGTGTGAGATCAGGGGTGAATTAATTCCTCCTATTCCTCCTATTCTGTTGAAAAACATTTCTTAAAAACGGAAGCAAACGGAACAGTGATAAACATATCTGAATTTGTCCAATAAAAACTCTAATTTGCAACTGTTGGACTAATAATTACACCCTAGATCAGCAGGCAGGAGTGTGAAAGGCGGTATTGAATGTGTCACTGTCTGCCCATGTGTCACGGACTCACCTAATTTCTCTCTACACCTATGTTGTAAACTTTTCATAGGCTAAGTTGTAGCAACCTCATGATGGGGATAGGACCATTTTGTAGTAGCCTGAACCTATTGAAGTTACATTGAACTGGGTGAATGGGATATGAATGACAGGCCTCCAATATGCTGTAATAGAAATAAAGCCATGCTCATGAAACAAAACATTGTCCTATCTTAAAAAGGCAATTATTTTATTTCATTGTCCATATCCTAGTGCCTTGTGTGCGTTGCTGCACTAATAATGTTAAGAAATAGTTGAACATTTTAAGTGAAACGTTCTGATTTATTGCATCAGATTCATTGCTTTTTAAAAGTTGTATGAATTTGGGATCTATAATCCCACAACTGTCCGTTTGGGATATTTCTTTGACAAGCTGACCAATAGCCTAGGTAAACTGTTTTACTATTAAAATAGTAGATTGACATAAGCGGCATGTCCAAACGGCTAGGGGAATCTAAGCTTTCCCTAAGTAAATGGAATTCAATTGCCAAAATGATAGCCTAATTAGCATACTCCTGTCTTTACAGAAACAAATAAAAACAGTTTGGAAAGAGAAGACCATGACAAAAATACTAATGACTTTTAGTTATGAAAAATATAAACTTAATTGAGTGAACAAGCGTAGGCCGGTAGTCTATCTTATTGGCACCAGCAGAAAACATCGGCCACATCCCCAGTGAGTGTGCAGTGCACATATTCACTCGATCATTGTTGGGTCAGTGACACATAAGTCTGTTTTAGGACAATAATTTCCTCCTCCAGTTTAGATGGACGTCATATTATATCTCCCCTTCTCAGAGGCCCAAAAAAAGATTCTGCTGTCTCCAGTCATATAACGTTTAGTAGAATTGCATAACGTAGGTTTCTCTCTTTGCACAGGAAAAACATCTGATATAGCTTATAGTCCAGGCCTCTACACTACACACTCAGCTATGCAACAGTAATTGAGTTATATTAGCCTAAATTATGACTATCCAATCAATCACATTATGATTAGTAGGCTCTTACATAAGTCTGCAAATGTGATGATACATGGAATGATTTATTATAAAGGTGCATTTTTATGGTGAAAATGTGCTTCCTGAAACATGAAAGTCACACCAGCCTATGTATAGGCTAGTGATTTTGCTGTTCATTACTGGGGAAAAGTAATTGTGTGCAGTAAGGACACACATCATCGCCTCCTAAATTTGCATGTTCTGTTACGATTAATTACCATAATATAAAATGTGATTTTTGTCATTCTGAGCACCGTGTGTCAGAATCAGGTTATGGTAAATTTCTCAAAACGTCTGGTAAATTAAAATTCTGCCAGTCAAATGTCCGGACACATTTTCATAACGGAAACCCTGAGATGAGATAAATAAATAATAAAATGAGAGAGATTAATCTATAAACAATTTAGGCCCATTTAACTACAGAATTAAATACAACAAAATTATATGATCTATATGCAGTGAAGTTCAAACTAACGGACCTAGTGATGTTTCAGCGGTGAAGGAGTGCTTCGTGCCCCTGTTTGACTCAAACACGAAGCCGGGCAGGTCCTCCTTGAGGATGGTGGCCTGCTGTCCGTCAGAGTTGTGGATGGCGATCTCTCCCTCCTTCAGGCAGGTCAGGGACCAGTTCCCCACCGTCAGCTTGGTGGGACCCAGGGCAGACAGAATGGGCTGGCTGGCTGTCACAGGTTTCACCTGGCTCCGGGCACGCTGCAGCTTCTCCAAAAACTCACTACGACTTTCTGGGTGGGTAGTACAACACGGTTATTCACTTGTTACAACTGCATGTATGCGAGTGGAGGGAGCTCATTCTGGCCTCAATTCCAAATAAGAGATGGAGAGGAATAAGTAACCAGTTGAGGAAAGTTCAAGTCATAACATACCAGGTCGGTTGAGAAGGTATGCAGCTAGGTCTACCTGAGCTGTCGGAGCCTCCCTCGGGGCTGCCGCTGGAGTACATGGTGGCCAGCTTGCCGTCCAGGATGAAGCGGAACCATCCGTTGGAGCCGTTGGAGAGCTCCAGGGCTGCAGCATCACTCCAGATGTACAGGCAGTCCCTCCCCCTGATAATGGACCAGTCACGCCAGTGGTAGGGCTTCCCCTGCTGCACCTCTTTGGCATCCTCCTGTGGCTCATCCTCCTGGTGGAACCAGAGATATTTACTTTACATTTTAGTAATGTAGCAGACGCTCTTATCCAGAGATTTTGAATACATTTTCTATGCGGAACACTTTATTACACAGAAATCACAAAGCTCTATCAGTGTATATTTGGACTGCATTATGGTGTTCTTATTGCACCTTCTCTGGTTTGGACACCTCCTCGTTCTCATCGTCTGAGGTGGGTCCCGCCAGAGTGGACACCTTGTTGATGACGCCCAGTCTAGCCAACTGGTCCAGGAAGACATCTCCCCCTTTGTCCACCAGGTCTCTGATGATCTGCAGTGCCAGCAGGTGACCGTCATCATCGTCCTTTACAGGAAGAGACACCAAATTTAACTTAGCCTGTGGATTACTAGAGAGCTGGTGCAACTAAATTGCTTTTTAACAGGCATTCGGTTATTGGTGGACATTGTGAATAGTGGAGGATCTCTCACACACACACACACACACACACACACACACACACACACACACACACACACACACACACACACACACACACACACACACACACACACACACAAAGAGATGGATGTTGTGTAGTGCCGTACCTCCTGATCCAGTACGGTGGCGGTGATCTCCACTAGCACGGTTGGCAAGTTGTGACCGGCGTCAGAGTCACACACCTCCTTCAGCAGCACTTCACAGCTGTAGTGGATCATCTTCCTGATCAGAGCCAGGCTAGCTTTCCTGTAAGGGACAGAGGGACGACATGTTAAAGCACCAATGTCACTTTTTGGGCAACCTGACCAAATGCCCATAGAAATGTGAGTTATAGATCTGTCATGATTATTGAAAGCAAGTATGAGATGCATAGAACAGATCTGTGTCGTTTTTGAGTCTTTTGCTTTCGGTTTTGTACACCAGCTTCAAAACAGCTGAAACTACAATATTTTTTATTAATGAAAATATATTTCACAGTGGTTTAGATGGTACAATGATTCTCTGAACGAGAAACTGAAATTAGGCAAACTATTAGAATTTTAGCAACCAGGAAATAGAGGCAAGATTTCTGCCTATTGCACCTTTAATGCAGGGGTTTCCAAACTTTTTCAGCCCGACAGTATTTCAATCTGAAGACATTATGGTTTGAAGTGACTGAAATGCTTTAGAAAAGGGATTGAGAAGTTCAGATGAGCATCAGGCAATAATGTTGTATGATCTCTATGTAGAAAAGAACCTTATTGTTGATGATGTTCTTTCCCCCCTAGTCTGATTTAGAGCCTGGTCTTGTCCACTAACAGCTAACAGCTTGTGGGCATAGTAGAGAAACAGTAAGTACATGTTCCTGAGAGTCTTACAGTATCTTTCAGTGATGGGGTTAAAATATTTTGTAGCTTAAAAAAAGATAGAGACACGTGTAGGGAGAAAAAAAACCCACTCTGTTTATTACAATAGCATGTAGCAGCTACCAGAGGTTACGGTTCTATGAACCAACCGCAAAAATTGTGTCGCAAACCCATTTTCAAATCACGCGACCCATAGTTTGGGAAACCCTATGTTAATGGATTTGTATGTGTCCCTATTCAAATAAAATTGCATTCAGGACCTCAGTAATATATACTCTGTGAGTTTAGACAAAGGTCCTTTGGTCAAGTTACTCTCAAAGTTGTGCTTACCTAATAGAAGGTAGCATGGTTTGCTGAAAGGTTTGTGCAAATACTGGTAGCAGCCTCTTCAGGTAGATGGGGGCCATCTCAGGGTCTCCTTTGGGTTCGCTGCCCTCCTCCTCCTCGTTCAAGTCTTTCTTCTTCTTGTCCTCTCCTTTGTTAACAGGGCACATCCAGTCTCCTTCAGAACAAAAGAGAACACGTGAAATGACCACTGTCCTTTATTCTCTGATGGGCATGAGCCACTGACGACCAAGGATTTTCATGGAATCAGTCGGCAGCACAGCTGTTAATATATATTGTTAGAACTAACCAGGAGACTGGAGAATGGCTACCACCTCACTGTGGCCACGCTCCCTTGCTTTGTCCAGGGGAGTTTTCCCATCTTCATCTCGGAGGTCAGGGTTGGCTCCATGTCGCAGTAGAGTCTATAGACACATAGAAAAATGCTTACTAGGGGAACTTACTGTATCTGCCTGTATTCCCAAACAACATATAGAGGAGGATAGGGTGCACACGCAAAAACTTTATCCTATGTTTTCTTTACATTCATTGAATTCAATATACACCAGCAGGCAACAGTCCAGCTGCTGGGCCTTTATCAAGGGATGTTGTTGGAAAAAACAGCCGTTTGAGCCTTACAAGAGATTTCCTCTCAAGGTTAAAGAGACCATAGCTACCTTTGCTACTTGAGGCCGTCCAAAACAGGCAGCATAGTGGAGGGAGGAGGACCTCTGACCTCTGTTGACATCAGCACCTCTCTCACACAGGAACTCAACCTGGGACATCAACCACAACAGGGGTTATTCAACAGGGTCTTGATAATGAAGGCTCGCAAAGAACAACTTTTTACAACATTTTGGAACAGACGTGTATTATTGGGCTCTCCTTATTTCAGTCCATTTTCTTCTGTTTGGTGCCAAATGAATACAATGGTGTCGTGGTCTGGTTTCGGGGTGACAAACAAGCTATTATGTAACCAAACCATAGTAATCCGTCTGCATTAGGCCATGCATACAGTTTGTTGCTATGGACACCTATTGACAGAACCTTGAGCACTGAACCCATTCTTGCAGCACAACAGGGAAGAGATACTGTCCTTAAAAGGATACTTTGGGATTTTGTCAATGAGGCCATTTATCTACTTCCCCGGAGTCAGATTAAGTCATGGATACAATTTGTGTCTCTATGTTCAGTATAAAGGAAGTTAGAGGTAGTTTACTGAGCCAATGCTAACTAGCATTACTGCAATGACAAAGTACCTTCGGAAAGTATTCGGACTCGGTCACTCTGACAGAGCTCCTCTGTTGAGATGGGAGAACCGTCCAGAAGAACAACCATCTCTGCAGCACTCCACCAATCAAGTCTTTATGGTAGAGGCCAGACGGAAGACACTCCTCAGTAAACGGCACATGACAGCCCGCTTGGAGTTTGCCAAAAGGCACCTAAAGAAACAAGATTCTCTGGTCTTATGAAACCAAGATTGAACGCTTTGGCCTGAATGCCGAGCATCACGTCTGGAGGAAACCTTGCACCATCCCTATGGTGAAGCATGGTGGCGGCAGCATCATGCTGTGAGGATGTTTGTCAGCGGCAGGAACTGGGAGACTAGTCAGGATCGAGGCAAAGATGAACAGAGCAAAGTACAGAGATCCTTGATGACAACCTGCTCCAGAGTGCTCAGGACCTCAGATTGGGTTCTTCTTCCAACAGGACAACACCCTAAGCATACAGCCAAGAAAACAGCCAGAGCCCAGACTTGAACCCGATCAAACATCTCTGGAGACTTGAAATTAGCTGTGCAGCACGGCTCCCTTCCAACCTGAGAGCTTGAGAGCATCTGCAGAGAAGAATTGGAGCAATTCCCCAAATACAGGTTTGCCAAGCATGTAACGTGTACCCAAGAAGACTCGATGCTGTAATCACTGCCAAAGGTGCTTCAACAAAGTACTGAGTAAAGGGTCTGAATACTTATGGAAATGTGACATTTACGTTTTTTATTTTATCTATACATTTGCTAAAATGTCTAAAAAGCTGTTTTTCTTTGTCATTATGGGATATTATATCGTCATTGTAGGGTATTGTGTGTAGATTGACGAGGGAGGGAAACAATTGTATCCATTTTAGAATTAAGCTGTAACGTAACAAAATGTGGAATAAGTGGAAGGGTCTGAATACTTTCCGAAGGCACTGTATATGGGTATCTGCATTGCGCTAACGCTAGTAAGTAATTGTTCTAGAGCTAGTTAACAACTTCCTTCAACTGTGTGCAGAGACATAAAAATGGTATCCATGAGCTCATCTGACTCTGGGGAACTAGATACAGTGCCTCATTTCCAAAATATATCTTTAATCCCCCTGGCACAATAAGCCATTCTGTTCTGTTCGCATGCGTAATGGTCCCCATAATGTATTGGGTAATCTCTGTAAAGAGATGGAGGGATACGAGACCAGTCTAAAATAGCTTACCATTTCCTGTGTGCCAAACGCAGAGGCCCAATTCAAAAGAGTCTGCCCGACATCATCCATGAAATTCACTTCAAAAGCTGCAACATAGGAACCATTTTAAGCAATTGAATATGCGTGTGCAATAACAGACACTTTTCATAAACATGACACATTTACCATTATGCAAAACAAACGGCTGAAATTAAGAAAAATTGCACCATTACACCAGATTGGACAAACTTCCTCTGCCACATCATCATGTGCCCTAGCCTCCTGACAGACCAACATATAGGATATATCTGGGTCCCAAATGGTGCCCTATTCCCTTTACAGTGCATTACTTTTGAGCCAATACTATCCACCCACCCACCTCCGGTGTCGATGGCATCAATGAGAGCGTCTGTGTCTTTGCTGCGGATACAGTCGATGAGCTGTCGGTGGGAACGCTCCCCGGAGCTGTCCAGCCGTCGCAGGCCCGGGATGCGCCCTGTTGAGCCAGCGGTGGATTTGGGCAGAGCCTTGCGGCCCTCGAACAGCAGCACCAGCAGCAGGTCCACCAGACGCATGGTGTCCAGAACACAGCGCTCGTCCCCCTGCATGGCACTCTGCATGGAGTCAGGCAGAGCAGAGCGTAGCAGATCCTATACACACACAGGAAACACACACACACACACAGAGAGACAAAACAAAAACACCACTTCTATTATTATCCCATTATTCTCTTATACTAGTCATAGTGTCACTTCAGAATAGCTCTCATTACAATACAGTTCTCTTCACTAATATATTCTGAAATTAGATCCTTTCAACGTTTGTTATTTTTATTACTGTTAGCTTTCAAGATATTGCAGTTCATATATTAAACATTGTGCCAATAAAATTGCTATGAAATACATTATGAATTCTTACTAATACAGAAATGTGTCCCAGAGTGCTCATAACACCAAATACAGCTACCACAAATCAAACTGAAATAATTTGACAAGGACTTAAAATAAAAGCCATCTAATAAAACTATTCTCATTCTCTGAGATATGAGCTGGTCTTTAAAGACTCACATTGAGAAAAGTATTTTGTACCAACAATGGGCAATTTGATTTGTAAGTGTTTTTAAAGTTTTTTTAACAATACTAAATGTAAAATGTCCTTACATGAGTGACGAGGGGAGAGCCTCTGCACAGCGTGGACAGCAGGCTAACGATGGTGGACACCTGGTTGGAGAGTTTGGAGTCGGCAGCGGTGGGTTGGGCCCCAGTGGAGGTCCGGCCTGGCTTACAGGTGGAGGAGGGGCCGGAGACCATGCCCCCTGCCGCCGCCATCCGGGACAGCAGCTCCTCTGTCAGACCGTGCTTGGCCAGTGGCGCGGGGTCCACCCCTCGACGGGTGAACCGGTCCGCCAGGGAGGCAAAGCAGCGCAGAGCACCGTCAGACACCTGTCAATCAATGGGTTGCATTTTCATCAATAACAATGCAATCATTTGCAACTAGACCGTCAAGCTTCTTTCCAGTGATAATTGATTCAATTTATATAACTGATTGGATTTATATACCACTTTTCCAGTAGTTCAAAGCACTTAATATAGAAATGGGGAAAATTCATTCATCCACCACCAATGTGCATGGATGACCACCCCCCCAACCGATGACCCCTGAGTGGGTGTGCCATTCACCTGGTGGTCTTCGTGTTTGAGCAGACTGGAGAGGGACTCCACGCAGGTCTCCAGAGAGGAGTCCTGGGGCTCCATCTTGCTGCACAGGCGAGACACCACAGACATGGCAGAGTGCAGGGTGTCCTTATGGACCAGATGACCGCTGTCCCGGATGAAGCTAAGCACACAGTTCAGACCCCCAGCCTCAAACACTGCACCAGACTCCCTGGTACAGATCAGCTCCAGCACCTGACAAATGACACCACAAATAGTCAGCAGAAGAATATTTTCATAAATGATTATTTATGATGCGCGGCCCATCTTTTTTACTATGGATTTCACAACGAGGACTCTGCACCTGACTACTTTTGAGTAGGAGCATGTTCTGTAATATTCTACCACATACATAAGCCCTTCCTAAACCAGATATATATGTTGTGAAACATGACCTACATATTCAAGACCTAATTTGAATAAACTCCTCATACCCATCTTGTGATTTGAATAAAAAGGTCCCAGGTAAAGAAAGAGAATGTTTTCTTGCAGGGTGTAACATGTTATTTTTCTTCCACCAGCAACTGTGGCAGGTAGATGAAAAGAAATCTACCAGCCAAAATATTTTTGGGGTCATAATTACATTTCTTTTAAACAACTGATGACCATGTTTTGTAATGTTTCTAAAACAATACATGTATTAATAAGTAATGTGCTAAATTTAAATGTCATATTTTCTTTCAACCAAAATATCAGATTAGACCAAATGTTCAGCTTCCCCTTTAAGGGTGTGAGATTAACGGGGTCACTGGAGTCATGTCACGTGTGTCTGTATGTGTGTGAGATTTGGGATGTGACTAGTAGTAGACAGTGGCTGCAGTCCAAATTAAAAGTCGACAGCCCTTGGCCCTAAACCCTCGGCCCTTGAATGACGTATTACATCGTCACATCAGAGTGTACCTTAAATGTCCCTTGCCCAAGCGAGGGAGAGTGATGATCGGAGAGACAACGTCCTTGGTGGAAATCTTGAAATTGAACTTCAAAAACAACCAATCTAAAGCTATTATTGTGTCTAGCAAGCTAACGTAGCTAGTTAGCACTCCTGTCAGGTTGCTAGCTAGCTACAGTTACTTATAGCTGGCTAGTTAGTTTTATAGTTTGGTCATTTATTCCAATAAATTTCAGAATGCCCAAAAATCTGTTTCTAAAGCTAACAACGTTTTATAGGCTCCTCACTATGAGACTAAGCCAATATGCCAACACTAAAATCAAAGTCATCTATACATATTTTTTTTGTAAGACAGCATCATAATTTTATCTCACATGCAAAAAAAATACAGCCACGTTGATTGAATGACACCGTGCCACCGGAGTTTGACACGCGACTACAGTTTGCATTGAATTGTGGGTCATGAGTAAATTAGACCAACATTGATGCCTGTTCCTCCAAAAAATGATCAGCACTTCACTCACAGTGTGCAAAACTGTTGCTGCGCGAGGTGGGATGTAGTATTCGTATTTCTTGGTGAAAACAGCTACTTCAGCATTTTTAAGCTAGAAATCGCACATATGCTCATACTTGACTTTTGACTATTTTTTATTCACAAATGCAAATGTAATGCTCGCACTGTAGAGCCCTGAAAATTGACCTCCCGCCAACGTGACTGGTGAAGTAGACATTCTTACTAGAGGTCGACCGATTAATTAGGGGCGATTTCAAGTTTTCATAATCGATAATCAGCATTTTTGGACACCGATCGTGGCCGATTACATTGCACTCCACAAGTAGACTGCGTGGCAGGCTGGCTACCTGTTATGCGAGTGCAGCCAGGAGCCAAGGTAAGGTGCTAACTAGCATTAAACATATCTTATTAAAAAAAACTATCAATCTTAGCATAATCACTAGTTAACCACACATGGTTGATGATATTACTAGTTTATCTAGCTTGTCCTGCATTGCATATAATCAACTGTTCATTTATCATTGAATCATAGCCTACTTCGCCAAACGAGTCATGATTTAACACGCGCATTCGCAAAAAAAAGCACTGCCGTTGCACCAATGTGTACCTAACCATAAACATCAACGCCTTTCTTAAAACCTGCATATTTAGGTAATATTGCCTGCTAACATTAATTTATTTTAACTAGGGAAATTGTGTCACTTCTCTTGCGTTCTGTGCAACAGAGTCAGGGTATATGCAGCAGTTTGGGCCGCCTGGATTGTTGCGAACTGAATGAAGGCTATTTCATCTTAAAGACAGCCAACAAGTGCATTTGCGAAAAAAGCACAATCGTTGCACGAATGTACCGAACCATAAACATCAATGCCTTTCTTAAAATCAATACACAGAAGTTAGCAGGCAATAGCACGCAGTCAGGGTAAATGCAACAGTTTGGGCCGCATGGCTTGTTGCGAACTAATTTGCCAGAATTTTACGAAATTATGACATAACATTGAAGGTTGTGCAATGTAACAGGAATATTTAGACTTAGGGATGCCATCCGTTAGATAAAATACGGAACGGTGCCGTATTTCACTGAAAGAATAAATGTTTTGTTTTCTAAATGATAGTTTCCGGATTTTACCATATTAATGAACCTAAGGCTTGTATTTCTGCGTGTTATTATATTATAATTAAGTCTATGATTTGATAGAGCAGTCTGACTGAGCGGTGGTAGGCAGCAGCAGGCTCGTAAGCATTCATTCAAACAGCACTTTACTGTGTTGGCCAGCAGCTCTTCGCAATGCTTCAAGCATTGCGCTGTTTATGATTTCAAGCCTATCAACTCCCGAGATTAGGCTGGCAATACTATAGTGCCTATAAGAACATACAATAGTCAAAGGTATATGAAATACAAATGGTATAGAGAAATAGTCCTGTAATAACTACAACCTAAAACTTCTTACCTGGGAATATTGAAGACTCATGTTAAAAGTAACCACCAGCTTTCATATGTTCTCATGTTCTGAGCAAAGAACTTCAAACGTTAGCTTTTTTTTTTTTTTACATGGAACATATTGCACTTTTACTTTCTTCTCCAACACTTTGTTTTTGCATTATTTAAACCAAATTGAACAGGTTTCATTATTTATTTGAGACTAATTTGATTTTATTGATGTATTATATTAAGTTAAAATGAAAGGGTTCATTGTTCATTCAGTATTGTTGTAATTGTCATATATATATAGATATATACACACACACACACACACACACACACACACACACACACACACACACACACACACACACACACACACACACACACACACACACACACACACACACACACACAAAAAATCGGTATCGGCGTTGAAAAATCATAATCGGTCGACCTCTAATTCTTACCCACCAATACCTAAATCGACCCGCATTTGGCAAGTGTTCATTTTATGCCCTCAAGCAAACAGTTGATCACATAAAATAAAAAAAAGCAAGGGAATTGTTTTTATAAAGTAGAACAAAAACAACTTCTCCACAGAGGCGTAATGCTCCCACAGTGTTTAATAGAATAATGCTTCAAGCCCAAATTCTAAATAAAAGCGTACCTTGACACACTGCTCGGCCAAGTCTCTGCTGGTCCTGTTGTTGAGCTCCACCACCACCAGGCGGTTACACAGAGCCTTGATGGCCCCGTCCACGCCCACGATCCTGCGGGTGCACTCAGCCGACACATCCAGGTAGTATGTGATGGCGCGGGCCGTCACCTCCAGCACGTTGTCCGGGGCGCTTTCGTCCAAGAAGATCTTACACAGGGCGGGGAGGAAGGTGCGTGGGGGACACCTGGGGGACAGAGGAGGGAATATATAACCTTTATTTATACAGGTTATTCTCAATGAGAAAATCTATTTTGCAAGAGAGGACTAGCTATATGAACATAAGCATCCATGAACGACTCAACAGTAACCAAATAAAAAGGCTTGTGCCGTCATTATAGGCAGTTTGTATAAGCGCGACATTGTCCTCTCAACAGTGTGACTAATGCTTGAGATGTTTGTGAGATAGACAGTTGACAGTGTGTGTTGGTGACTCACGTCTCGAAACAGCGGTCCACGTTGTCAGACATGAGCAATAACATGCAGAGCTGCTCCAGGGCGATCAGCTGCATGTCCCTCTCATCTCCCTGGCCCATCTGGAGCCACTCCAGCAAGGTGTCTGGGTCCACGTCCGCCATGATTACCCCCCTGCTACAGCTCCCTATCTGGCACCTAGCCCAATCACTGCTGTGGGCTGAGCTGGGGACTCATCCGCCGGATGGAGAAAACACGGACAGGTCCAATCACTGCTCCCTCCTGTGTGTCATGTAGTATTCCTTCACCTGGGGTGGAGAGGTAGATGGGGGGGGAGAGAGAGGGCAAACGCTAGCGTTTAATTTAATCATGACTGGCTCAACTTGCAGTTGCCAATGGGATTACGTTGGGCAAATCAGAGCAACAAAAGTTTGTAGCTAGTTCACGTGACATCTGAAACATGGTAATTGCTATAAATAACTAAGCAGTAACTTTTCCTCTCAGGAAAATAACAGGTTTTGGGCCTCACTTCTCTGGGTACTGTATGTAACAATAATAATAAAAAATGGGACTTCAAGAACACAAAGTCACTTTACAACATAGAATCAAGAACATACATCAAGAATTTAACAAATAAAACAGGAGTCAAATAAACATCAGACTAAACAAAAACATGAATAAAAAGAGGGGTGGGCTCAAAGATGGGAAAGAGTGATGTATCAGTGTATGGAGAGGGGAGGGTTGGGATACAAACCCAGTCTAGGGTAAGGAGGGGGTCGGGATACGAACCTGGTTTAGGGTAAGGGGTGGGATTTGGGTTGGGATGCGAACCCGGTTTAGGGTAAGGTGCAGGATTGGGATACGAACCCGGTTTAGGGTAAGGTGCGGGATTGGGATTACGTACCCGGTTTAGGGTAAGGGGGCGGGATTCGGATACGAACCCGGTTTAGGGTAAGGGGGCGGGATTCGGATACGAACCCGGTTTAGGGTAAGGGGGCGGGATTCGGATACGAACCCGGTTTAGGGTAAGGGGCGGGATTAGGATACGAACCCGGTTTAGGGTAAGGGGCGGGATTAGGATACGAACCCGGTTTAGGGTAAGGGGCGGGATTGGGGTTGGGATACGAACCCGGTTTAGGGTAAGGGGTGGGTTTGGGATACAAACCCGGTTTATGGTAAGGGATGGGAATGGGATACGAACCCGGTTTAGGGGCGGGATTGGGGTTTGTTGTGTATTTCTCTGCTTGTATGTGGGTGGGGGCGCTTTAGGAGGGAATGAAAGAGAATGATGGCCTCAAGAGTTACAATTGGCTGGAGGGAGGGAGGGAGTTTCAGTGCCTAGGAGCAAGGCAAGATGGTGAGGGCTTTGTAGGTCAGAAGGAGGATCTTATCAATGCATTGGGAGACAGGGAGCTATTGGAGTCGACAGGAGTGATGTGCTGCCAGGATTTAGTGTGGGTCAGGAGTCAAGCTGCAGACTGGAGGTATCATCTCCACACAATACGGAGCTCAACTATTTTTGGTTGGGGGTTGGACTATGTTCATTAGGACTTGAAACAGTAAAACAGTGTCAATTTGTTAGAGCCTGGATGGCTATAGGATAAGACACTTGGGGTAGATCCTCTTATCAACAGATTCATCACAAATTACCAGAGAACATTTGCAGTTTCTATAACTGGCAACTACTGACTCCCACCGAATTGTCTCTCAGACGTTTCTAGTACTTGTGTAGGAATTAGGCCTATGTTCCATTTATTTTGAGCCACCAACTGAATGTCCAGAAAGGATAGCCCAGTACTAGGTAACGTTTATCTATCTTACATCTACAGTCTGACAATGGAGACACACTAATAATGTGCAGACAGCCTATCTCCTTACTTTTGACATTATCATTATTCTCCTAATGTCACAAATCCTTTTGACGTTTATTATCATTATTCAAGTAGCCTATCTCCTTACTTTTGACATTATCATTATTCAAGTAGCTAGCTAATGTCACAAATCCATTATTATTAGTAACACCAGAAAGTACAGCAAACATAAACAGGTCTTTATATAGACCTAACTAACTAGCTACAGTAGCTAGTTAATTCCATCATGACTTGGTTCGCTTTTACTACGGAAAAGTTTAGCAAACGTAATTTACTGACATTTCAGTTGTGAACGAACTGCTAGTTAACGTTAAGTGGCAGCATAACAATTTTACAAAACAAGTTATACTGCATAGCTAGCTAGCGTAAACAACCTAACGTTTGCTATAAGGCTTGGCTACACTTAGCTAGGTACTGGCTAACTAGCCCAGTTCTATCAACATAACGTTAGCCATCTGTCCACGAAGACAAAAAACGTATTACCTGCTGTAGTTAGCTTACTGTTAGAGGACTAACAGTTAGCTATATTTAGCTAAGCGAACGTTAGCATTTAAGCATTTAACCGGTAATTGTTGGCTAATACAAGTCAATTACAATTAATTCAATAACTACTACTTCATGCTCAACGACATAATATATCAAACTCAACAGACTGTATAGGAGGACGCCAACATTTGCGTCTTATTTTGGTTTATCTGTAAATCACTAGACAGCTAAATTAACGTTAGCGTACCTAGCTCATCCTACCGAGTCAGATTAACAGTAGTTAGTCGCCTAAAATCAAACAATGAAACTGCTACAATAATTACTAACATGTATATTCTGAGGTTTGAATAATACAGAAGAGTTCAAAACATGGTCGTAATACAATGTTACAATGCATGGCCTGACCATCAACACATAATCCGCGATGATTCAGTTCCAAGAGAGCCCAAGGCCGCGACACTTCTGTCAGTCATAACACGTAGGAAAAACTAGGTTGCTCGGTTTACAACACAAACATAGTAGATACACACTCACCGTCTTTCAGATGACAAAAAATAAAATGACGGTCGATTAAATACAATAGTGCGTTAAGGTACAATCCAACCTAAGGGGAATAAAATACTTAATTCCCAGTTATTTTTACCGAGCCATAAAGGTCAAAGTGGACAGTAATGCAATATATAAATTCAGGCGAAATGGAGAGCGGTCGAGGTAACGGAGTTTGCTCTCCGTCGTATGCATCACGAGGCTACGCAGCGTCCTACTGTATTCTCTATTCACGGGTTGACAGCATTGCGGCTGTATGCCAGGGGGCGCTAGCTACAATACGTGGAAAAGCACAGAGACCCCATTTCAATAATTACTTTATTTATGTAAAGGATAGACCTACAGTTCCAGTCAAAAGTTTGGACACGCCTACTCATGTAGAATAATAGTGAAGACATCAAAACGATTAAATAACACATATGGAATCATGTAGTAACCTTTGTCATTAAGGCAAAGGATGGCTACTTTGAAGAATCTAAATATATATGTTGGTTTGTTTAACGCTTTTTTGCTTACTATACATGATTCCATATGTGTTATTTCATAGTTTTTATGTATTCACTATTATTCTACAATGTAGAAAATAGTAAAAATAAAGATCAACCCTGGAATCAGGAGGTGTCCAAACTTTTGACTGGTACTGTACATACTCAATTGGTATCATTCATGAATATTGCAGTCAGTCAGGCAGAATACATGCATACAGAATGCTATCATACCCTTACATATGTTATAGACAATGACAAATGAAGCAATGAATACAACACATTTTGGTTTTATTCACCCACTGCCATTATTCACCCACTGCTGATCCAATATTATACTGTCAATTACATTTTAATTGCATTAGATTGAAATTCGATGCATGCATCCATTTCATAAACCACTATTCTGATGAGTGTCTCTTTGGAGCAGAATTTATTTTGACATACATTCTATCACACTCAGCAACCCAGGATATTTATGTAGGGTAATTTAACATGAACACTGAGAGGATTATGCTTGTAAGGATAAAGTGACGCTGCTAACTGACTGCTGGCTATGTGGATCTCAATGCAGCCCTTTTAATGTAGTCAGTGACCATAATACAGTGCTAAGATTATGTGCCATCAGAGACTCTGGGTTCGCGCCCAGGCTCTGCTGTAACCGGCCGCGACGTGGGTTCGCGCCCAGGCTCTGTCGTAACCGGCCGCGACCGGGAGGTCCGTGGGGCGACGCACAATTGTCCTAGCGTCGTCCGGGTTAGGGAAGGCTTGGCCGGTAGGGGTGTCCTTGTCTCATCGCGCACCAGCGATTCCTGTGGCGGGCCGGGCGCAGTGCGCGCTAACCAAGGTAGCCAGGTGCACAGTGTTTCCTCCTACACATTGGTGCGACTGGCTTCCGGGTTGGATGCGCGCTGTGTTAAGAAGCAGTGCGGCTTGGTTGGGTTGTGTATCAGAGGACCCATGACTTTCGACATTCGCCTCTCCCGAGCCCGTACGGGAGTTGTAGCGATGAGACAAGATAGTAGCTACTAAAAACAATTGGATACCACGAAAAAAGGAGAAAATTTCAAATAGAAAATAAAAAAGTAGCGATAAAGTGACGCTGCTAACTGACTACTGGCTACGTGGATCTCAATGCAGCCCTTTTAATGTAGTCAGTGACCATAATAAAGTGCTAAGATTATGACCATTATAATGTTAATTTAATAGCAAAGTTTTGATTGCTGGCTGGACATGTAGTTACAACATTAAACGGTATGATAAGTGCAATGCCATTTCAAGAACATCAGTGCAGTGGTTCTATTGTTCTGTGGACACTGCTCTGTACAGTTCAATTAGTCTTAAACATCTAAAGAAAAACATTTCAGTACATGGTAGTTTACATTGATTGACCTGTATTGCTATGGAAATTCAAACCTAAATTGTGTTGAAGAATGAAGTTAACACAGATATGTATTTTTCTTCAACAATCTACAATTATGACATTAGTATGTATGTATGTATGTATGTATGTATGTATGTATGTATGTATGTATGTATGTATGTATGTATGTATGTATGTATGTATGTATGTATGTATGTATGTATGTATGTATGTATGTATGTATGTATGTATGTATGTATGTATGTATGTATGTATGTATGTATCTCTTTCAGCTTCGAAAATGTCTGTATAATATATGTATAGACTGCCTCTCTACATAATATGATGACAGCCATTCAAATGATATGACAAAACAAATACTGTAGACATCCAATCATGGATGCCAAGCAAAGTTTAGATGTGAATGAAACTGCTGTGGTAAAGGTGAACTAATGTTTCCCTCACTGATTGAACAGGGGTGTGTGTATTCACTAGGAAGCAAACAGTCCGAAACAGAGAGGGACCTACCTGAATTTGTCCATAAGAAATACTTGTTTTCCTTTTCCGTTTTGCTACAGTCCAAAATGTTTTGCTACACTTTGCACTAATGAATCCTCCCCACATAGGATATGACTAACCACAGACCTTTCCCTGTATCAACCTAGCAGCAGCATTTGAGCTCCCATGACTACAGAACTACAGCACTACAGGTGAGGACACTAGCAGGACATGACTACAGCACTACAGGTGAGGACAGTAGCAGGACATGATTACAGCACTACAGCACTACAGGTGAGGACACTAGCAGGACATTACTAAAGACTACAGGTGAGGACACTAGCAGGACATGACTACAACACTACAGCACTACAGGTGAGGACAGTAGCAGGACATGACTACAGCACTACAGCACTACAGGTGAGGACACTAGCAGGACATGACTAGACTAATTGATCAGATAAAATATCTGAAAAGTTATTTTAGGAAATTATAACCCTGTAATCTGATTATTTTCCTTGGTGCCTCGACTACCTAGTTAATTAAAGTTACATGATTAATCAATTTGATCACGTAATAGTAACTACAGAGAATCTTTGATAAAACTAAAAGTCTTCATTTAATGATAGTAAAGACATGACAAGACCCTAACCTGTAGAGAGGGTGACCATTCCCTCTGTGTTCTAAAGTGATAGTAGCACATGGAGAGTCTCATAATAAAGGAGTGATTGGCACTTTGGTTGAAACATAACAATTCATAGCATAGAAGAAGGGAACTAAGAGTGAGTCAGATCACATTTCATTACAGTGTAACTATTCCACTGTTCAAAACCCCAGTTGAAACACTATCATAGATAATTAATAAATGTTCAGCTCAACATCATGCTGGAACGGATACAAAATAATAATTGTTGTGAGCAGCTAGTGAAACCAAAATATCAGGGATATTTCAGCAAGCAATTACTTTCAAAGTTTGTGTGTCAACAACTGAATCCCAAATGATTTTGCCTGCTAACTGGAAAATCCTATATCAAACCAGGGGTTGACAGAAAAGAGACCAGACTGTGAGTTACACAGCAGAAGACAAACAACAAGCAACAGAAAAGTGTTATTAGCTCCCTGGGAGTGGAGACTAGAAACTAGTCCTCCCTGGTGCCATGGTGCTGTTAATCTACCTGTCATATCAAACAACAGAAGCCCCTTTAGAGGAGATGGGAGGACTATTAACCTGGTTCTAGATCAGTTCTTGCTGTCTTGCCAACCCCTATAATCATTGTTAGGTCATTGTCAACAAGTTGGCAAGACTGAGCCAACAGATCTGGGACCAAGCTAGAGGAGTGTGGGAAAGATCTGACAGCTGAGGTACTGGGAATGATAGTTGTACTTGCATCAGTGACCATATGACCCTTTTGAAAAAGGTCAAAGGTATAGTGGAGGAGGGGAGTCTAGGGAAGGAAACAAATGCGCTTGTATGAAATGAGACTCGTTCTCTAGCCCGTCATCAGGCAAATGACGTTTACAGAGGTGGAATCCCAGAATACATGTGTAAAGCTGAAAAAGAAATGTAGCTAGTTGTGCTAGACATTTTATAGACAGAAGGATAAGATTCATATCATTTTTAAATGTGTGCATGCTTTTTTCATCCAAGAAAACAATTGCTGTTTCAAAGGGTGTGTGGCAGATTTCAAAACTCTTCCACAGTAGGATACACTTGAGCCTCCTCTTCCTCTTCCTCCTCCTCAGTTTGCCTATTATCAAAATGACACTCCTACATATAAGTGATGGGGGAGAAAAAATGTATAGCTACATCTTGCAATATTATTTTGGGTGATATTATATCGATACTTTGACTGCAAGTATCAATTATTTTTGCTAGGTAGCTTTAGCTAGCGGTAGTCAGCTGTACCTGCACCAAAACTGGTATTTTTCATCCTTTAGCTTGTTATAACTTGTTCTCCGTCGTCTGTTTTCAGCACTTTTTTTCCCATGACTGATCAAAACTAATATTCTAATGGTCTCTCATCTCTCTGCAGCAGACATATAGTGAGCAATATGTTTGGAAACACAAATTGCAGTATCGAATCGCTATACATATAGAATCCGCACCTAAGTATTATGATTGTCACTCCCTGACCTTAGAGATACTTTTTATGTCTCTATTTGGTTTGGTCAGGGTGTGATTTGGGGTGGGTATTCTATGTTCTATTATTTGTATTTCTATGTTATGGCCGGGTAGGGTTCTCAATCAGGGACAGCTGTCTATCGTTGTCTCTGATTGAGAACCATACTTAGGTAGCCCTTTTCCCACCTGTCTTTGTGTGAGGTTGACTTTGTTTATGGCACAAAGCCTTTAGCTTCACGGTTTGTTTTGTTGTGTTTATTGTGTTGCTCGGTGTCTTTTCTAATAAAAATAAAATGTACACTCACCACGCTGCGCCTTGGTCCTCTTCATTCAACAGCCGTGACAGAACTTCCCACCACAAACAGACCAAGCAGCGTGGTAAGGAGGAGCAGCGTGTTCAGGATTCATGGACTCGGGAGGAAATCCTGGACGGGAAAGGACCCTGGAGGCAGGCTGGGGAATATCGCAGTCCGAAAGAGGAACTGGAAGCAGCTAAAGCTGAGCGGCGGCGATATGAGGAGGCTGACCATCGAAGCAGGCACGAGAGGCAGCCCCCCAAAAAAATTTGGGGAGGAAAAGGAGTGTGGTAGAGTCATGATTCAGACCTGAGCCAACTCCCCGTACTTACCGTGGCGAGCATGTGACTGGTCAGGCACCGTGCTATGGGGTGATGCGCACTGTGTCTCGAGTGAGCATTCACAGGCCGGTGTGCTCTGTGCCAGCATCCCGCATTTGCCGGGTGGAAGTGGGCATCCAGTCAGAATGGGTTGTGCCAGCTCTGCGCTTGAGACCGCCAGTGCGCCTCCACAGCCCAGTGTATTCGGTGCCTCTGCCAAGGACAAAGCCTCCTGTATGTCTCCCCAGCCTGTTGAGTCCTGTGCCTGCGCCCAGAACTAAGCCTCCTGTATGTCTCCCCAGCCTGGTGAGTCCGGTGCCTGCTCCCAGAGCCAGGCCTCCTGTGCGACTGTCCACTCCAGTGATGCTCCATGGCAAGAAGCCTCCAGTGATGATCCATGGCACGAAGCCTCCAGTGATGATCCATGGCAAGAAGCCTCCAGTGATGATCCATGGCATGAAGCCTCCAGTGATGAACCATGGCAAGAAGCCTCCAGTGATGATCCATGGCATGAAGCCTCCAGTGATGAACCATGGCAAGAAGCCTCCAGTGATGATCCATGGCACGAAGCCTCCAGTGATGATCCATGGTGTCTGCGTCCCGCACCTGAGCCGCCACCGCGGATAGATTCCCACCCAGACCCTCCCCTATAGGTTCAGATTTTGCGGCCGGAGACCGCACCTTTGGGGGGGGGGGGGGGGGGTACTGTCACGCCCTGACTTTAGAGATCCTTTTTATGTCTCTATTTGGTTTGGTCAGGGTGTGATTTGGGGTGGGTATTCTATGTTCTATTATTTGTATTTCTATGTTTTGGCCGGGTATGGTTCTCAATCAGGGACAGCTGTCTATCGTTGTCTCTGATTGAGAACCATACTTAGGTAGCCCTTTTCCCACCTGTCTTTGTGTGAAGTTGACTTTGTTTATGGCACATAGCCTTTAACTTCACGGTTTGTTTTGTAGTGTTTATTGTGTTGTTCGGCGTCTTTTCTAATAATAATAAAATGTACACTCAGCACGCTGCGCCTTGGTCCTCTTCATTCAACAGCCTATCGTGAGGTGCCTGGCAAGGCTTACAAAGTCATTAAAGCTTAACCTCTAACCTTAATCACACTGCTAACCCAAAGCTTGAATTAAAACCAAAAAGCTCCTTTTTGTTTTGATGAAGTTTTACAATATAACCAATTTTGACTTTACAGCTGCCCATCTAAGCTGCATCTTAAGATGGCATAGCAGTTCAGACGTCTTTTGTCCTCGTCTTGTCGTGTCCTGTATATATATATATATATTTACAACTTTTTTCACATACATTTTATTTTTATTTTCCATCAACTCATCTTCAAAACACTCTCCTGCAACCCGCCTCACCAATTTATATTTATAAATAAGTATTATTTACCTCAAATCTGCAATCCTCCAAGAAGCTAGCCAGAAACTCCAAGAAGCTAGCCAGAAGCTAGCCAGGAGCTAGCCAGAAGCTAGCCAGGAGCTAGCCAGAAGCTAATCAGAAGCTAGCTAGCTTCTTTACTGGCAAATCGTTAGTATTCAGCTAACCGCTGTTTGTGGTCATCAGCTATCCTTTAGCTCGAAATGTCCCTGGATTTCAACTGCTCTCTGGACATTCATACCCGGATCTCACAGCTAGCTAGCTGCTATCCGTGTGACTATCTGCTTTCATCGATTCCGGAGCAAACATCAATTACTCCGGAGCTAGCCAGCTCCGTCAATCACTCCTGAGCTCCGTCAATCACTCCTGAGCTCCGTCAATCACTCCTGGGCTGCAGTCACCTATCCGGACCCGTTTTACTGCCTACGCGGAGCCCCACCGGGCCTTCACAACTGGACTGCCGACGTTATCTACCCGAAGGAGATCCGGCTGGCTCCTCCGTCGCGACGTTACCTGAACGCCCATCTGCGGCCTGCTAACTGTTAGCTGTCTTACCGGCTGCTCTCAGAATAGACAATCGGACAATTTATTTTTATTATTATTATGTTTCTACTTGGGCCTCTATAACTATATATATTGTTTTTATTTTTATTTTATTTATTTTTTATTTTGTTGTGTGATTTGGATTAATCCCCTCTACCACACGGAACCCCACTAATCTACTGACGGAACGCAAGAGCTGGCTAACAACAGACCTCCATCCTATGTTAGCTTGCTACCGATGGCCTGGCTAGCTGTCTAAATCGCCGTGACCCCCAACCAACCTCTCCACTCACTGGACCCTTTTGATCACTCGACTAAGGATGCCTCTCCTTAATGTCAATATGTCTTGTCCATTGCTGTTCTGGTTAGTGTTTATTGGCTTATTTCACTGTAGAGCCTCTAGTCCTGCTCACTATACCTTATCCAATTTATTAGTTCCACCACCCACACATGCAATGACATCTCCTGGTTTCAATGATGTTTCTAGAGACAATATCTCTCTCTTCATCTCTCAATACCTAGGTTTACCTCCACTGTATTCTCATCCTACCATACATTTGTCTGTACATTATACCTTGATGCTATTTTATCGCACCCAGAAACCTCCTTTTACTCTCTGTTCCAGACGTTCTAGACGACCAATTCTTATTGCTTTTAGCCGCACCCTTATTCTTCTCCTCCTATGTTCCTCTGGCGATGTAGAGGTGAATCCAGGCCCTGCAGTGCCTAGCTCCACTCCTATTCCCCAGGCGCTCTCTTTTGATGACTTCTGTAAACGTAATAGCCTTGGTTTCATGCATGTTAACATCAGAAGC
Organism: Oncorhynchus gorbuscha; assembly: GCF_021184085.1. NCBI lineage: Eukaryota > Metazoa > Chordata > Actinopteri > Salmoniformes > Salmonidae > Oncorhynchus > Oncorhynchus gorbuscha. The sequence goes on from NC_060182.1 coordinate 80,810,622, forward strand.
CTCCTCCCTAAGTTTGTTCTATTCACTGCTTTAGCACACTCTGACAACCCGGATGTTCTAGCTGTGTCTGAATCCTGGCTTAGGAAGACCACCAAAAATTCAGAAATTTTAATTCCAAACTACAACATTTTCAGACAAGATAGAACTGCCAAAGGGGGCGGTGTTGCAATCTACTGCAAAGATAGCCTGCAGAGTTCTGTCCTACTATCCAGGTCTGTACCCAAACAATTTAAACTTCTACTTTTAAAAATCCACCTCTCTAAAAACAAGTCTCTCACCGTTGCCGCCTCCTATAGACCACCCTCTGCCCCCAGCTGTGCTCTGGACACCATATGTGAACTGATTGCCCCCCATCTATCTTCAGAGCTCATGCTGCTAGGCGACCTAAACTGGAACATGCTTAACACCCCAGCCATCCTACAATCTAAACTTGATGCCCTCAATCTCACACAAATGATCAATGAACCTACCAGGTACCCCCCCAAAGCCTTAAATACGGGCACCCTCATAGATATCATCCTAACCAACTTCCCCTCTAAATACACCACTGCTGTCTTCAACCAAGATCTCAGCGATCACTGCCTCATTGCCTGCATCCGTAATGGGTCATCGGTCAAACGACCTCCACTCATCACTGTAAAACGCTCCCTGAAACACTTCAGCGAGCAGGCCTTTCTAATCGACCTCGCCGGGGTATCCTGGAAGGATATTGATCTCATCCCGTCAGTAGATGATGCCTGGATATTTTTTTTAAATGCCTCCCTAACCATCTTAAATAAACATGCCCCATTCAAGAAATTTAGAACCAGGAACAGATATAGCCCTTGGTTCTCCCCAGACCTGACTGCCCTTAACCAACACAAAAACATCCTATGGCGTTCTGCATTAGCATCAAACAGCCCCCGTGATATGCAGCTGTTCAGGGAAGCTAGAAACTGTTATACACAGGCAGTTAGAAAAGCCAAGACTAGCTTTTTCAAGCAGAAATTTGCTTCCTGCAACACTAACTCAAAAAAGTTCTGGGACACTGTAAAGTCCATGGAGAATAAGAACACCTCCTCCCAGCTGCCCACTGCACTGAAGATAGGAAACACTGTCACCACTGATAAATCCACCATAATTGAGAATTTCAACAAGCATTTTTCTACGGCTGGCCATGCTTTCCACCTGGCTACTCCTACCCCGGTCAACAGCACTGCACCCCCAACAGCAACTTGCCCAAGCCTTCCCCATTTCTCCTTCTCCCAAATCCATTCAGCTGATGTTCTGAAAGAGCTGAAAAATCTGGACCCCTACAAATCAGCCGGGCTAGACAATCTGGACCCTTTCTTTCTAAAATGATCTGCTGAAATTGTTGCCACCCCTATTACTAGCCTGTTCAACCACTCTTTCGTGTCGTCTGAGATTCCCAAAGATTGGAAAGCAGCTGCGGTCATCCCCCTCTTCAAAGGGGGGGACACTCTTGACCCAAACTGCTACAGACCTATATCTATCCTACCATGCCTTTCTAAGGTCTTCGAAAGCCAAGTCAACAAACAGATTACCAACCATTTCGAATCTCACCATACCTTCTCTGCTATGCAATCTGGTTTCAGAGCTGGTCATGGGTGCACCTCAGCCATGCTCAAGGTCCTAAACGATATCTTAACCGCCATCGATAAGAAACATTACTGTGCAGCCGTATTCATTGATCTGGCCAAGGCTTTCGACTCGGTCAATCACCACATCCTCATCGGCAGACTCGACAGCCTTGGTTTCTCAAATGATTGCCTCGCCTGGTTCACCAACTACTTCTCTGATAGAGTTCAGTGTGTCAAATCGGAGGGTCTGCTGTCCGGACCTCTGGCAGTCTCTATGGGGGTGCCACAGGGTTCAATTCTTGGACCGACTCTCTTCTCTGTATACATCAATGAGGTCGCTCCTGCTGCTGGTGAGTCTCTGATCCACCTCTACGCAGACAACACCATTCTGTATACTTCCAGCCCTTCTTTGGACACTGTGTTAACAACCCTCCAGGCAAGCTTCAATGCCATACAACTCTCCTTCCGTGGCCTCCAATTGCTCTTAAATACAAGTAAAACTAAATGCATGCTCTTCAACCAATCGCTACCTGCACCTACCCGCCTGTCCAACATCACTACTCTGGACGGCTCTGACTTAGAATGCGTGGACAACTACAAATACTTAGGTGTCTGGTTAGACTGTAAACTCTCCTTCCAGACCCATATCAAACATCTCCAATCCAAAGTTAAATCTAGAATTGGCTTCCTATTTCGCAACAAAGCATCCTTCACTCATGCTGCCAAACATGCCCTTGTAAAACTGACCATCCACATACTGTTATTAATGGCTTTGCTCCTTTGCACCCCAGTATCTCTACTTGCACATTCATCTGTTGCACATCTATCATTCCAGTGTTTAACTGCTCAATTGTAATTTTTTTCACCACTATGGCCTATTTATTGCCTTACCTCCCTAATCTTACTGCATTTTCACACACTGTATGTAGACTTTTCTATTGTGTTATTGACTGTACATTTGTTTATTCCATGTGTATCTCCGCGTTGTTTGTCGCACTGCGTTGTGCTATCTTGACCAGGTCGCAGTTGTAAATGAGAACTTGTTCTCAACTGACCTACCTGGTTAAATAAAGGTGAAATAAAAACTAAAATAAACGTCAACATGCTACATTAAGTCACATTCTGTAAAACAATCCAAGAAATCAATGGTACTTTCTCTGGTATCAGATTTCTACTTTACAGTGACTCAGTGTGCGCCTATGAGTTTGGTCACCTTGTAGGTCAGGTCCTCATATTGTAAAATAAACCCCTCTTTTTCTTCTCTATCAGATTATCCTTGACAGTCTTTATTAAGTATGGGAGTCACCTTGTAGGTAAGGTCCTAGGGTGGTGATGAGGGAGTTTAGGCAGCGGACCAGGCTCTGGTATATCTCTACATGGGTGGGGGGGCTGGAGCGGCTGCCTCTGGCCTTCACATGGCCATGGTACAGAGGACCATCCAGGTCCATCACCCTTGGACAGAGAGTGCAGCACCCACCTCTTGTACAGACAAAGAGGAAACAGTTGCCAAGTTCCCAACAGAGACTTTTATTTCCCTATAGACCTTTTCAACTTATTTTTGAGGTGCTGAGGAAGTGACATACAGGGTCTGTCCATAACAGCTGTTGAGTGGGTGACGATAGAAACAAACTCTGTACTTGGACCTCTTGGGAAATGCTGTCTTGGGACAGGGTGAAGAGGATGCCCACACAGGCACTGAGGTGCTGGGGGGAGCTGATGGCCTCTACATAGCGGTACAGGGCACCCAGCACCAGGGCATGACCCGTACGCCTCACAGCATCGGTCTTCAACCTGGTGGGGGGTGAGATAGGATCAATCTGAGGTCCAACACACTGTGAAACTGATAAACTGTTGTCCAACCAACACACAAATGTCACAACATTAACTTAGTATGAACGCTAATATGCCATCCGAAATGAAGACAGTGCAAGACATTGTACAATATCACTGCCAAAGGCAGAACAGTCCAGTATGTGTGTGGTAAGGGGTTGGGGGTTGTCCGCTCACTTTTCGAAGCTGATCAGGGTCGTGGAGAGGGTGAATGCAGGGTCGTTGACCACCTGTACCAAACGAGACAGGCCCTCAGCAGCCATGCAGCACAGCAGGGGGTTTTAGAGTAAGAAAACATAATATTGTGTAGGTTGGTAATGCAAAAGGCAACAGAGTTCAGGCTCTGAGTGTTTACCTTCAGGACACTGGAGAGAGCTGCGGTCACGTGAGTCTGAACAGTCTGCTGCCGGAAACCCTTCAACTGCTTCAGAGACTCAGTAAACTGTTCCAGAATCTGGGTCCTGTCCAGGATACAGGAGATGAATAATTTAGAGCCTGAGGTAGAGCCAAAATAATTGTAACAGCAGTCACACAGTCACTCAAATTGAGTTTAAAAAGTTTAATAAAAGAGTATCAAACCTATCTCTGTGATAAAGAGCTAAAAAGGGACATAGAACTGTAAGGAAAAAAAGTGAGAGATGAATTTCACTTTCAAAGGAAAACCACCAACCCACAAACACTATTTAGTTCTTCATTGAGTGAAAAGAAACAGTAGAAAAACTCTGCTCTGATCACATAGCAGAGGACAGATACCACAAACAAAGATACACACCTACATAACAGGCTGTGGATGGACAGAAGCTGTGATCAAATGTGGCAAAATGTGTCTCTTTTTACCTGGATCCGTAACCACAAAGCGTCTCAGAGCAGAAAATTGATCGTAAGTGCTGAGAAGAGAGACATGATTCCTATGTTGTTGATGTAAAGAATATGTGTTGGTCCGTGGTGTGTAATGAGGAGCAACCGGATGCTGCACTTGACGCATTTATGAAATTGCTTATCCCATTTACTAATGTTACCAACCCTTAGTAAACTTTTGGAAAAAATTTTGTTTGACACAATGCTATTTTACTGTAAACAAATTTACAACAGACTTTCAGCAGGCTTATAGGGAAGAACATTCAACAAGCATGACACTTAAACAAATGACTGATGATTGGCTGAGAGATATTTATGATAAAAAGCTGTTTTGTTACACTTCAGTGCAGGTTTTGACATTATGGAACATAGTCTGCTAATGGAAAAACATATCAAATCAAATGTTATTGGTCACATACTGTTATAAGAATTTTGTATGTGGTAGTGCACAGGTACCTCAGGTCTGAATGATTAATACACAAAGTATTAGACCGTCCCGGTGAATCTGTTTAGAGTACCTAAGTTCCTATCCTTGATTAATTCTAGGTGTTCAGAATATCAAGTCCAAGATGTCTTAAAATATTCCCCAAATTTGTGAATAAAGACTTACTCAACTTGTCTTGTAGGCTGGGAAAAGCAATGTTGGTTGGATTCCGTCACTGTCTCTGTCGACCTTAGATATATACCGGCCCGTTATGGAACCCCAATGTCAGGGGACAGGTCTTTAATTAACGGGTCAATGAACCGCCCGTGCACGGTCTTCGGCGTGTTACCTTTGGACGACAGGGACAGGTATTGGAATCCGCAACCCAGAGTTTGTAAGATTCTGGTTTAAATGAAACAGTCAGATTTCTCAGCTTACAATGGTCAAAGTGTTCATTCACGAGGACGTCCTAGTCCGTTGTACAAAACCATCCATTTTATACTGGCTCGTTACGCACATACCTTCACACACAAACAGTAGGTATCCTATGCACATACCGTGTCACTACCCAGCCGACAGTTCCATCCCCCGAGATTAGGGAGATCTTGAGAAGTATTCCCTGTCCTCTCCCAAATCTCTCAGAGGCTTAGCCGACCTGAGACTTTGAGAAGTACTCCCTGTCCTCTCCCAAATCTCTCAGAGGCCTAGCCGACCTGAGACTTTGAGAAGTATTCCCTGTCCTCTCCCAAATCTCTCAGAGGCCTAGCCTACCTGAGACTTTGAGAAGTACTCCCTGTCCTCTCCCAAATCTCTCAGAGGCCTAGCCGACCTGAGACTTTGAGAAGTACTCCCTGTCCTCTCCCAAATCTCTCAGAGGCCGAGCCGACCTGAGACGTTGAGAAGTATTCCCTGTCCTCTCCCAAATCTCTCAGAGGCCTAGCCGACCTGAGACTTTGAGAAGTATTCCCTGTCCTCTCCCAAATGATGTTGCTCTTGCTGCGGGCGATTCCCTGATCCACCTCTACGCAGACGACACCATTCTATATACTTTCGGCCCGTCATTGGACACTGTGCTATCTAACCTCCAAACGAGCTTCAATGCCATACAGCACTCCTTCCATGGCCTCCAACTGCTCTTAAACGCGAGTAAAACCAAATGCATGCTTTTCAACCGATCGCTGCCTGCACCCGCATGCCCGACTAGCATCACCACCCTGGATGGTTCCGACCTTGAATATGTGGACATCTATAAGTACCTAGGTGTCTGGCTAGACTGCAAACTCTCCTTCCAGACTCACATCAAACATCTCCAATCGAAAATCAAATCAAGAGTCGGCTTTCTATTCCGCAACAAAGCCTCCTTCACTCACGCCGCCAAGCTTACCCTAGTAAAACTGACTATCCTACAGATCCTCGACTTCGGCGATGTCATCTACAAAATGGCTTCCAACACTCTACTCAGCAAACTGGATGCAGTCTATCACAGTGCCATCCGTTTTGTCACTAAAGCACCCTATACCACCCACCACTGCGACTTGTATGCTCTAGTCGGCTGGCCCTCACTACATATTCATCGCCAGTCCCACTGGCTCCAGGTCATCTACAAGTCCATGCTAGGTAAAGCTCCGCCTTATCTCAGTTCACTGGTCACGATGGCAACACCCATCCGTAGCACGCGCTCCAGCAGGTGTATCTCACTGATCATCCCTAAAGCCAACACCTCATTTGGCCGCCTTTCGTTCCAGTACTCTGCTGCCTGTGACTGGAACGAACTGCAAAAATCGCTGCAGTTGGAGACTTTTATCTCCCTCACCAACTTCAAACATCAGCTATCCGAGCAGCTAACCGATCGCTGCAGCTGTACATAGTCTATTGGTAAATAGCCCACCCATTTTCACCTACCTCATTCCCATACTGTTTTTATACTGTTTTTTATTTATTTACTTTTCTGCTCTTTTGCACACCAATATCTCTACCTGTACATGACCATCTGATCATTTATCACTCCAGTGTTAATCTGCAAAATTGTATTATTCGCCTACCTCCTCATGCCTTTTGCACACATTGTATATAGACTGCCCATTCTTTTCTACTGTGTTATTGACTTGTTAATTGTTTACTCCATGTGTAACTCTATGTTGTCTGTTCACACTGCTATGCTTTATCTTGGCCAGGTCGCAGTTGCAAATGAGAACTTGTTCTCAACTAGCCTACCTGGTTAAATAAAGGTGAAATAAAAATAAAATAAATTAAAAATCTCTCTGAAGCCGAGCCGACCTGAGACTTTGAGAAGTATTCCCTGTCCTCTCCCAAATCTCTCAGAGGCCTAGCCTACCTGAGACTTTGAGAAGTATTCCCTGTCCTCTCCCAAATCTCTCAGAGGCCTAGCCGACCTGAGACTTTGAGAAGTATTCCCTGTCCTCTCCCAAATCTCTCAGAGGCCTAGCCGACCTGAGACTTTGAGAAGTACTCCCTGTCCTCTCCCAAATCTCTCAGAGGCCGAGCCGACCTGAGACTTTGAGAAGTATTCCCTGTCCTCTCCCAAATCTCTCAGATGCCTAGTCGACCTGAGACCTTGAGAAGTATTCCCTGTCCTCTCCCAAGTCTCTCAGAGGCCTAGCCAGGTCGGCTCCGAAGCGATGCCTTGCTCAGACAGTCTGTGTTTTTCCACAATACAGATACATTGTTTAACCTAATTCTGACTAAAGGTACACACATCAGATTATAATTTATGATTCTAATCAATTTCATACAATTATAAGGTTTCAGAGTGGAATTATTTCATCATTATCTTTCAACATTTAAATTATTTTATCACATACACATGGTTAGCAGATGTTATTGCGAGTGTAGCAAAATGCTTATGCTTGTAGTTCTGACAGTGCAGTAATCTAACAAATTCACAAAGACTACCTAATACACACAAATGTAAAGGAATGACTAAGAATATATATAAATAAATGGATGAGCGATGGCCGTGCAGGCATAGGCAAGATGCAGTAGATGGTATAGAATACAGTATATACATATGAGATTAATAATGTAGGGTATGTAAACATTATTCAAGTGGCGTTATTTAAAGAGATTAGTGATACCTTTATTAAATCAATTTCTGAAAGTGGCCAGAGATTTGAGACTGTATGTTGGCAGCAGCTGTTTTTCAGTCTCTCTGTCCCAGCTTTGGTGAAACTGTACTGACCTCGCCTTCTGGATAATAGCGGGGTGAACAGGCAGTGGGTCGGGTGGTTGTTGTCCTTGATGATCTTTTTGGCCTTCCTGTGACATCGGGTGCTGTAGGTGTCCTGGAGGGCAGGTAGTTTGCACCCGGTGATGCGTTGTGCAGATCTCACTATCCTCTGGAGAGCCTTACGGTTGTGGGCAGAGCAGCTGTCGTACCAGGCGGTGATACAGCCCGACAGGATGCTCTCAATTGTGCATCTGTAAAAGTTTGCGAGTGTTATAGGTGACATGCCACATTTCTTCAGCCTCAACTCCAGCCACATTAATAATGTAAAAAATTGATGTAATCAATTTATCACTAGCCACTTTATATAATGTTTACATACCCTACATTACTCATCTCATATGTATATACTGTACGCTATACCATCTACTGCATCTTGCCATCTTGATGTAATGTATCACTAGCCACTTTAAACAATGCCACTTCATATAATGTTTTCATACCCTACATTCCTAATCTCATATGTATATACTGTACTCTATACCTTCTACTGCATCTTGCCTATGCCGTTCTGCCATCACTCATTTATATATTTTTACGTACATATTCGTATTCATTCCTTTACACTTGTGTGTATAAGGTAGTTGTTGTGAAATTGTTAGGTTATATTACTTGTTAGATATTACTGCATGGTCGGAAATAGAAGCAAAAGCATTTTGCAACACTTTCATTAACATCAGCTAACCATGTGTATGTGACAAATACATTTGATTTGATTTGACATGTCGATTGAGCATGTTTGGGATGCTCTGGATTGACGTGTATGACAGATTATTCCAGTCCCCGCCAATATCTATCAACAGCTATTGAAGAGGAGTGGGACAACATTCCACAGGCCACAATCAACAGCCTTATCAACTCTATGTGAAGGGGATGTGTCACGCTGCATGAGGCAAATGGTGGTCACACCAGATACTGACTGGGTTTCTGATCCACGCCCCTTCCCATTTTTTAAGGTATCCGTGACCAACAGTTGCATATATGTATTCCCAGTCATGTGAAATACATAAATTAGGGCCTAGTGAATTCATTTCAATTGTCTGATTTCCTTATGTGAACTGTAAATGTTGCATTTATATTTTTGTGTTGCTGGTGCAGTGCTTATAAATTCCCACTAGATGTCACAAGTTGCCATTTATAAACCAATTCACAAATTGCAACAAGGATGTCAAAACAAATATTTCAGTTGAGTTCAGACTTTCTTTTGACTTCGTTATCGTATTACATTTGTATAATTTAACCAAAGAACATGATACAAACACACAAATTCTAATAAAAACTATTGCCAGCTACGCATACAGTACCACCATTTTAGGGACAAGAGTGCAATTGGTCATTCAATGTGAAATGTAATTAGTATTGGAAGTTTCAAAACTCCATCAGGTGTGTGCATGGTCCGTTGGTATCCAGCTTCAGCACTTGTCTGTTCCCATAAGTTCCATGTTTGATGTTGGTTGCAATCTTACTACTCTTACTGGACAAAGCCAGTTCCTTCTCAAAGAAGGAGACAAAGTTAGAATACAGCTGCAGGCCCTCTTCTTTCCCAATGTTATTGTGGTACTGCATGCCCTTCCCTTTGGCCTTGCCTCCCAGTGTAGCCTGAGGCACGATGAGAACGCTCCCAGGCAGGTCCAGCACTGACACATACTTCCCAGAGTCAGCCTCACACAGAGTGTTCGCTGTAGAGTATAGTATAGCAAAGGGATTAATAACCACTCAGTAGCAATACTGCTTTACGATTCATTGAAGAACAGTAACATTTACTGTTCACAGTTTTGCGAAGCCCAGGTAGGTGCATTATTGCAGTATTGTCCAAAACTGGAAAAGCTGAACATTGTCCAAAACTGGAAAAGCTGAACACCTGGGGATAATGTCCTCTGTAGCACATTTGAAAAAGCAGATATATACCATCCCTCTGTCAATCTGAAAACATGACATCTTATGAAAACACCAAATTATTATCTTAGGCAAGGTGCAATTATTATTATTAGCATGCATTCTCACTAGTATAGACCATATTTGCATTTGAAAAAGGAGTAGAACATAATTCAGTAGTACCTCCACCAATTCAGCATCAGATTGATCATCTGCACGTTTGACTTGAAGCATTGCATAGAGACACTGCTGAAGAACAGATCTTGCTTGTGGAGAACCTGCCTTTTCCGCCACACTATGTCACGCCCTGACCTTAGTTGTCTTTGTTTTCTTTATTATTTTGGTTAGGTCAGGGTGTGACGAGGGTGGTATGTTTTTGTCTTGTCTAGGGTTTTTGTATATCTATGGGGTTTTGGTATGTCTAGGTAAATGTAGGTCTATGGTGGTCTGAATTGGTTCCCAATCAGAGGCAGCTGTTTATTGTTGTTTCTGAATGAGGATCCTATTTAGGTTGCCATTTTGTAGGTTATTGTCTATGTGTAGTTGCATGTCAGCACTTGTTGTAATTAGCGTCACGGTCGTTTTGTTAGTTTGTTTAGTGTTCTTTGCTTATTAAAGAAGAATGTATTCATCTAACGCTGTGCTTTGGTCTGCTCGTTATGACGAACGTGACAGAAGAACCCACCAAACAAGGACCAAGCAGCGTGAAAAGGAGGAACAGCGCTTAATGGGGAAATGGACCTGGGAGGAGATATTAGATGGAGGAGGACCCTGGACACAGCCGGGGGAGCATCGCCGCCCTAAGGAGGCGTTCGAGGCAGCGCAAGAGGAACGGCGATACTATGAGGAGAAATACTGGAGAATAGAGGAACAATGACGATATGAAGGTACGCAGCTAGCAAGGAAACCCGAGAGGCAGCCCCAAGAGGCAAGCCCGAGAGGCAGCCCTCTCCTGAGCCCGTATGGGAGTTGTAGCGATGAGACAAGATAGTAGCTACTAACAATTGGAAACCACGAAATTGGGGAGAAAAAGGGGTCAAATAAATAAATTTAATATCTTTATCCAGAGTAAAATGAGTCCTACATCGACATAACCTGAAAGGCCGCTCAGCAAGGAAGAAGCCACTGCTCCAAAACCGCCATAAAAAATCCAGACTACGGGGACAAATATCGTACTTTTTGGAGAAATGTCCTCTGGTCTGATGAAACAAAAAAAATGAACTGTTTGGCCATAATGTCCATCGTTATGTTTGGAGGAAAAAGGGGGAACCGTGACGCATGGGGGTGGCAGCATCATGTTGTGGGGGGTGCTTTGCTGCAGGAGGGACTGGTGCACTTCACAAAATAGATGGCATCACGAGGAAGGAAAATTATGTGGATATATTGAAGCACATCTCAAGACATCAGTCAGAAAGTTAAAGCTTGGTCGCAAATCGGTCTTCCAAATGGACAATGAAACCCAAGCATACTTCCAAAGTTGTGGGAAAATGGCTTAAGGACAACAAAGTCAAGGTATTGATGTGGCCATCAAAATGCCCTGACCTCAATCCTATAGAAAATTTGTGGGCAGAACTGAAAAATTGTGTTGCGAGCAAGGAGGCCTACAAACCTGACTCAGTTACACCAGCTCTGTTAGGAGGAATGGGCCAAAATTCACCAAACCTATTGTGGGAAGCTTGTGGAAGGCTACCTGAAATGTTTGACCCAAGTTAAACATTTTAAAGGCAATGCTATCAAATTAATTGAGTGTATGTAAACTTCTGACACACTGGGAATGTGATGAAATAAATAAAACCTGAAATAAATAATTCTCTCTACTATTGTTCTGATCCTACCTGACCTAAGACAGGGAATTTTGACTAGGCTTAAATGTCAGGAATTGTGAAAAACGGAGTTTAAATGTAGTTGGCTAAAGTGTATGTAAACGTCCGACTTCAACTTTATGTCACATCTCATAGGTTCTGGGTATAGTCCAGAATATGAGCGTGTTTCAGTGCCCCAAGTGTAACCACCCACATCTTTGAGTCCGACGGAGAAAGTACGCTTGCTGATACTCTGGGGGTCATTACAGAGTTATCTGAATCTCATGTGTAATAGAAGGATAATAGAGTGTAGACGGTTTCTTCTCCCTCCTCTGTCTAGGAGACATTCCTCTACACCTGAACATCAGAGAGATGTCAGACAGTGGCCAGCCTTTGGTGTCTTCGCCTGATAGCCCTGAGGTAACAATAGATAGTAAAGAAAAACATTGGCAATGTTGGGAGACAAACGGTGTATTCGTCACTAACATTGTGTACGTTTTACACGTTTGAGAGTTTACCATGTTAGTTTTCTACCTGGGTTTGTTTAATATATATCTGCCAATGCCTATGGTGTTCGGCTGAGGCAAAAAGAAAAGTGGCGACTGCCGTGGTCCAGCGTCTAGAAGAACTCTCTGGTTGAGTGACTGCAATGTACTGTGTAGGACAACTGGACATCTAGTCTTCTACTGTGTAGGACAACTAGTAATCTACAGAAAATAGACCAGAACACTGCACTTCTCCTTATCCCCCATTGTTGCCGCAGAGTCGGCAGAAATCCATGTTATCTGATCTGGTTACATGTGTATATATTACATACTTACTCTATTGAATGATGTACAGTATATTGGACTTTCATTGTTGTGACAGTGATGACATTATGTTCAGTTTCAATCTGTCTCTTCAAACCGGTGAGTATTCAATATATAGATTGTGTTCAGGCTGTTCAAATACAACAAGTTTAATTTAAGCCTTGAGACCACAATGTTCAGTCCACAGTAAACTCATTGGTTGTTATTTTATCCTAAAGCATAAGGTGAAAACAAAGGAATGCTTTGGTTGTATGTTATTTTTTACTTGATGTCTGGTGAGTTGTGCTTTTCTTTAAAAAATAATATTTACACAATCTTCCATCTTCATGAAATGCAACATGTTACTAAGTCAGAGATGAAAATATACAACCTACTATTGCCCACTTGACTTGGAAGTTGCAGTTACTCTCTATAAACACCTGGTGGCACTGCATATCCAATCAAACATCCCCAACCACCAGTCGTATCAGCGTGGTCTCATAGACTAGATGTAACATATTGAATGTAAATCTGGAACACTCAAATTAGTATGATATATTACATATGGTATGGTTACATATGACAGGTTACTTCAGTCAAAAACTAAAGTAGGGTGGCTGGTCAGGCGTATAACGTGAACATCTAGCAACCCAAAGATTGCATGTTCGAATCTCATCATGGGCGACTTCAGCATTTTCCTAATTAGCAACTTTGCAACCACTTACTACTGTTTAGCTACTTTGCAAGTAATTTGTATGTTAGCTACCCCTAGCCTAGCTAACCTTAGCCACTTAGCTAACGTTAGTGACAACAAATAGAAATTCATAACATATCCCGTTTTGCAAATTTCCAAAATGTCGCAGGAATTGGTTTTCGGAACAACATATTGTACTAATTGCAATTCGTAACATATACAAATTTACAATTTGTTAATTATACTAAATGGATTATGGACATCCACAAATTAATACATACCATACAAATCGTAACATATCAAACTAATTGGACTTTCTCGGATTTACATTTACTATGTTATTGTTTACCCATGAGTCCAGGTTGGTGATATTTATTTCCTCAGCCTGAGTGGGATGAGCACTCTGTGACATGCGTCAACAGGACTACTTCCCGCATATTTCTGTCACTCTCTAGACTCATCTAACTACAGCAGCTGTTTCACTTTCAACCAAACCAGCCACCATGAAAGCCAAGCCAGACAGCTCAGTGTCTTATCAGATCAATGAGCATTGAACATTTACTGCTTTTCCTGTGTAGCTGTGGTTATTAATTTGCATGCTGTTCTATATTTTAGGAACAAAGTATGACTGCGTTTATATAGGCAGGCCAATTCTGATATTTGTTTCACTAATTGGTCTTTTGACCAATCAGATCAACTCTGAAAAAGCTCTGATGTGATTGGTCCCAAAAAAATATTCAGAATTGGGCTGCCTGTGAACGCAGCCTGAGAGGTCCTACCAAACCCCTTCAGACTATTTCTTGATGACAAAATGACAAGTAAAAGTGCATTTAACCTAGTAAAATACTACTTGAGTAAAAGTTTTAAAGTATTTGGTTTTAAATATGCTTAAGTTTAAAAAGTAAATGTAATTGCTAGAATATACTTAAGTATCAAAAGTTAAAGTATTAATAATTTCAAATGTATTATACAGTATTAATAAGTAGTACTTTAAAGTGTTTTTTGTTAAGTACTTTACACCACTGCCGAGGCCTGTCCTGTGTTTGGAGACACTGGCTGGGGTTGAGACTGGTTGTTGATAGGATGCACTTCTGCTTAGATGGTCCCCATTAAAGAGGAAGGCCCACTAGTGCAGCTATCTATTTGTGGTTCTGTTTAAAGAACTGAACAGTTTTGTGGTCAATTTATTTCCATTCAAATCCTGTTTTCAGTTCTGTACACTTATTTCACCTCAACTTGACCTTCATTTTTAGGGACTGATCAGCATGATATTGTCTTTAATCCCATATATTCAATGCATTCAGAAAGACTTCAGATCCCTTGACTTTTTCAACATTTTGTTATGTTACACCCTTATTCTAAAATGTATTTAAAAAATGTGCCTAATTAAATAAAGATTAAATAAAATAAAAGATTGGTGGAGTGCTGCAGAGATGGTTGTCCTTCTGAAAGGTTCTCCCATCTCCACAGAGCTTTTTCAGAGTGACTATTGGGTTCTTGGCTCTGACATACACTGTCAACTGTGGAACCTTATAAAGACAGGTGTGTGCTTTTCCAAATCATGTCCAATCAATTGAATTTACCACAGGTGGACTCCAATCAAGTTGTAGAAACATCTCAAGGATGATCAATGGAAACAAGATGCACCTGAGCTCAATTTCGAGTCTCATAGCAAAGGGTCTGAATACCTATGTGAATGTGATGTTTCAGTTATTATTTTTTATACGTTTGCAAACATTTCTACAAATGTGTTTTTGCTTTGTCATTTTAGGGTATTTTGTGTAGATTGATGAGTGAACATTTAAAAACAAATCTATTTTAGAATAGAATTAGCAAAATGTAGAAAAAGTCAAGGAGTCGGAACACTTTCCGAACACACTGTCTTTACTGTACAAACCAACGTCCATTGACTTTAGGTTAACTTTCGGTATAATGCTAGTTGATCCCCAAAATATCATTACAACAACCATATAATAAATAACTAAATACGGCAGTATATAATTTGTTTATGTCCATCAGAAAAGCACAAGTTCCTCTAAAAATACAAATCTCCCTCCAGTAAGTCTAGATCTATTCCTGAAAGGGGAACGGTGTAAAGTGAAGATGGAGAAGTGAGACTTAGAGAAAGATGAAAGGTGGCTGTATGAGGTGGCTGTATGAGGTGAAATGAGGGGTTACTGCAAGGCAGACCTGCTAGCTCAAGGCTACACAGTCACACCTGACAACGCCAGCACTGAGGAGGAAAATGCCAAAGGGTCCAAAATGTTGACTCCTGTGTACAGTAATTATTGGTGTGGCTCTTACAGACACCGGACAGGTTGGATGCTTTACAGATGAAACGTGAGAGGATGGCCTCGTTTGCCAAGTTCTTCCTCCAGATTTCTTTCTCTGACAGATAGAGAGAGTGTGTGTGTGTGTGTGTGTGTGTATTTGTGGGAGTGAGAGAGTGGGAGAAATCCATTCAGTGAGTATTTGATTCAGTACTGAGTGACTCCTTAGTGACTGGCACTCTTCCCTATGGGCAGCTGCCAGTGGCACTTTCCCAGACATGTGGTGCTTTTCTAGGCAGAGAGAAGCAAGGTATTCCCATACAAACACAACAGCATAGTTAAACATAGCTCAGCTGACTTAAATTATCTCCCTCTCTAGGTTGGGGATTTCTCTCTGTCTCAGTCTGCAAGCTATTCCCTTTTTAGTTCACTATTTTTGACCAGGGCATTTACGGCTCTGGTCAAAGGTAGTGCACTCAATAGGGGGAATAGTGTGTCATTTGGGACGTATCCTCAGTCTTTACTGAGGGGGTCTGGTGTCAGTGACATCTGAGCCCCAAGAAAATATATTGATTGGGAATTTATGTACAGATTTACAGATTCTCAATTGTAATCTTATAAAGTGTAAGTCTCAAGGCTGTGGGTAACTGGTGAAAGGAGTCAGGCGCAGGAGAGCTGAGATATGCGGACAAGGTATTTAATTCAAGAAAACACCAGTATAAACACAATACTATGGTGCTGGAAAAATACCGATACCACAAAATAAATGGACGTAAATACAAAACCCGGCAACAATAATACCAGCCTTACAACAAAACAAACACGCACACAAACATGGGGGAAACCAGAGGGTTAAATAATGATCATGTAATGGGGGAATTGAAACCAGGTGTGTAAAAAGCAAAGACAAAACAAATGGAGAATGAAAAGTGGATCGGTGATGGCTAGAAGGCCTGTGACGTCGACCGCCGAACGCCGCTCGAACAAGGAGAGGGACTTCGGCGGAAGTCGTGACAGTAAGGAAAATAAAATTAATATGTGTGTGTCTAAAGAGTTGTAAAATGCCATAACCTCATAACTCATAACATGCTATGCACTCAATTAAAGTGCTCAAATATTTAAGATGTAAAAATATGTCTTCATACTGTATATTTATTGCTGTAAATCATCCTAAGTGAAAACATCAATTCTACACGAGACATAAATATTTTATTGATTGAGGTTATGTTAAGTCGTTTTTTTTCTTTGAGCGCTATACTTTAAAAATATATATTTTTACACTATGGTTAGTTTTGAAAATCTCTGATTGAAAAGATGGTTTGTAATTTCGTTAAATATACCCATGAATTCAGTTGGGTGTCATTCCAACAGTTCACTCTGCTTCTGTCAGCAACTAAATTAACTATAGCTCTCTATTGTTGTATAAGCCACATCCTGCATTCCAAAATTAGAGAAGAATGGATTTTTAGAGACCAAAAAAAAAAAAAACATCTGCGATTTTTTGCACTCTGCAGGCAGGGATACTTTCACTTTCTAAAATCAGTTACTAAACCTGCCATTCAAAATACAGAGCCCTGCTATTGCTGTATGCGGTGACCTAAAAGAAAACTTGTCTTTGAACTTATTATCAGACAGATTCATATCATGATAAAACAATCTCCAAACCTCATCATCATAATTAGATAAAGCTTAGCTGCAGGGTAGGATTGAGTTGGTGTTCATAGTGGTGGTGGATGAAGTCTCTCACACTCCAGCTCTAGGCAATCTCCCCACTCCTTATCCCCCACATCCCCCCCTTTCCCCCCTATCTGTGGCCCCATCTCCCTTGACCTTGGGGTCCCTGTCCTGCCTGGCAGGCCCTAGCGTTGATCCATTGCCATGCCAATGCAGCTACGGCAGGGCTCTGGGTAAGCAGCAGCTGGTTGCAATTGTGCTGTGTCACTGGGAGGGCATGTGTTGGCTCAGAACAGGAGTGAAGGGGTGGAGGGAGGCAGAGGGGGGACTGCAGCAGCGCCCCCACACACCCCAGTCATCTGTCTTCCTGTTTGCTCTCTGCATACTGCTGAGAGCTCTAGAACTTTGCAGAGCTGAAAAACGACATGCAGACTCAACACACTGCTAACAGAGCTGAAAAACGACATGCAGACTCAACACACTGCTAGCAGAGCTGATAAACGACATGCAGACTCAACACACTGCTTGAAGAGATGAAAAACGACATGCAGACTCAACACACTGCTAACAGAGCTGAAAACGACATGCAGACTCAACACACTGCTAACAGAGCTGAAAAACGACATGCAGACTCAACACACAGCTAGAAGAGCTGAAAAACGACATGCAGACTCAACACTGCTAGAAGAGATGAAAACGGCATGCAGACTCAACACACTGCTAACAGAGCAGAAAACGACATGCAGACTCAATTCACGGCTATCAGAGCTGAAAACGACATGCAGACTCAACACACTGCTAGAAGAGCTGAAAAACGACATGCAGACTCAACACACTGCTAGAAGAGATGAAAACGGCATGCAGACTCAACACACTGCTAACAGAGCAGAAAACGACATGCAGACTCAATTCACTGCTATCAGAGCTGAAAACGACATGCAGACTCAACACACTGCTAGAAGAGCTGAAAAACGACATGCAGACTCAACACACTGCTAGAAGAGATGAAAAACGACATGCAGACTCAATTCACTGCTAACAGAGCTGAAAAACGACATGCAGACTCAACACACTGCTAACAGAGATGAAAAACGACATGCAGACTCAACACACAGCTAGAAGAGCTGAAAAACGACATGCAGACTCAACACACTGCTAGAAGAGCTGAAAACGACATGCAGACTCAACACACTGCTGCTAGAAGAGATGCTAAAAGCAGAAAACAACATGCAGACTCAATTCACTGCTAACAGAGCTGAAAACGACATGCAGAGTCAACACACTGCTGACAGAGCAGAAAACGACATGCAGACTCAACACCCTGCTAACAGAGCTAAAAACGACATGTAGACTCAACACACTGCTGACAGAGCAGAAAACGACATGCAGACTCAACACACTGCTAGAAGAGCTGAAAAACGACATGCAGACTCAACACACTGCTGACAGAGATGAAAAACGACATGCAGACTCAACACACTGCTAGAAGAGCTGAAAAACGACATGCAGACTCAATTCACTGCTAACAGAGCTGAAAAACGACATGCAGACTCAACACACTGCTAGAAGAGCTGAAAAACGACATGCAGACTCAACACACTGCTAGAAGAGATGAAAAATGACATGCAGACTCAATTCACAGCTAACAGAGCTGAAAAACGACATGCAGACTCAACACACTGCTAACAGAGATGAAAACGACATGCAGACTCAACACACTGCTAACAGAGCTGAAAACGACATGCAGACTCAACACACTGCTAGAAGAGCAGAAAACGACATGCAGACTCAACACACTGCTAAAAGAGCTGAAAACGACATGCAGACTCAACACACTGCTGACAGAGCAGAAAACGACATGCAGACTCAACACACTGCTAACAGAGCAGAAAACAACATGCAGACTCAACACACTGCTGACAGAGAAGAAAACAACATGCAGACTCAACACACTGCTAGCAGAGCTGATAAACGACATGCAGACGCAACACACTGCTAGCAGAGCTGAAAAACGACATGCAGACTCAACACACTGCTAACAGAGCTGAAAAACGACATGCAGACTCAACACACTGCTAGCAGAGCTGAAAAAGGACTTGCTTTCAGAGCCTAGGATCTCTGTTCAGTGCACAACAGGGGAAACCATCCATGAAAATTGGATGATATCCTAGGCCTAGGACACAGCAGTGTCAGATACACATTGGAAATACAAATATTGCTTTCTTTGGTATCAGGATACACATTCTTTACTCTCCTTTGATTCAGTTGTTTCAGTTTGGAGGTCTTTATTTCAGTGTCAAGCCTGGTTTGGAGCTTATTAGGGCTCACCTCTTCCCCTGCAGCTCCAGAGTAAACAAGGGACCAAAGAGCCCAGTGAGCCACAGGCTAAGATGTAGAGGGACTCTCAAACACAACTGGCAGGAGACTGTAGATCTGAGGAGATAAAGAGAGAGATTTGAGGGTTGGTGAGGTGAATAATTCATGATTGTGGAGAAGGAGATTTTAGATGAAGCAGGGGTACTGTGTAGAGCCGGGACCATACCAGTATTGCGATATTCATTAGTATCGTGGCAAGGAAACAAAACAGAAAGTGGTTGTAACTTTTTTAGGAAAACAACCCTAGAGAGACAGACAGAAGAAAGCTGGGTTATTGGCCTGCAGCTGGGTTTTTTATGTCTGGGCGGGCATGCCCATAGAAATGTAATTCTTAGAATGCGGACCCCCATTCCAGTGGGTGCTGAGGAGGCATTAAAATTTATGTGGTCTGAGGGGCTAAGTCCATTATAGGAACGTTGTGTCTATGGGCATGGCTGGGTGGTGTGTGAGACTTGGTCTGGGCGCATCAACGTCTTTACCTTGCTCTCCGTGTCTGCTGCTGAAGGACGTGTGTCTGAGGCATGGGCCAGTGGTGGGGATGGATGAAATGGAGGAGCTCACTAATGTTGCCTCGACCTCAGTGTTCAATTAAAAATTAAGCTTAGGCTGCTATAGTAATATGTAGCAACTTCACCATCAGCTCTCAAGGACATTCGCTTCTGTACCAGGACTTGATCCAAGCAAAAAACTAAATCCAATAGGCCTTTATTTTTCCCACAACGTAGAGGTGATTATACACTACATCGCTTTGAGGGGAATTTTATTTGTGATTGTTTGTTTGACAACCTTTCAAGCCCATAGTTAAAGAGATATAGCACATACTTGCCGTAAATGACATCACTATCTTCAGATTAATAATTTACCCACATAGTCACTGTGGTTTCAATAGCGATAGCAAGAAGGCAGTCAATATAGTATGAAGTGTTCTGCAATGTTTTAAGGCCTATTCTTGAGACAGATGGACCTTACATATCTATGACAGATATGATGGTGGTGGTTATTCTAGGAGTTCCTTGTCTAAGGCCTACGGTATGTTATGTTTCAGCCAAAATACTAATGCACCATAAGTGCTGCATTGGATGTTACAAGAAATGCCCCTCATCTCTCACAGGAAGCTATAGCCTTTTGAAACTTAAGGAGATAATAGTTATAGATCAGAAATAATGCCAAACATTGACCATTAGAAATCAGCATCACCACAACACAAAGCTACAGGGATTAATCAAGCTTGGTTTCCACTGTGAGACTGTTTCCTCGGCTGAACACTGCTTTCTATTCACATGCTGTGGCCTTCCTGGCTAATGCACAGAAAAAAATGTTTTAGTCTTGTTTCCTTCCACCTGTTAGCTAAAAGGACATATAAATACATGGATGTGACAGGTGGCTTGGTGGCTACAAGCAGCTACCTCCCTGTTTGCAATCTACACAAGCAGGGCAGACTGAGGTTAAATGGAGGTGACAGACGATTTCCCTCAGGTGATCAAGAGTCCAATTGATAGTGAAGTCTCACTGACACCTCAACCTGCAGACAGAGAGCATGAAGACACCATTGTTGTGAATTGAACACAAACACTCACTAACACAGACAGAGTTGAAGCTGGTAGTAGCTGCAGCCCTTAGTGACCCCCCCCCCCCTCCCCGCCACATAATACAAATGCAGCCTTAAGCACAACTGAATATCAAAGGGTTGTTGTGAGTTGTTTTCAAATCAAATCAAATCAAATTTTATTTGTCACATACACATGGTTAGCAGATGTTAATGCGAGTGTAGCGAAATGCTTGTGCTTCTAGTTCCGACAATGCAGTGATAACCAACAAGTAATCTAACTAACTAACTTGAGGCACTTTACATTTTCCTGACTAATTTGTCATCTGTTTCAAACATATAAAAGCATACGTTTTATAATGCAGACTAAGACCTGTTGCTGACAATGACAGAACCATTTGGATGTTGTGAGGTTTCTCCTGTACAGGCTGTACTGTAGTGTCATTGATGTTTAATACACGTGCATGGTGTTGTGCTGACAGGAATATATACAGTATAGAATAACATCCCATCCCCATACATACCACATCCATAAGCAGTACATGAGTGTTTCATAACCACCACAAGACAACCACAATGTCAACTTACTTATACAGTGCCTTCACAAAATATTCATACTCTTTGACTTACTCCACATTTTATTGTTACAGCCTGAATTCAAAATGGATTAAATATATATTTTTCTCTCAAACATTTACACACAATACCCTATAATGTCAAAGTGAAAACATGTTTATAGAATCTTTTGCAAATGTATTGAAACTGAAATACAGAAATATATATTTAAATAATTATTCACACCCCTGCGTCAGGGCGTCGGTAGACTCAGAATATACTGATCGTGCAGGGT
Organism: Oncorhynchus gorbuscha; assembly: GCF_021184085.1. Lineage (NCBI taxonomy): Eukaryota > Metazoa > Chordata > Actinopteri > Salmoniformes > Salmonidae > Oncorhynchus > Oncorhynchus gorbuscha. The sequence continues at coordinate 80,832,433 of NC_060182.1, forward strand.
AGTTGAAAGAGAAGGCAATTACCTTATTGTTCTGAGAACAAAGAGGGTGTAAGGACCAATAGTTAAGATTCTCAACCAACACTTAAATCAGATGAGAACACACTACTTACTGCCTGTTGCTAGGAATCATCACATCTATTTACAGGTTGTTCTTGTTCCATCACAAGCTTCACACTTGCATAGCATGGCAACGTCACATATAGTCTGCTCTTGGAACTGATTTGAATTCAACCATTGGCTAATAAATACGTTCCCTCCTCCTCTTTTTACTGCATCACTTGTGACACTGATGACACTGTGCGAAAGTTATATTGATTGACCTTTGACATGTAAGCTGCAAAGCACTGAGAGAGAAAAAAATAGAGAGAGAGAGAAAAAATAGAGAGAGAGAGAGAAAAAGAGAGAGAGAGAGAAAGAGAGAGAGAGAGAGAGAGAGAGAGAGAGAGAGAGAGAGAGAGAGAGAGAGAGAGAGAGAGAGAGAGTGAGAGAGAGAGAAAGAGAGAGCGAGAGAGAGAAAGAGAGAGAGAGAGAGAAAGAGAGAGAGAGAGAGAGAGAGAGAGAGCGAGAGAGAGAAAGAGAGAGAGAGGCAATGAGCCTTTTGGCTCTGAGTCTAAGTTTGTAACTAACTAGTTAAATAAAGGTTCAATAAAAACTGTAAAATAAAACTAAGGCTCTGATTCCAATACCTTGTTCCTGTTCATATTGATAGATGCCAACCCAGAACACTGGGATCCTGTGTGAAACAACTCCCACTTTCTCTCCACCATTCAGCGTTGGTTGGGAGAGAATGCCCACTCTCACTAGAATATTTACACTCTGTTTCAGTGTGCCATCATCAAAACAACAGTGCATAGGACTATTAAAAACACGATTTTAGTTTGAAGGATAACATGAAAATATGAACACTTAAGTGACACAAACAATTGGACAAAGCTCCCTGAGCATTCCAGCTCGTCCCTGGTGTTTAATGTCGCAACAATTGAAGAGGGACAGTTAAGCCCAAAAAATGGAGCTTGGACTCTCAGCTTCACTGTTAAAGGCTATTGCATTATGATGACTAACAATAAAACTGCACAGCGATGTCTGGATTTCCAACTCAATGTAGAAATGCTTATATAAAGGGCTTGATAACTTTGTGTCTGTCAGTTGTGAGGGACACACTTTCTTTGATACCATTTCTTTCAGAAACTTACTTCCTATCACATTTCTTTCAGAAACTTACTTCCTATCACATTTCTTTCAGAAACTTACTTCCTATCACATTTCTTTCATAAGATGCTTGATGCAGATATTTTACATGCACATTACAACATGTAAGTTGAACATCATCATGTACCATCATTGCACATGCATAGTTTATCTACTAGGGCTCTGTCAATCTTAATGGATAAAACCAAATCAGGTTGAAATTAACTGTACCTCCTGGATAGAACCAAATCAGGTTGAAATTAACTGTACATCCTGGATAGAACCAAATCAGGTTTTAATGCTCCTGGATAGAACCAAATCAGGTTAAAATTAACACCTCCTGGATAGAACCAAATCAGGTTGAAATTAACTGTACCTCCTGGATAGAACCAAATCAGGTTGAAATTAATCTACTCCTGGATAGAACCAAATCAGGTTGAAATTAACTGTACCTCCTGGATAAAACCAAATCAGGTTGAAATTAACTGTACCTCCTGGATAGAACCAAATCAGGTTGAAATTAACTGTACCTCCTGGATAGAACCAAATCAGGTTGAAATTAACTGTACCTCCTGGATAGAACCAAATCAGGTTAAAATTAACTGTACCTCCTGGATAGAACCAAATCAGGTTGAAATTAACTGTACCTCCTGGATAGAACCAAATCAGGTTGAAATTAACTGTACCTCCTGGATAGAACCAAATCAGGTTGAAATTAACTGTACCTCCTGGATAGAACCAAATCAGGTTGAAATTAACTGTACCTCCTGGATAGAACCAAATCAGGTTGAAATTAACTGTACCTCCTGGATAGAACCAAATCAGGTTGAAATTAACTGTACCTCCTGGATAGAACCAAATCAGGTTGAAATTAACTGTACCTCCTGGATAGAACCAAATCAGGTTGAAATTAACTGTACCTCCTGGATAAAACCAAATCAGGTTGAAATTAACTGTACCTCCTGGATAAAACCAAATCAGGTTGAAATGTATTCTACAATGAATTTCCACTTCAATGACAAATTCATCATCAACAGAAGACACTAATGTGTATAGAACAGTATAAAAAATGTGTAGAAGTGTAGACTATGGTTGAGTGAGAGACAAGCTGTAGCGATTCCCCCTTCCCTCTAAGTCAAGATAAAAGCAAGAGCTTAACAAACGAGGTTTTGCAAATCTGCCTAGAATCCACTAGCGGAGCATTGAAAGTAAAGGCCTTAGGGTGAGCAGCATATTGTGTAGTATTAAAAACCTACCGTTGAATTTCTCCAGAGAGCATTACACTATTTTGGAAAAAAACTAAGTTTGTCTGTCATATAAAACCCTCATGGAATATTATTGTAATTCACATGAATGTTACTGCAATTCTTCAGATGGCTTCTTTCAGATGTGCATATCCCTGTAATAAACTTGCTATAACTATGTAATAACTTGGTTTGGCTCCACACTACAAGTAACCACAAAGATGTGTCAGTAGCCTACTGTAGGCTACTTGCAAAAGTAGATGGTCCAACCTTATGTACGATTGAACAATGTAGGTTATTACATTACATTCTCTACGTAGATGTTTATTCTGGTTGGCAATGTGCCATCTCGTGGACATGATCCCTAATCACTGGTCTCTAATCACTATCACAAAAATAAGCCACCAAATATTCAGGCATTAGCGAATACTATTTCCAGACATGTTTAATTCACACAATTACATAGCAACCATGCACGAGCGTCGCGCCCCTGCTTTGAGCCCTAATGGAAAAGTTACTGGAGAGAGAGAGAGTGGGTGAGAGCAGGATGTATCAGTCGCCATTACTGACTGGGATGAGAGAGAGGAGGGAGCAGGTCTCCGATTACACGCATACCACCAATTAAACAAAATATATAAAAACAAAACACATTTGGAATAGAAAGAGGATGCACGGAACGTTCCCCGTGAATTGCAGTGCACGAGCCGTTGAAAAATGGAATTTGCTGGAGTAAAATAATACACTTGGAATGCTACCTTTTTTCGTGGTCTCGGAGCTGGGAGCGACCATGTTAGGTAGGGGAATGTATTTGGAATGGACTGAATCGAATTTCTTCATTAGCTACACCCTGGATACAATTGCCTGTGTCAAATAAATGCATTTTTTTTCAATTAAGGATCAAGGGACGTAACGAAATATTTCGGCAAGGTCATTCGTTGGTATTTTGCGCTGAGTGAAATGTATTATTGTTCGACCAGCTACCACTATTTTGCTATCTAACTAGGCAGTGTGAGCTACAGCTAGCTAGTGGGCTAAGCTCAGCCAGAGACTACTCTGGAAGCAAGCGATTTTAGCTTAGGCCCCTGAGTTGGCTATACAAGTCATTCTTCCAACCAAATGCCATTGATGATGGGGTTATCATTGTCATAGTTTCTGATTACAATGGCATAGCCAGACGTAACCTTTTGTTGCATGGGTTATTATAATTGTTACCATGTGCAGATAAAACAAACCACGTTTGCTAGCAACCTAATTGGAAGTGTGACAGTTTCACTTGGTGGACGTTTCTTGCTTGATAGTTCGCACGCAGTTAATGTTAGCTAGCTAGGTCATTTAGCACAGGCTCTTATCCAGAGCGACATTAGCTAGCTAACTAATGAACCTCGGATTGTTGCAAGATGATCATTGTTACTGACAAGTTGTCCAGAGCAGCGTCGTGCTTTTGAATAACCTCTACATCTCGTGGTAGAGGGTTGCTTTTGAGTTTTGATTGGTGTGCCTCCCTGGCAATGACATTCTTGGTTGAATACCATTATCATTAATTAATGACGGGTTTAGAAGGGCGCACCGTTCAGAACGTAGCAGATCAGAAAGAAATGTAACCACAGCCAGGCACTACGATGGTTTGCTAGTGATAGAACCACAGCCAGGCACTACGATGGTTTGCTAGTGATAGAACCACAGCCAGGCACTACGATGGTTTGCTAGTGATAGAACCACAGCCAGGCACTACGATGGTTTGCTAGTGATAGAAACCACAGCCAGGCACTACGATGGTTTGCTAGTGATAGAACCACAGCCAGGCACTACGATGGTTTGCTAGTGATAGAAACCACAGCCAGGCACTACGATGGTTTGCTAGTGATAGAACCACAGCCAGGCACTACGATGGTTTGCTAGTGATAGAACCACAGCCAGGCACTACGATGGTTTGCTAGTGATAGAACCACAGCCAGGCACTACGATGGTTTGCTAGTGATAGAACCACAGCCAGGCACTACGATGGTTTGCTAGTGATAGAACCACAGCCAGGCACTACGATGGTTTGCTAGTGATAGAACCACAGCCAGGCACTACGATGGTTTGCTAGTGATAGAACCACAGCCAGGCACTACGATGGTTTGCTAGTGATAGAACCACCACAGCCAGGCACTACGATGGTTTGCTAGTGATAGAACCACCACAGCCAGGCACTACGATGGTTTGCTAGTGATAGAACCACAGCCAGGCACTACGATGGTTTGCTAGTGATAGAACCACAGCCAGGCACTACGATGGTTTGCTAGTGATAGAACCACAGCCAGGCACTACGATGGTTTGCTAGTGATAGAACCACAGCCAGGCACTACGATGGTTTGCTAGTGATAGAACCACCACAGCCAGGCACTACAATGGTTTGCTAGTGATAGAACCACAGCCAGGCACTACGATGGTTTGCTAGTGATAGAACCACAGCCAGGCACTACGATGGTTTGCTAGTGATAGAACCACCACAGCCAGGCACTACGATGGTTTGCTAGTGATAGAACCCACAGACAGGCACTACGATGGTTTGCTAGTGATAGAACCACCACAGCCAGGCACTACGATGGTTTGCTAGTGATAGAACCACAGCCAGGCACTACGATGGTTTGCTAGTGATAGAACCACCACAGCCAGGCACTACGATGGTTTGCTAGTGATAGAACCACAGCCAGGCACTACGATGGTTTGCTAGTGATAGAACCACAGCCAGGCACTACGATGGTTTGCTAGTGATAGAACCACAGCCAGGCACTACGATGGTTTGCTAGTGATAGAACCACAGCCAGGCACTACGATGGTTTGCTAGTGATAGAACCACCACAGCCAGGCACTACAATGGTTTGCTAGTGATAGAACCACAGCCAGGCACTACGATGGTTTGCTAGTGATAGAACCACAGCCAGGCACTACGATGGTTTGCTAGTGATAGAACCACCACAGCCAGGCACTACGATGGTTTGCTAGTGATAGAACCACCACAGCCAGGCACTACGATGGTTTGCTAGTGATAGAACCACCACAGCCAGGCACTACGATGGTTTGCTAGTGATAGAACCACAGCCAGGCACTACGATGGTTTGCTAGTGATAGAACCACAGCCAGGCACTATGATGGTTTGCTAGTGATAGAACCACAGCCAGGCACTACGATGGTTTGCTAGTGATAGAACCACAGCCAGGCACTACGATGGTTTGCTAGTGATAGAACCACAGCCAGGCACTACGATGGTTTGCTAGTGATAGAACCACAGCCAGGCACTACGATGGTTTGCTAGTGATAGAACCACAGCCAGGCACTACTACGATGGTTTGCTAGTGATAGAACCACAGCCAGGCACTACGATGGTTTGCTAATGATAGAACCACAGCCAGGCACTACGATGGTTTGCTAGTGATAGAACCACAGCCAGGCACTATGATGGTTTGCTAGTGATAGAACCACAGCCAGGCACTACTACGATGGTTTGCTAGTGATAGAACCACAGCCAGCCACTACGATGGTTTGCTAGTGATAGAACCACAGCCAGGCACTACGATGGTTTGCTAGTGATAGAACCACAACCAGGCACTACGATGGTTTGCTAGTGATAGAACCACAGCCAGGCACTACGATGGTTTGCTAGTGATAGAACCACAGCCAGGCACTACGATGGTTTGCTAGTGATAGAACCACCACAGCCAGGCACTACGATGGTTTGCTAGTGATAGAACCACAGCCAGGCACTACGATGGTTTGCTAGTGATAGAACCACCACAGCCAGGCACTACGATGGTTTGCTAGTGATAGAACCACCACAGCCAGGCACTACGATGATTTGCTAGTGATAGAACCACCACAGCCAGGCACTACGATGGTTTGCTAGTGATAGAACCACAGCCAGGCACTACGATGGTTTGCTAGTGATAGAACCACAGCCAGGCACTATGATGGTTTGCTAGTGATAGAACCACAGCCAGGCACTACGATGGTTTGCTAGTGATAGAACCACAGCCAGGCACTACTACGATGGTTTGCTAGTGATAGAACCACAGCCAGGCACTACGATGGTTTGCTAGTGATAGAACCACAGCCAGGCACTACGATGGTTTGCTAGTGATAGAACCACAGCCAGGCACTACGATGGTTTGCTAGTGATAGAACCACAGCCAGGCACTACGATGGTTTGCTAGTGATAGAACCACCACAGCCAGGCACTACGATGGTTTGCTAGTGATAGAACCACAGCCAGGCACTACGATGGTTTGCTAGTGATAGAACCACAGCCAGGCACTACGATGGTTTGCTAGTGATAGAACCACCACAGCCAGGCACTACGATGGTTTGCTAGTGATAGAACCACAGCCAGGCACTACGATGGTTTGCTAGTGATAGAACCACAGCCAGGCACTACTACGATGGTTTGCTAGTGATAGAACCACAGCCAGGCACTACGATGGTTTGCTAGTGATAGAACCACAGCCAGGCACTACTACGATGGTTTGCTAGTGATAGAACCACAGCCAGGCACTACGATGGTTTGCTAGTGATAGAACCACAGCCAGGCACTACTACGATGGTTTGCTAGTGATAGAACCACAGCCAGGCACTACGATGGTTTGCTAGTGATAGAACCACAGCCAGGCACTACTACGATGGTTTGCTAGTGATAGAACCACAGCCAGGCACTACTACGATGGTTTGCTAGTGATAGGCTACCTTCTCACCTGGTCAGTGCTAGTCACACATCTCGATAATAACAAAAAAGTCAGTAGATATGCAATAGCTAAATTCCTGTTTAATACTAGAAGCGCGGACCGGTGTAACTACAGTATTATAAATCGGACGTCAAAACTGGACTGTTTGCGTTGTAAGATGTCATGATGGGGTGTGTTGCATGATTCTTAGGTGACGAACATGCGAAGTGAAACAAATAATAGCCAGTATTGTTGTCAAAAGGTCCAATGATGACAGGTGCTATAGTTCTCTAGTAACATCTGCAACAATAGCATTGCTGGAGTAAACTGAAATATAATCCATATTGAATGTTGATGAATAGCAGGTTTCTGGAATTTGCTAAATAACTCAATTATGATCTTGTCTCCTTATGCTTTTTTCATTATTTCTAGGTCACTGCCTCCAAGTCTGAAGTTGCATAACATTTTTTATCTTGTGCACAAATTGGATAAAATTAGTTTTTTTTAATGGAATGGCCAATATCTGTGGGGGGAAATTACTCATGAAAAGAGTCACTGACACTGAACAAGGAACTTATTTGTTACACTCCTACAGACAGTACAGGATTTATCAACATTTTTATTTGCAGTTTATCACATTTTTTTTTGCAGGTTAACCTCTGTTGTAGGTTATTGCCTCATATGACCGACAGTCTCCAGAGCGGAAATAGCCTACTGTAACTGTTTAGATTGTATCATTAGTCCTGTGGACTGTTTGCAAAAGTTGTTCACTATAAAGGGAACACGGTGCCATTTGGTACGTAGACCATATTAGGCCTATATGATCTGTTTTTGTGTTCCTATGTGTGTGTAGTTCAATTATACACTCTTTCTTTTTCAGGGAGGTCATAATAATGGAGAACCAGCTGCCCTATCCCAGCTCGAGGATCTAGGAGGATACAGCGATTCACCACTAAAGGGAGAAAGCCATGAACGTGCACCAGCACCCTATCTAACCAATTGGAGTGGAATGATAGCTGTGCTGGTAGAAACCTTTCTTGAAATTGACAAAGCAATGACAGGGGGAATATAATGGCCAAGAACAAGGAGGCACGCCCCCCAACATATGCTGTTAGTGTTGTCGGCCTCTCAGGGACAGAGAAGGAGAAGGGCAATTGTGGCGTGGGCAAGTCCTGCCTATGCAACAGATATGTGTGTTCCAACGCTGACGGCTACTACACTGAGCACACTTCTGTGTTGAGCACAATTGACTTTGGAGGTCGTGTGGTGAACAATGATCACTTCCTCTACTGGGGTGAAGTGCCACACCGAAGCGATGATGGGCTCGAGTGTAAAATTCAAATCATTGAACAAACAGAGTTCATTGATGATCAGACCTTCTTGCCACATCGCAGCACAAACCTGCAGCCCTATAGTAAAAGGGCTGCAGCCTTCAAGCTACAGTCTGCTGAGAAGCTGATGTACATTTGCACCGACCAGCTTGGCCTGGAACAGGATTTTGATCAGAAGCAGATGGCCGATGGGAAACTGAACATTGACGGTTTTTTATTGTGCATAGACGTGAGCAAAGGCTGCAATAGGAAATTTGAGGATCAGATGAAATTTGTCAACAGCCTTTATTCTCAAATGGTCAAATCGAAAAAGCCCATCGTCATTGCTGCAACTAAATGTGACGAGTGCATGGAGCAGTATCTAAGGGACCTTCAGGTGTTCGCTGCAAGCAAAAAGAACCTCCTGGTGGTAGAAACGTCAGCTCGATCGAGAATCAATGTAGACCTCTGTTTTAACGCGTTGACCCAGCAGATGGACAAACCACGAGGCAAACCCAAAATCATTCCTTATTTGGAGGCCTATAAAGTTCAGCGACAATTAGTAGCCACAGTGTCCGACAAGTTTGAAAAGAGGATTGTACAAACCGTCAGAGATTATCACATAAGTTGGAAAACAGTGAGTAACATGTTGAAAAACCACCCCGACTATGAGGAATACATCAACTTGGAAGGCACCCGAAAAGCTAGAAACACCCTCAACAAGCACATCGAACAGCTGAAGCAGGAACATATCAGGAAAAGGAGGGAAGAATACTTCTCGAGCCTGCCAAAAATTCTCAATAACTTGCTCAACAACTTGGAAGAACTCGAGAACCTGAGCTGGTCGGAGGCTCAAAGAATCTTGAAGAGCAGGGCTGAGTTTCATTTCTGGTTTGTGGTGCTGGAGCACACTCCATGGGATGAGACGGACCAAATTGACAAAGTCAATGACAGAAGAGTGCCCTTTGATCTCCTTAAAACATTGGAAGGGGAGAAGATTTTTCAGAACCATGTTCAGCATCTGTTCTCAGAGAAAATGCGGTTAGAAATGAAGAATAGATTCAAGAAGACATTGGATAGAGTCCATTTCATCAGCCCTGGACAACCCTGGGAAGAGGTCATGTGTTTTGTCATGGAGGACGAGGCCTACAAGTATATCAGTGAATCTGATCACAGGGATGTTTACAGCCAGCATCAGCAGGAAATAGTTGAAAGGGCCAAAGAGGAATTTCAGGAAATGCTTTTTGAACACGCAGAGCTGTTTTATGACCTTGATTTAAACGCCACCCCAAGCTGTGACAAAATGAGCGAGATCCACACTGTGCTCAACGAGGAGCCCAGATACAGAGCTCTGCAGAAACTGGCCCCTGACAGGGAGTCACTTCTTCTCAAGCACATCGGGTTCGTCTACCACCCCACGAAGGAGACGTGTCTGAGTGGACAGAGCTGTGTTGACATGAATGTCGAGCAGGTACTGGCTAACAGGCTAGTTCAGCTGGACCATGGTCGCTCTAATCTCTACTATAACAGTGCCAACATTGATAAAGTCAATTTGTGTCTCTTGGGAAGGGAGGGTCTCGCACAAGAACTTGCAAATGAAATCCGAGCCCAGTCCACAGACGACGAGTACACCCTGGATGGGAAAATCTATGAACTGGAGCTTCTGCCTGTTGATGTCAACTCAACATTGCTCTTTAGTCATACGTGGGCGTCAACCTTCAAACCTCACGGAATCTTCTGTGTCTTCAGCTCCATAGAGTCGCTAAATTGTATTGGCGACTGCGTAGGGAGAATCAGGGCAGAGATTGCACAGAACAGGAGGGAGAGATACGCTCCACCATTGCCATTCATTCTAATCCTAGCAAACCAGAGAGACAGCGTTTGCAAAAATATGCCTATATTAAGGCATCAGGGCCAACAGCTTGCAAATAAGCTACAGTGCACCTTTGTAGATATACCTTCTGCTACCTTTCCACGGAAGTTTAACGAGTTCCAAATTAAACAGGCTCTCAGAGGAGTATTAGAAGGACTAAAGCACAACTTTGATGTGATGAGCCCTCTGCCGTCCATCAAAGACATGTCAGAGACCGACTTGAGGATTGTTATGTGTGCCGTGTGTGGGGATCCATTTAGCGTAGACCTCATCCTCTCACCTTTCCTGGATTCACATTCCTGCAGCGCAGGGCAACCTGGCCAAAGTAACACTCTGATCCTCAACAAAATCATTGGCGACAGTCGCAGAAGAATACAGGTCACAGTCCTCTCCTACCACTCCTCCATCGGAATCAGGAAGGACGAGCTCGTCCATGGATACATCTTGGTCTACTCAGCAAAACGCAAGTCCTCCATGGCGATGCTCAGAGCATTCCTGGCAGAGGTCCAAGATGTCATCCCTGTTCAAATGGTGGCCGTCACAGACAGTCAAGCAGACTTCTTTGAGAATGACCCAATCAAAGACCTCATGACTGAAGGAGAGCACATCGCTACAGAGATAACCGCCAAATTCACAGCTCTCTACTCTCTGTCTCAGTACCATCGTCAGACGGAAGTCTTCACGCCGTTCTTCAACGAGGTGCTAGAGAAGAAGAGCAGCATCGAAAGCGCCTTCATGTTTGACAGCTCTCGAGACTGCACGGGTGCGAGTGAAGATGTCTTCCCCCAGTCTCCCCATTGCCATTCCCCTGCTTACAGTTACTACCCTGACTCAGAGGACGACACCGAGGCTCCTCCGCCTTACAGCCCCATCGGGGACGACGTGCAGCTTCTTCCAACGCTTAGCGAACGTGGAAAGTGCAGGATCGATCTGGAGGGGAATGAGTACCCTGTCCATAGCACACCTGTCGGTGACCAAGAGCGCAACCACAGAGTTCCTCCCCCGGTTAGACCCAAGCCTATACTATCCAAACCCAACGTCAAGAAGTTGGACCCCAATCTCCTGAAGACCATTGAGGCTGGGATGAGGAGCAACAGACGACAACGCAGCCCCATGGCCCAAGGTGAAGACGTCGAGGCGTCCGACAATTACGCAGACCCCGTAGACACTCTCCTGAAATCAAAGGGCTTTACCGACAACATCTACGCTGTCCCGGAGGACACCACAGCAGGACCCTCAAAATGCTCAACTCGTTTGAGGGGCTTCACGTCTCACACGGGGACGAGGAGAACGGCTTCGACCACAAGGCGCAGGCCAGTAGGAGGCCCACCAAGTATAAGCACCGCTCCAAAATACTCTTCAGCAAAACCAAGATGTACCACAGACGTGTCCACTCCGACGTCAGCGATGATGAGTCTGGGCCGGCCATGCAGAAGAAGAAGAAGGGCAGGGCCCATCGGGGCAGTGAGGAAGACCCCCTGCTGTCCCCTGCGGACCCCTGGAAGGGAGGGATAGACAACCCTGCCATCACCTCCGATCCAGAGCAGGATGACATGAAGAAGAAAAAGAAGAAAACGCCAAAGACAAAGGAACCTAAAAAGGTAGGCATTCTGATTCATGATTACTATAACACAGATTCCGAATGGTCTGCTCTCATGATTACTATAACACAGATTCAGAATGGTCTGCTCTCATGATTACTATAACACAGATTCAGAATGGTCTTCCATCATGATTACTATAACACAGATTCAGAATGGTCTGCTCTCATGATTACTATAACACAGATTCAGAATGGTCATGATTACTATAACACAGATTCAGAATGGTCTGCTCTCATGATTACTATAACACAGATTCAGAATAGTCTGCTCTCATAATTACTATAACACAGATTCAGAATGGTCTGCTCTCATGATTACTATAACACAGATTCAGAATGGTCATGATTACTATAACACAGATTCAGAATGGTCTGCTCTCATGATTACTATAACACAGATTCAGAATGGTCTGCTCTCATGATTACTATAACACAGATTCAGAATGGTCTGCTCTCATGATTACTATAACACAGATTCAGAATAGTCTGCTCTCATGATTACTATAACACAGATTCAGAATGGTCTGCTCTCATGATTACTATAACACAGATTCAGAATGGTCTGCTCTCATGATTACTATAACACAGATTCAGAATGGTCTGCTCTCATGATTACTATAACACAGATTCAGAATGGTCTGCTCTCATGATTACTATAACACAGATTCAGAATAGTCTGCTCTCATGATTACTATAACACAGATTCAGAATGGTCTGCTCTCATGATTACTATAACACAGATTCAGAATGGTCTGCTCTCATGATTACTATAACACAGATTCAGAATGGTCTGCTCTCATGATTACTATAACACAGATTCAGAATGGTCTGCTCTCATGATTACTATAACACAGATTCAGAATGGTCTGCTCTCATGATTACTATAACACAGATTCAGAATGGTCTGCGCTCATGATTACTATAACACAGATACAGAATGGTCTGCGCTCATGATTACTATAACACAGATTCAGAATGGTCTGCTCTCATGATTACTATAACACAGATTCAGAATGGTCTGCTCTCATGATTACTATAACACAGATTCAGAATGGTCTGCGCTCATGATTACTATAACACAGATTCAGAATGGTCTGCTCTCATGATTACTATAACACAGATTCAGAATGGTCTGCGCTCATGATTACTATAACACAGATTCAGAATGGTCTGCGCTCATGATTACTATAACACAGATTCAGAATGGTCTGCGCTCATGATTACTATAACACAGATTCAGAATGGTCTGCGCTCATGATTACTATAACACAGATTCAGAATGGTCTGCGCTCATGATTACTATAACACAGATTCAGAATGGTCTGCTCTCATGCTTACTATAACACAGATTCAGAATGGTCTGCTCTCATGCTTACTATAACACAGATTCAGAATGGTCTGCTCTCATGCTTACTATAACAGACAGATTCAGCTTACTATAACACAGATTCAGAATGGTCTGCTCTCATGATTACTATAACACAGATTCAGAATGGTCTGCTCTCATGCTTACTATAACACAGATTCAGAATGGTCTGCTCTCATGATTACTATAACACAGATTCAGAATGGTCTGCTATAACACAGATTCAGAATGGTCATGATTACTATAACACAGATTCAGAATGGTCTGCTCTCATGATTACTATAACACAGATTCAGAATGGTCTGCTCTCATGATTACTATAACACAGATTCAGAATGGTCTGCTCTCATGATTACTATAACACAGATTCAGAATGGTCATGATTACTATAACACAGATTCAGAATGGTCATGATTACTATAACACAGATTCAGAATGGTCTGCTCTCATGATTACTATAACACAGATTCAGAATGGTCTGCGCTCATGATTACTATAACACAGATTCAGAATGGTCTGCTCTCATGCTTACTATAACACAGATTCAGAATGGTCTGCTCTCATGCTTACTATAACACAGATTCAGAATGGTCTGCTCTCATGCTTACTATAACACAGATTCAGAATGGTCTGCTCTCATGCTTACTATAACACAGATTCAGAATGGTCTGCTCTCATGATTACTATAACACAGATTCAGAATGGTCATGATTACTATAACACAGATTCAGAATGGTCATGATTACTATAACACAGATTCAGAATGGTCATGATTACTATAACACAGATTCAGAATGGTCTGCGCTCATGATTACTATAACACAGATTCAGAATGGTCTGCTCTCATGATTACTATAACACAGATTCAGAATGGTCTGCTCTCATGCTTACTATAACACAGATTCAGAATGGTCTGCTCTCATGCTTACTATAACACAGATTCAGAATGGTCTGCTCTCATGCTTACTATAACACAGATTCAGAATGGTCTGCTCTCATGATTACTATAACACAGATTCAGAATGGTCTGCTCTCATGATTACTATAACACAGATTCAGAATGGTCATGATTACTATAACACAGATTCAGAATGGTCTGCGCTTGATTACTATAACACAGATTCAGAATGGTCTGCTCTCATGATTACTATAACATAGATTCAGAATGGTCTGCTCTCATGCTTACTATAACACAGATTCAGAATGGTCTGCTCTCATGCTTACTATAACACAGATTCAGAATGGTCTGCTCTCATGCTTACTATAACACAGATTCAGAATGGTCTGCTCTCATGCTTACTATAACACAGATTCAGAATGGTCTGCTCTCATGCTTACTATAACACAGATTCAGAATGGTCATGATTACTATAACACAGATTCAGAATGGTCATGATTACTATAACACAGATTCAGAATGGTCTGCGCTCATGATTACTATAACACAGATTCAGAATGGTCTGCTCTCATGATTACTATAACACAGATTCAGAATGGTCTGCTCTCATGCTTACTATAACACAGATTCAGAATGGTCTGCTCTCATGCTTACTATAACACAGATTCAGAATGGTCTGCTCTCATGCTTACTATAACACAGATTCAGAATGGTCTGCTCTCATGCTTACTATAACACAGATTCAGAATGGTCTGCTCTCATGCTTACTATAACACAGATTCAGAATGGTCATGATTACTATAACACAGATTCAGAATGGTCATGATTACTATAACACAGATTCAGAATGGTCTGCGCTCATGATTACTATAACACAGATTCAGAATGGTCTGCTCTCATGCTTACTATAACACAGATTCAGAATGGTCTGCTCTCATGCTTACTATAACACAGATTCAGAATGGTCTGCTCTCATGCTTACTATAACACAGATTCAGAATGGTCTGCTCTCATGATTACTATAACACAGATTCAGAATGGTCATGATTACTATAACACAGATTCAGAATGGTCTGCTCTCATGCTTACTATAACACAGATTCAGAATGGTCTGCTCTCATGATTACTATAACACAGATTCAGAATGGTCTGCTCTCATGATTACTATAACACAGATTCAGAATGGTCATGCTTACTATAACACAGATTCAGAATGGTCTGCTCTCATGCTTACTATAACACAGATTCAGAATGGTCTGCGCTCATGCTTACTATAACACAGATTCAGAATGGTCTGCGCTCATGATTACTATAACACAGATTCAGAATGGTTTGCTCTCATGATTACTATAACACAGATTCAGAATGGTCTGCTCTCATGATTACTATAACACAGATTCAGAATGGTCTGCTCTCATGCTTACTATAACACAGATTCAGAATGGTCTGCTCTCATGCTTACTATAACACAGATTCAGAATGGTCTGCTCTCATGCTTACTATAACACAGATTCAGAATGGTCTGCTCTCATGCTTACTATAACACAGATTCAGAATGGTCTGCTCTCATGATTACTATAACACAGATTCAGAATGGTCTGCTCTCATGATTACTATAACACAGATTCAGAATGGTCTGCTCTCATGCTTACTATAACACAGATTCAGAATGGTCATGATTACTATAACACAGATTCAGAATGGTCATGATTACTATAACACAGATTCAGAATGGTCATGATTACTATAACACAGATTCAGAATGGTCTGCGCTCATGATTACTATAACACAGATTCAGAATGGTCTGCTCTCATGATTACTATAACACAGATTCAGAATGGTCTGCTCTCATGATTACTATAACACAGATTCAGAATGGTCATGATTACTATAACACAGATTCAGAATGGTCATGATTACTATAACACAGATTCAGAATGGTCTGCGCTCATGATTACTATAACACAGATTCAGAATGGTCTGCTCTCATGCTTACTATAACACAGATTCAGAATGGTCTGCTCTCATGCTTACTATAACACAGATTCAGAATGGTCTGCTCTCATGCTTACTATAACACAGATTCAGAATGGTCTGCTCTCATGCTTACTATAACACAGATTCAGAATGGTCTGCTCTCATGATTACTATAACACAGATTCAGAATGGTCATGATTACTATAACACAGATTCAGAATGGTCATGATTACTATAACACAGATTCAGAATGGTCATGATTACTATAACACAGATTCAGAATGGTCTGCGCTCATGATTACTATAACACAGATTCAGAATGGTCTGCTCTCATGCTTACTATAACACAGATTCAGAATGGTCTGCTCTCATGCTTACTATAACACAGATTCAGAATGGTCTGCTCTCATGCTTACTATAACACAGATTCAGAATGGTCTGCTCTCATGCTTACTATAACACAGATTCAGAATGGTCTGCTCTCATGATTACTATAACACAGATTCAGAATGGTCTGCTCTCATGATTACTATAACACAGATTCAGAATGGTCATGATTACTATAACACAGATTCAGAATGGTCTGCGCTCATGATTACTATAACACAGATTCAGAATGGTCTGCTCTCATGATTACTATAACACAGATTCAGAATGGTCTGCTCTCATGCTTACTATAACACAGATTCAGAATGGTCTGCTCTCATGCTTACTATAACACAGATTCAGAATGGTCTGCTCTCATGCTTACTATAACACAGATTCAGAATGGTCTGCTCTCATGCTTACTATAACACAGATTCAGAATGGTCTGCTCTCATGCTTACTATAACACAGATTCAGAATGGTCATGATTACTATAACACAGATTCAGAATGGTCATGATTACTATAACACAGATTCAGAATGGTCTGCGCTCATGATTACTATAACACAGATTCAGAATGGTCTGCTCTCATGATTACTATAACATAGATTCAGAATGGTCTGCTCTCATGCTTACTATAACACAGATTCAGAATGGTCTGCTCTCATGCTTACTATAACACAGATTCAGAATGGTCTGCTCTCATGCTTACTATAACACAGATTCAGAATGGTCTGCTCTCATGCTTACTATAACACAGATTCAGAATGGTCTGCTCTCATGCTTACTATAACACAGATTCAGAATGGTCATGATTACTATAACACAGATTCAGAATGGTCATGATTACTATAACACAGATTCAGAATGGTCTGCGCTCATGATTACTATAACACAGATTCAGAATGGTCTGCTCTCATGCTTACTATAACACAGATTCAGAATGGTCTGCTCTCATGCTTACTATAACACAGATTCAGAATGGTCTGCTCTCATGCTTACTATAACACAGATTCAGAATGGTCTGCTCTCATGATTACTATAACACAGATTCAGAATGGTCATGATTACTATAACACAGATTCAGAATGGTCTGCTCTCATGCTTACTATAACACAGATTCAGAATGGTCTGCTCTCATGATTACTATAACACAGATTCAGAATGGTCTGCTCTCATGATTACTATAACACAGATTCAGAATGGTCATGCTTACTATAACACAGATTCAGAATGGTCTGCTCTCATGCTTACTATAACACAGATTCAGAATGGTCTGCGCTCATGCTTACTATAACACAGATTCAGAATGGTCTGCGCTCATGATTACTATAACACAGATTCAGAATGGTTTGCGCTCATGATTACTATAACACAGATTCAGAATGGTCTGCTCTCATGATTACTATAACACAGACTCAGAATGGTCTGCTCTCATGCTTACTATAACACAGATTCAGAATGGTCTGCTCTCATGCTTACTATAACACAGATTCAGAATGGTCTACTCTCATGCTTACTATAACACAGATTCAGAATGGTCTGCTCTCATGCTTACTATAACACAGATTCAGAATGGTCTGCTCTCATGATTACTATAACACAGATTCAGAATGGTCTGCTCTCATGATTACTATAACACAGATTCAGAATGGTCTGCTCTCATGATTACTATAACACAGATTCAGAATGGTCTGCTCTCATGCTTACTATAACACAGATTCAGAATGGTCTGCTCTCATGCTTACTATAACACAGATTCAGAATGGTCTGCTCTCATGCTTACTATAACACAGATTCAGAATGGTCTGCTCTCATGCTTACTATAACACAGATTCAGAATGGTCTGCTCTCATGCTTACTATAACACAGATTCAGAATGGTCTGCTCTCATGCTTACTATAACACAGATTCAGAATGGTCTGCTCTCATGCTTACTATAACACAGATTCAGAATGGTCATGATTACTATAACACAGATTCAGAATGGTCATGATTACTATAACACAGATTCAGAATGGTCTGGCTCATGATTACTATAACACAGATTCAGAATGGTCTGCTCTCATGCTTACTATAACACAGATTCAGAATGGTCTGCTCTCATGCTTACTATAACACAGATTCAGAATGGTCTGCTCTCATGCTTACTATAACACAGATTCAGAATGGTCTGCTCTCATGATTACTATAACACAGATTCAGAATGGTCATGATTACTATAACACAGATTCAGAATGGTCTGCTCTCATGCTTACTATAACACAGATTCAGAATGGTCTGCTCTCATGATTACTATAACACAGATTCAGAATGGTCTGCTCTCATGATTACTATAACACAGATTCAGAATGGTCATGCTTACTATAACACAGATTCAGAATGGTCTGCTCTCATGCTTACTATAACACAGATTCAGAATGGTCTGCGCTCATGCTTACTATAACACAGATTCAGAATGGTCTGCGCTCATGATTACTATAACACAGATTCAGAATGGTCTGCGCTCATGATTACTATAACACAGATTCAGAATGGTCTGCTCTCATGATTACTATAACACAGATTCAGAATGGTCTGCTCTCATGCTTACTATAACACAGATTCAGAATAGTCTGCTCTCATGATTACTATAACACAGATTCAGAATAGTCTGCTCTCATGATTACTATAACACAGATTCAGAATAGTCTGCTCTCATGATTACTATAACACAGATTCAGAATAGTCTGCTCTCATGATTACTATAACACAGATTCAGAATGGTCATGATTACTATAACACAGATTCAGAATAGTCTGCTCTCATGATTACTATAACACAGATTCAGAATAGTCTGCTCTCATGATTACTATAACACAGATTCAGAATGGTCATGATTACTATAACACAGATTCAGAATGGTCATGATTACTATAACACAGATTCAGAATAGTCTGCTCTCATGATTACTATAACACAGATTCAGAATAGTCTGCTCTCATGATTACTATAACACAGATTCAGAATGGTCATGATTACTATAACACAGATTCAGAATGGTCATGATTACTATAACACAGATTCAGAATGGTCATGATTACTATAACACAGATTCAGAATGGTCTGCTCTCATGATTACTATAACACAGATTCAGAATGGTCTGCGCTCATGCTTACTATAACACAGATTCAGAATGGTCATGATTACTATAACACAGATTCAGAATGGTCATGATTACTATAACACAGATTCAGAATGGTCTGCTCTCATGATTACTATAACACAGATTCAGAATGGTCTGCTCTCATGCTTACTATAACACAGATTCAGAATGGTCATGATTACTATAACACAGATTCAGAATGGCCATGATTACTATAACACAGATTCAGATTGGTCATGATTACTATAACACAGATTCAGAATGGTCTGCTCTCATGATTACTATAACACAGATTCAGAATGGTCTGCTCTCATGATTACTATAACACAGATTCAGAATGGTCATGCTTACTATAACACAGATTCAGAATGGTCTGCTCTCATGCTTACTATAACACAGATTCAGAATGGTCTGCTCTCATGCTTACTATAACACAGATTCAGAATGGTCTGCTCTCATGCTTACTATAACACAGATTCAGAATGGTCATGATTACTATAACACAGATTCAGAATGGTCATGATTACTATAACACAGATTCAGAATGGTCATGATTACTATAACACAGATTCAGAATGGTCTGCTCTCATGATTACTATAACACAGATTCAGAATGGTCTGCTCTCATGATTACTATAACACAGATTCAGAATGGTCTGCTCTCATGATTACTATAACACAGATTCAGAATGGTCATGATTACTATAACACAGATTCAGAATGGTCATGATTACTATAACACAGATTCAGAATGGTCTGCGCTCATGATTACTATAACACAGATTCAGAATGGTCTGCGCTCATGATTACTATAACACAGATTCAGAATGGTCTGCTCTCATGCTTACTATAACACAGATTCAGAATGGTCTGTTCTCATGCTTACTATAACACAGATTCAGAATGGTCTGCTCTCATGCTTACTATAACACAGATTCAGAATGGTCATGCTTACTATAACACAGATTCAGAATGGTCTGTTCTCATGCTTACTATAACACAGATTCAGAATGGTCTGTTCTCATGCTTACTATAACACAGATTCAGAATGGTCTGCTCTCATGCTTACTATAACACAGATTCAGAATGGTCTGTTCTCATGCTTACTATAACACAGATTCAGAATGGTCTGCTCTCATGCTTACTATAACACAGATTCAGAATGGTCATGCTATCTATAACACATATTCAGAATGGTCATGCTATCTATAACACAGATTCAGAATGGTCATGCTATCTATAACACAGATTCAGAATGGTCTGCTCTCATGCTTACTATAACACAGATTCAGAATGGTCATGCTATCTATAACACAGATTCAGAATGGTCTGCTCTCATGCTTACTATAACACAGATTCAGAATGGTCATGCTATCTATAACACAGATTCAGAATGGTCTGCTCTCATGCTTACTATAACACAGATTCAGAATGGTCATGCTATCTATAACACAGATTCAGAATGGTCTGCTCTCATGCTTACTATAACACAGATTCAGAATGGTCATGCTATCTATAACACAGATTCAGAATGGTCTGCTCTCATGCTTACTATAACACAGATTCAGAATGGTCTGCTCTCTATAACACAGATTCAGAATGGTCTTACTATAACACAGATTCAGAATGGTCTGCTCTCATGATTACTATAACACAGATTCAGAATGGTCTGCTCTCATGCTTACTATAACACAGATTCAGAATGGTCTGCTCTCATGCTTACTATAACACAGATTCAGAATGGTCTGCTCTCATGCTTACTATAACACAGATTCAGAATGGTCTGCTCTCATGCTTACTATAACACAGATTCAGAATGGTCTGCTCTCATGCTTACTATAACACAGATTCAGAATGGTCTGCTCTCATGCTTACTATAACACAGATTCAGAATGGTCTGCTCTCATGATTACTATAACACAGATTCAGAATGGTCTGCTCTCTATAACACAGATTCAGAATGGTCTGCTCTCATGCTTACTATAACACAGATTCAGAATGGTCATGATTACTATAACACAGATTCAGAATGGTCATGATTACTATAACACAGATTCTCATGATTACTATAACACAGATTCAGAATGGTCTGCTCTCATGATTACTATAACACAGATTCAGAATGGTCTGCTCTCATGCTTACTATAACACAGATTCAGAATGGTCATGATTACTATAACACAGATTCAGAATGGTCATGCTTACTATAACACAGATTCAGAATGGTCTGCTCTCATGATTACTATAACACAGATTCAGAATGGTCTGCTCTCATGCTTACTATAACACAGATTCAGAATGGTCATGATTACTATAACACAGATTCAGAATGGTCATGATTACTATAACACAGATTCAGAATGGTCATGATTACTATAACACAGATTCAGAATGGTCATGCTTACTATAACACAGATTCAGAATGGTCTGTTCTCATGCTTACTATAACACAGATTCAGAATGGTCTGCTCTCATGCTTACTATAACACAGATTCAGAATGGTCTGCTCTCATGCTTACTATAACACAGATTCAGAATGGTCTGCTCTCATGCTTACTATAACACAGATTCAGAATGGTCTGCTCTCATGATTACTATAACACAGATTCAGAATGGTCTGCTCTCATGCTTACTATAACACAGATTCAGAATGGTCTGCTCTCATGCTTACTATAACACAGATTCAGAATGGTCTGCTCTCATGCTTACTATAACACAGATTCAGAATGGTCTGCTCTCATGCTTACTATAACACAGATTCAGAATGGTCTGCTCTCATGCTTACTATAACACAGATTCAGAATGGTCTGCTCTCATGCTTACTATAACACAGATTCAGAATGGTCTGCTCTCATGCTTACTATAACACAGATTCAGAATGGTCTGCTCTCATGCTTACTATAACACAGATTCAGAATGGTCATGATTACTATAACACAGATTCAGAATGGTCATGATTACTATAACACAGATTCAGAATGGTACTTACTATAACACAGATTCAGAATGGTCTGTTCTCATGCTTACTATAACACAGATTCAGAATGGTCTGCTCTCATGCTTACTATAACACAGATTCAGAATGGTCTGCTCTCATGCTTACTATAACACAGATTCAGAATGGTCTGCTCTCATGCTTACTATAACACAGATTCAGAATGGTCTGCTCTCATGCTTACTATAACACAGATTCAGAATGGTCTGCTCTCATGATTACTATAACACAGATTCAGAATGGTCTGCTCTCATGATTACTATAACACAGATTCAGAATGGTCTGCTCTCATGCTTACTATAACACAGATTCAGAATGGTCTGCTCTCATGCTTACTATAACACAGATTCAGAATGGTCTGCTCTCATGCTTACTATAACACAGATTCAGAATGGTCTGCTCTCATGCTTACTATAACACAGATTCAGAATGGTCTGCTCTCATGCTTACTATAACACAGATTCAGAATGGTCTGCTCTCATGCTTACTATAACACAGATTCAGAATGGTCTGTTCTCATGATTACTATAACACAGATTCAGAATGGTCATGCTTACTATAACACAGATTCAGAATGGTCTGCTCTCATGCTTACTATAACACAGATTCAGAATGGTCTGCTCTCATGCTTACTATAACACAGATTCAGAATGGTCTGCTCTCATGCTTACTATAACACAGATTCAGAATGGTCTGCTCTCATGCTTACTATAACACAGATTCAGAATGGTCTGCTCTCATGATTACTATAACACAGATTCAGAATGGTCTGCTCTCTATAACACAGATTCAGAATGGTCTGCTCTCATGCTTACTATAACACAGATTCAGAATGGTCATGATTACTATAACACAGATTCAGAATGGTCATGATTACTATAACACAGATTCAGATTGGTCATGATTACTATAACACAGATTCAGAATGGTCTGCTCTCATGATTACTATAACACAGATTCAGAATGGTCTGCTCTCATGCTTACTATAACACAGATTCAGAATGGTCATGATTACTATAACACAGATTCAGAATGGTCATGCTTACTATAACACAGATTCAGAATGGTCTGCTCTCATGATTACTATAACACAGATTCAGAATGGTCTGCTCTCATGCTTACTATAACACAGATTCAGAATGGTCATGATTACTATAACACAGATTCAGAATGGTCATGATTACTATAACACAGATTCAGAATGGTCATGATTACTATAACACAGATTCAGAATGGTCATGCTTACTATAACACAGATTCAGAATGGTCTGTTCTCATGCTTACTATAACACAGATTCAGAATGGTCTGCTCTCATGCTTACTATAACACAGATTCAGAATGGTCTGCTCTCATGCTTACTATAACACAGATTCAGAATGGTCTGCTCTCATGCTTACTATAACACAGATTCAGAATGGTCTGCTCTCATGCTTACTATAACACAGATTCAGAATGGTCTGCTCTCATGCTTACTATAACACAGATTCAGAATGGTCTGCTCTCATGCTTACTATAACACAGATTCAGAATGGTCTGCTCTCATGATTACTATAACACAGATTCAGAATGGTCTGCTCTCATGCTTACTATAACACAGATTCAGAATGGTCTGCTCTCATGCTTACTATAACACAGATTCAGAATGGTCTGCTCTCATGCTTACTATAACACAGATTCAGAATGGTCTGCTCTCATGCTTACTATAACACAGATTCAGAATGGTCTGCTCTCATGCTTACTATAACACAGATTCAGAATGGTCTGCTCTCATGCTTACTATAACACAGATTCAGAATGGTCTGCTCTCATGCTTACTATAACACAGATTCAGAATGGTCTGTTCTCATGATTACTATAACACAGATTCAGAATGGTCATGCTTACTATAACACAGATTATAGAATGGTCTGTTCTCATGATTACTATAACACAGATTCAGAATGGTCTGCTCTCATGCTTACTATAACACAGATTCAGAATGGTCTGTTCTCATGCTTACTATAACACAGATTCAGAATGGTCTGTTCTCATGCTTACTATAACACAGATTCAGAATGGTCTGTTCTCATGCTTACTATAACACAGATTCAGAATGGTCTGCTCTCATGATTACTATAACACAGATTCAGAATGGTCTGCTCTCATGCTTACTATAACACAGATTCAGAATGGTCTGCTCATGATTCTATAACACAGATTCAGAATGGTCTGCTCTCATGATTACTATAACACAGATTCAGAATGGTCATGCTTACTATAACACAGATTCAGAATGGTCTGCTCTCATGCTTACTATAACACAGATTCAGAATGGTCTGCTCTCATGATTACTATAACACAGATTCAGAATGGTCTGCTCTCATGCTTACTATAACACAGATTCAGAATGGTCTGCTCTCATGCTTACTATAACACAGATTCAGAATGGTCTGCTCTCATGCTTACTATAACACAGATTCAGAATGGTCTGCTCTCATGATTACTATAACACAGATTCAGAATGGTCTGCTCTCATGCTTACTATAACACAGATTCAGAATGGTCTGCTCTCATGCTTACTATAACACAGATTCAGAATGGTCTGCTCTCATGCTTACTATAACACATATTCAGAATGGTCTGCTCTCATGATTACTATAACACAGATTCAGAATGGTCTGCTCTCATGCTTACTATAACACAGATTCAGAATGGTCTGCTCTCATGATTACTATAACACAGATTCAGAATGGTCTGCTCTCATGCTTACTATAACACAGATTCAGAATGGTCTGTTCTCATGCTTACTATAACACAGATTCAGAATGGTCATGCTATCTATAACACAGATTCAGAATGGTCTGTTCTCATGCTTACTATAACACAGATTCAGAATGGTCTGCTCTCATGCTTACTATAACACAGATTCAGAATGGTCATGCTATCTATAACACAGATTCAGAATGGTCTGTTCTCATGCTTACTATAACACAGATTCAGAATGGTCTGCTCTCATGCTTACTATAACACAGATTCAGAATGGTCATGCTATCTATAACACAGATTCAGAATGGTCATGCTATCTATAACACAGATTCAGAATGGTCATGCTATCTATAACACAGATTCAGAATGGTCTGCTCTCATGCTTACTATAACACAGATTCAGAATGGTCATGCTATCTATAACACAGATTCAGAATGGTCTGCTCTCATGCTTACTATAACACAGATTCAGAATGGTCATGCTATCTATAACACAGATTCAGAATGGTCTGCTCTCATGCTTACTATAACACAGATTCAGAATGGTCATGCTATCTATAACACAGATTCAGAATGGTCATGCTATCTATAACACAGATTCAGAATGGTCTGCTCTCATGCTTACTATAACACAGATTCAGAATGGTCTGCTCTCTATAACACAGATTCAGAATGGTCTGCTCTCATGATTACTATAACACAGATTCAGAATGGTCATGCTTACTATAACACAGATTCAGAATGGTCTGCTCTCATGCTTACTATAACACAGATTCAGAATGGTCTGCTCTCATGCTTACTATAACACAGATTCAGAATGGTCTGCTCTCATGCTTACTATAACACAGATTCAGAATGGTCATGATTACTATAACACAGATTCAGAATGGTCATGATTACTATAACACAGATTCAGAATGGTCATGATTACTATAACACAGATTCAGAATGGAATTACTATAACACAGATTCAGAATGGTCTGCTCTCATGATTACTATAACACAGATTCAGAATGGTCTGCTCTCATGATTACTATAACACAGATTCAGAATGGTCATGATTACTATAACACAGATTCAGAATGGTCATGATTACTATAACACAGATTCAGAATGGTCTGCGCTCATGATTACTATAACACAGATTCAGAATGGTCTGCTCTCATGCTTACTATAACACAGATTCAGAATGGTCTGTTCTCATGCTTACTATAACACAGATTCAGAATGGTCTGCTCTCATGCTTACTATAACACAGATTCAGAATGGTCATGCTTACTATAACACAGATTCAGAATGGTCTGTTCTCATGCTTACTATAACACAGATTCAGAATGGTCTGTTCTCATGCTTACTATAACACAGATTCAGAATGGTCTGCTCTCATGCTTACTATAACACAGATTCAGAATGGTCTGTTCTCATGCTTACTATAACACAGATTCAGAATGGTCTGCTCTCATGCTTACTATAACACAGATTCAGAATGGTCATGCTATCTATAACACATATTCAGAATGGTCATGCTATCTATAACACAGATTCAGAATGGTCATGCTATCTATAACACAGATTCAGAATGGTCTGCTCTCATGCTTACTATAACACAGATTCAGAATGGTCTGCTATCTATAACACAGATTCAGAATGGTCTGCTCTCATGCTTACTATAACACAGATTCAGAATGGTCATGCTATCTATAACACAGATTCAGAATGGTCTGCTCTCATGCTTACTATAACACAGATTCAGAATGGTCATGCTATCTATAACACAGATTCAGAATGGTCTGCTCTCATGCTTACTATAACACAGATTCAGAATGGTCATGCTATCTATAACACAGATTCAGAATGGTCTGCTCTCATGCTTACTATAACACAGATTCAGAATGGTCTGCTCTCTATAACACAGATTCAGAATGGTCTGCTCTCTATAACACAGATTCAGAATGGTCTGCTCTCATGATTACTATAACACAGATTCAGAATGGTCTGCTCTCATGCTTACTATAACACAGATTCAGAATGGTCTGCTCTCATGCTTACTATAACACAGATTCAGAATGGTCTGCTCTCATGCTTACTATAACACAGATTCAGAATGGTCTGCTCTCATGCTTACTATAACACAGATTCAGAATGGTCTGCTCTCATGCTTACTATAACACAGATTCAGAATGGTCTGCTCTCATGCTTACTATAACACAGATTCAGAATGGTCTGCTCTCATGATTACTATAACACAGATTCAGAATGGTCTGCTCTCTATAACACAGATTCAGAATGGTCTGCTCTCATGCTTACTATAACACAGATTCAGAATGGTCATGATTACTATAACACAGATTCAGAATGGTCATGATTACTATAACACAGATTCAGATTGGTCATGATTACTATAACACAGATTCAGAATGGTCTGCTCTCATGATTACTATAACACAGATTCAGAATGGTCTGCTCTCATGCTTACTATAACACAGATTCAGAATGGTCATGATTACTATAACACAGATTCAGAATGGTCATGCTTACTATAACACAGATTCAGAATGGTCTGCTCTCATGATTACTATAACACAGATTCAGAATGGTCTGCTCTCATGCTTACTATAACACAGATTCAGAATGGTCATGATTACTATAACACAGATTCAGAATGGTCATGATTACTATAACACAGATTCAGAATGGTCATGATTACTATAACACAGATTCAGAATGGTCATGCTTACTATAACACAGATTCAGAATGGTCTGTTCTCATGCTTACTATAACACAGATTCAGAATGGTCTGCTCTCATGCTTACTATAACACAGATTCAGAATGGTCTGCTCTCATGCTTACTATAACACAGATTCAGAATGGTCTGCTCTCATGCTTACTATAACACAGATTCAGAATGGTCTGCTCTCATGATTACTATAACACAGATTCAGAATGGTCTGCTCTCATGCTTACTATAACACAGATTCAGAATGGTCTGCTCTCATGCTTACTATAACACAGATTCAGAATGGTCTGCTCTCATGCTTACTATAACACAGATTCAGAATGGTCTGCTCTCATGCTTACTATAACACAGATTCAGAATGGTCTGCTCTCATGCTTACTATAACACAGATTCAGAATGGTCTGCTCTCATGCTTACTATAACACAGATTCAGAATGGTCTGCTCTCATGCTTACTATAACACAGATTCAGAATGGTCTGCTCTCATGCTTACTATAACACAGATTCAGAATGGTCATGATTACTATAACACAGATTCAGAATGGTCATGATTACTATAACACAGATTCAGAATGGTCATGCTTACTATAATACAGATTCAGAATGGTCTGTTCTCATGCTTACTATAACACAGATTCAGAATGGTCTGCTCTCATGCTTACTATAACACAGATTCAGAATGGTCTGCTCTCATGCTTACTATAACACAGATTCAGAATGGTCTGCTCTCATGCTTACTATAACACAGATTCAGAATGGTCTGCTCTCATGCTTACTATAACACAGATTCAGAATGGTCTGCTCTCATGATTACTATAACACAGATTCAGAATGGTCTGCTCTCATGCATACTATAACACAGATTCAGAATGGTCTGCTCTCATGCTTACTATAACACAGATTCAGAATGGTCTGCTCTCATGCTTACTATAACACAGATTCAGAATGGTCTGCTCTCATGCTTACTATAACACAGATTCAGAATGGTCTGCTCTCATGCTTACTATAACACAGATTCAGAATGGTCTGCTCTCATGCTTACTATAACACAGA
This sequence comes from Oncorhynchus gorbuscha, assembly GCF_021184085.1. Classification (NCBI taxonomy): domain Eukaryota; kingdom Metazoa; phylum Chordata; class Actinopteri; order Salmoniformes; family Salmonidae; genus Oncorhynchus; species Oncorhynchus gorbuscha. The sequence goes on from NC_060182.1 coordinate 80,861,636, forward strand.
TTCAGAATGGTCTGCTCTCATGCTTACTATAACACAGATTCAGAATGGTCTGCTCTCATGCTTACTATAACACAGATTCAGAATGGTCTGTTCTCATGATTACTATAACACAGATTCAGAATGGTCATGCTTACTATAACACAGATTCAGAATGGTCTGCTCTCATGCTTACTATAACACAGATTCAGAATGGTCTGCTCTCATGCTTACTATAACACAGATTCAGAATGGTCTGCTCTCATGCTTACTATAACACAGATTCAGAATGGTCTGCTCTCATGCTTACTATAACACAGATTCAGAATGGTCTGCTCTCATGATTACTATAACACAGATTCAGAATGGTCTGCTCTCTATAACACAGATTCAGAATGGTCTGCTCTCATGCTTACTATAACACAGATTCAGAATGGTCATGATTACTATAACACAGATTCAGAATGGTCATGATTACTATAACACAGATTCAGATTGGTCATGATTACTATAACACAGATTCAGAATGGTCTGCTCTCATGATTACTATAACACAGATTCAGAATGGTCTGCTCTCATGCTTACTATAACACAGATTCAGAATGGTCATGATTACTATAACACAGATTCAGAATGGTCATGCTTACTATAACACAGATTCAGAATGGTCTGCTCTCATGATTACTATAACACAGATTCAGAATGGTCTGCTCTCATGCTTACTATAACACAGATTCAGAATGGTCATGATTACTATAACACAGATTCAGAATGGTCATGATTACTATAACACAGATTCAGAATGGTCATGATTACTATAACACAGATTCAGAATGGTCATGCTTACTATAACACAGATTCAGAATGGTCTGTTCTCATGCTTACTATAACACAGATTCAGAATGGTCTGCTCTCATGCTTACTATAACACAGATTCAGAATGGTCTGCTCTCATGCTTACTATAACACAGATTCAGAATGGTCTGCTCTCATGCTTACTATAACACAGATTCAGAATGGTCTGCTCTCATGCTTACTATAACACAGATTCAGAATGGTCTGCTCTCATGCTTACTATAACACAGATTCAGAATGGTCTGCTCTCATGCTTACTATAACACAGATTCAGAATGGTCTGCTCTCATGATTACTATAACACAGATTCAGAATGGTCTGCTCTCATGCTTACTATAACACAGATTCAGAATGGTCTGCTCTCATGCTTACTATAACACAGATTCAGAATGGTCTGCTCTCATGCTTACTATAACACAGATTCAGAATGGTCTGCTCTCATGCTTACTATAACACAGATTCAGAATGGTCTGCTCTCATGCTTACTATAACACAGATTCAGAATGGTCTGCTCTCATGCTTACTATAACACAGATTCAGAATGGTCTGCTCTCATGCTTACTATAACACAGATTCAGAATGGTCTGTTCTCATGATTACTATAACACAGATTCAGAATGGTCATGCTTACTATAACACAGATTCAGAATGGTCTGTTCTCATGATTACTATAACACAGATTCAGAATGGTCTGCTCTCATGCTTACTATAACACAGATTCAGAATGGTCTGTTCTCATGCTTACTATAACACAGATTCAGAATGGTCTGTTCTCATGCTTACTATAACACAGATTCAGAATGGTCTGTTCTCATGCTTACTATAACACAGATTCAGAATGGTCTGCTCTCATGATTACTATAACACAGATTCAGAATGGTCTGCTCTCATGCTTACTATAACACAGATTCAGAATGGTCTGCTCTCTATAACACAGATTCAGAATGGTCTGCTCTCATGATTACTATAACACAGATTCAGAATGGTCATGCTTACTATAACACAGATTCAGAATGGTCTGCTCTCATGCTTACTATAACACAGATTCAGAATGGTCTGCTCTCATGATTACTATAACACAGATTCAGAATGGTCTGCTCTCATGCTTACTATAACACAGATTCAGAATGGTCTGCTCTCATGCTTACTATAACACAGATTCAGAATGGTCTGCTCTCATGCTTACTATAACACAGATTCAGAATGGTCTGCTCTCATGATTACTATAACACAGATTCAGAATGGTCTGCTCTCATGCTTACTATAACACAGATTCAGAATGGTCTGCTCTCATGCTTACTATAACACAGATTCAGAATGGTCTGCTCTCATGCTTACTATAACACAGATTCAGAATGGTCTGCTCTCATGATTACTATAACACAGATTCAGAATGGTCTGCTCTCATGCTTACTACAACACAGATTCAGAATGGTCTGCTCTCATGATTACTATAACACAGATTCAGAATGGTCTGCTCTCATGCTTACTATAACACAGATTCAGAATGGTCTGTTCTCATGCTTACTATAACACAGATTCAGAATGGTCATGCTATCTATAACACAGATTCAGAATGGTCTGTTCTCATGCTTACTATAACACAGATTCAGAATGGTCTGCTCTCATGCTTACTATAACACAGATTCAGAATGGTCATGCTATCTATAACACAGATTCAGAATGGTCTGTTCTCATGCTTACTATAACACAGATTCAGAATGGTCTGCTCTCATGCTTACTATAACACAGATTCAGAATGGTCATGCTATCTATAACACAGATTCAGAATGGTCATGCTATCTATAACACAGATTCAGAATGGTCATGCTATCTATAACACAGATTCAGAATGGTCTGCTCTCATGCTTACTATAACACAGATTCAGAATGGTCATGCTATCTATAACACAGATTCAGAATGGTCTGCTCTCATGCTTACTATAACACAGATTCAGAATGGTCATGCTATCTATAACACAGATTCAGAATGGTCTGCTCTCATGCTTACTATAACACAGATTCAGAATGGTCATGCTATCTATAACACAGATTCAGAATGGTCATGCTATCTATAACACAGATTCAGAATGGTCTGCTCTCATGCTTACTATAACACAGATTCAGAATGGTCTGCTCTCTATAACACAGATTCAGAATGGTCTGCTCTCATGATTACTATAACACAGATTCAGAATGGTCTGCTCTCATGCTTACTATAACACAGATTCAGAATGGTCTGCTCTCATGCTTACTATAACACAGATTCAGAATGGTCTGCTCTGATGATTACTATAACACAGATTCAGAATGGTCTGCTCTCATGCTTACTATAACACAGATTCAGAATGGTCTGCTCTCATGCTTACTATAACACAGATTCAGAATGGTCTGCTCTCATGATTACTATAACACAGATTCAGAATGGTCTGCTCTCTATAACACAGATTCAGAATGGTCTGCTCTCATGCTTACTATAACACAGATTCAGAATGGTCTGCTCTCTATAACACAGATTCAGAATGGTCTGCTCTCATGCTTACTATAACACAGATTCAGAATGGTCTGCTCTCATGCTTACTATAACACAGATTCAGAATGGTCTGCTCTCATGCTTACTATAACACAGATTCAGAATGGTCATGCTATCTATAACACAGATTCAGAATGGTCATGCTATCTATAACACAGATTCAGAATGGTCTGCTCTCATGCTTACTATAACACAGATTCAGAATGGTCATGCTATCTATAACACAGATTCAGAATGGTCTGCTCTCATGCTTACTATAACACAGATTCAGAATGGTCATGCTATCTATAACACAGATTCAGAATGGTCTGCTCTCATGCTTACTATAACACAGATTCAGAATGGTCTGCTCTCATGCTTACTATAACACAGATTCAGAATGGTCTGCTCTCATGCTTACTATAACACAGATTCAGAATGGTCTGCTCTCATGCTTACTATAACACAGATTCAGAATGGTCTGTTCTCATGATTACTATAACACAGATTCAGAATGGTCATGCTTACTATAACACAGATTCAGAATGGTCTGTTCTCATGATTACTATAACACAGATTCAGAATGGTCTGCTCTCATGCTTACTATAACACAGATTCAGAATGGTCTGTTCTCATGCTTACTATAACACAGATTCAGAATGGTCTGTTCTCATGCTTACTATAACACAGATTCAGAATGGTCTGCTCTCATGATTACTATAACACAGATTCAGAATGGTCTGCTCTCATGCTTACTATAACACAGATTCAGAATGGTCTGCTCTGATGATTACTATAACACAGATTCAGAATGGTCTGCTCTCATGCTTACTATAACACAGATTCAGAATGGTCTGCTCTCATGCTTACTATAACACAGATTCAGAATGGTCTGCTCTCATGATTACTATAACACAGATTCAGAATGGTCTGCTCTCTATAACACAGATTCAGAATGGTCTGCTCTCATGCTTACTATAACACAGATTCAGAATGGTCTGCTCTCTATAACACAGATTCAGAATGGTCTGCTCTCATGCTTACTATAACACAGATTCAGAATGGTCTGCTCTCATGCTTACTATAACACAGATTCAGAATGGTCTGCTCTCATGATTACTATAACACAGATTCAGAATAACACAGATTCAGAATGGTCTGTCTCATCTCTATAACACAGATTCAGAATGGTCTGCTCTCATGCTTACTATAACACAGATTCAGAATGGTCTGCTCTCATGCTTACTATAACACAGATTCAGAATGGTCTGCTCTCATGATTACTATAACACAGATTCAGAATGGTCATGCTTACTATAACACAGATTCAGAATGGTCTGCTCTCATGCTTACTATAACACAGATTCAGAATGGTCTGCTCTCATGATTACTATAACACAGATTCAGAATGGTCTGCTCTCATGCTTACTATAACACAGATTCAGAATGGTCTGCTCTCATGCTTACTATAACACAGATTCAGAATGGTCTGCTCTCATGATTACTATAACACAGATTCAGAATGGTCTGCTCTCATGCTTACTATAACACAGATTCAGAATGGTCTGCTCTCATGCTTACTATAACACAGATTCAGAATGGTCTGCTCTCATGCTTACTATAACACAGATTCAGAATGGTCTGTTCTCATGCTTACTATAACACAGATTCAGAATGGTCATGCTATCTATAACACAGATTCAGAATGGTCTGTTCTCATGCTTACTATAACACAGATTCAGAATGGTCTGCTCTCATGCTTACTATAACACAGATTCAGAATGGTCATGCTATCTATAACACAGATTCAGAATGGTCTGTTCTCATGCTTACTATAACACAGATTCAGAATGGTCTGCTCTCATGCTTTACTATAACACAGATTCAGAATGGTCATGCTATCTATAACACAGATTCAGAATGGTCATGCTATCTATAACACAGATTCAGAATGGTCATGCTATCTATAACACAGATTCAGAATGGTCTGCTCTCATGCTTACTATAACACAGATTCAGAATGGTCATGCTATCTATAACACAGATTCAGAATGGTCTGCTCTCATGCTTACTATAACACAGATTCAGAATGGTCATGCTATCTATAACACAGATTCAGAATGGTCATGCTCTCTATAACACAGATTCAGAATGGTCTGCTCTCATGCTTACTATAACACAGATTCAGAATGGTCTGCTCTCTATAACACAGATTCAGAATGGTCTGCTCTCATGATTACTATAACACAGATTCAGAATGGTCTGCTCTCATGCTTACTATAACACAGATTCAGAATGGTCTGCTCTCATGCTTACTATAACACAGATTCAGAATGGTCTGCTCTGATGATTACTATAACACAGATTCAGAATGGTCTGCTCTCATGCTTACTATAACACAGATTCAGAATGGTCTGCTCTCATGCTTACTATAACACAGATTCAGAATGGTCTGCTCTCATGATTACTATAACACAGATTCAGAATGGTCTGCTCTCTATAACACAGATTCAGAATGGTCTGCTCTCATGCTTACTATAACACAGATTCAGAATGGTCTGCTCTCTATAACACAGATTCAGAATGGTCTGCTCTCATGCTTACTATAACACAGATTCAGAATGGTCTGCTCTCATGCTTACTATAACACAGATTCAGAATGGTCTGCTCTCATGATTACTATAACACAGATTCAGAATGGTCATGCTTACTATAACACAGATTCAGAATGGTCTGCTCTCATGCTTACTATAACACAGATTCAGAATGGTCTGCTCTCATGATTACTATAACACAGATTCAGAATGGTCTGCTCTCATGCTTACTATAACACAGATTCAGAATGGTCTGCTCTCATGCTTACTATAACACAGATTCAGAATGGTCTGCTCTCATGATTACTATAACACAGATTCAGAATGGTCTGCTCTCATGCTTACTATAACACAGATTCAGAATGGTCTGCTCTCATGATTACTATAACACAGATTCAGAATGGTCTGCTCTCATGCTTACTATAACACAGATTCAGAATGGTCTGTTCTCATGCTTACTATAACACAGATTCAGAATGGTCATGCTATCTATAACACAGATTCAGAATGGTCTGTTCTCATGCTTACTATAACACAGATTCAGAATGGTCTGCTCTCATGCTTACTATAACACAGATTCAGAATGGTCATGCTATCTATAACACAGATTCAGAATGGTCTGTTCTCATGCTTACTATAACACAGATTCAGAATGGTCTGCTCTCATGCTTTACTATAACACAGATTCAGAATGGTCATGCTCTCTATCTATAACACAGATTCAGAATGGTCATGCTATCTATAACACAGATTCAGAATGGTCATGCTATCTATAACACAGATTCAGAATGGTCTGCTCTCATGCTTACTATAACACAGATTCAGAATGGTCATGCTATCTATAACACAGATTCAGAATGGTCTGCTCTCATGCTTACTATAACACAGATTCAGAATGGTCATGCTATCTATAACACAGATTCAGAATGGTCATGCTATCTATAACACAGATTCAGAATGGTCTGCTCTCATGCTTACTATAACACAGATTCAGAATGGTCTGCTCTCTATAACACAGATTCAGAATGGTCTGCTCTCATGATTACTATAACACAGATTCAGAATGGTCTGCTCTCATGCTTACTATAACACAGATTCAGAATGGTCTGCTCTCATGCTTACTATAACACAGATTCAGAATGGTCTGCTCTGATGATTACTATAACACAGATTCAGAATGGTCTGCTCTCATGCTTACTATAACACAGATTCAGAATGGTCTGCTCTCATGCTTACTATAACACAGATTCAGAATGGTCTGCTCTCATGATTACTATAACACAGATTCAGAATGGTCTGCTCTCTATAACACAGATTCAGAATGGTCTGCTCTCATGCTTACTATAACACAGATTCAGAATGGTCTGCTCTCTATAACACAGATTCAGAATGGTCTGCTCTCATGCTTACTATAACACAGATTCAGAATGGTCTGCTCTCATGCTTACTATAACACAGATTCAGAATGGTCTGCTCTCATGCTTACTATAACACAGATTCAGAATGGTCATGCTATCTATAACACAGATTCAGAATGGTCATGCTATCTATAACACAGATTCAGAATGGTCTGCTCTCATGCTTACTATAACACAGATTCAGAATGGTCATGCTATCTATAACACAGATTCAGAATGGTCTGCTCTCATGCTTACTATAACACAGATTCAGAATGGTCATGCTATCTATAACACAGATTCAGAATGGTCTGCTCTCATGCTTACTATAACACAGATTCAGAATGGTCTGCTCTCATGCTTACTATAACACAGATTCAGAATGGTCTGCTCTCATGCTTACTATAACACAGATTCAGAATGGTCTGCTCTCATGCTTACTATAACACAGATTCAGAATGGTCTGTTCTCATGATTACTATAACACAGATTCAGAATGGTCATGCTTACTATAACACAGATTATAGAATGGTCTGTTCTCATGATTACTATAACACAGATTCAGAATGGTCTGCTCTCATGCTTACTATAACACAGATTCAGAATGGTCTGTTCTCATGCTTACTATAACACAGATTCAGAATGGTCTGTTCTCATGCTTACTATAACACAGATTCAGAATGGTCTGCTCTCATGATTACTATAACACAGATTCAGAATGGTCTGCTCTCATGCTTACTATAACACAGATTCAGAATGGTCTGCTCTGATGATTACTATAACACAGATTCAGAATGGTCTGCTCTCATGCTTACTATAACACAGATTCAGAATGGTCTGCTCTCATGCTTACTATAACACAGATTCAGAATGGTCTGCTCTCATGCTTACTATAACACAGATTCAGAATGGTCTGCTCTCATGATTACTATAACACAGATTCAGAATGGTCTGCTCTCTATAACACAGATTCAGAATGGTCTGCTCTCATGCTTACTATAACACAGATTCAGAATGGTCTGCTCTCTATAACACAGATTCAGAATGGTCTGCTCTCATGCTTACTATAACACAGATTCAGAATGGTCTGCTCTCATGATTACTATAACACAGATTCAGAATGGTCTGCTCTCTATAACACAGATTCAGAATGGTCTGCTCTCATGCTTACTATAACACAGATTCAGAATGGTCTGCTCTCTATAACACAGATTCAGAATGGTCTGCTCTCATGCTTACTATAACACAGATTCAGAATGGTCTGCTCTCATGCTTACTATAACACAGATTCAGAATGGTCTGCTCTCATGATTACTATAACACAGATTCAGAATGGTCTGCTCTCATGATTACTATAACACAGATTCAGAATGGTCTGCTCTCTATAACACAGATTCAGAATGGTCTGCTCTCATGCTTACTATAACACAGATTCAGAATGGTCTGCTCTCATGCTTACTATAACACAGATTCAGAATGGTCTGCTCTCATGCTTACTATAACACAGATTCAGAATGGTCTGCTCTCATGATTACTATAACACAGATTCAGAATGGTCTGCTCTCATGCTTACTATAACACAGATTCAGAATGGTCTGCTCTCATGCTTACTATAACACAGATTCAGAATGGTCTGCTCTCATGATTACCATAACACAGATTCAGAATGGTCTGCTCTCTATAACACAGATTCAGAATGGTCTGCTCTCATGCTTACTATAACACAGATTCAGAATGGTCTGCTCTCATGCTTACTATAACACAGATTCAGAATGGTCTGCTCTCATGCTTACTATAACACAGATTCAGAATGGTCTGCTCTCATGATTACTATAACACAGATTCAGAATGGTCTGTTCTCTATAACACAGATTCAGAATGGTCTGTTCTCTATAACACAGATTCAGAATGGTCATGCTATCTATAACACAGATTCAGAATGGTCTGTTCTCATGCTTACTATAACACAGATTCAGAATGGTCTGTTCTCTATAACACAGATTCAGAATGGTCATGCTATCTATAACACAGATTCAGAATGGTCTGCTCTCATGCTTACTATAACACAGATTCAGAATGGTCTGCTCTCATGCTTACTATAACACAGATTCAGAATGGTCTGCTCTCATGCTTACTATAACACAGATTCAGAATGGTCTGCTCTCATGCTTACTATAACACAGATTCAGAATGGTCTGTTCTCTATAACACAGATTCAGAATGGTCTGTTCTCATAACACAGATTTACTATAACACAGATTCAGAATGGTCTGCTCTCATGCTTACTATAACACAGATTCAGAATGGTCTGTTCTCTATCACACAGATTCAGAATGGTCTGCTCTCTATAACACAGATTCAGAATGGTCTGCTCTCTATAACACAGATTCAGAATGGTCATGCTATCTATAACACAGATTCAGAATGGTCTGCTCTCTATAACACAGATTCAGAATGGTCTGCTCTCTATAACACAGATTCAGAATGGTCTGCTCTCTATAACACAGATTCAGAATGGTCTGCTCTCTATAACACAGATTCAGAATGGTCTGCTCTCTATAACACAGATTCAGAATGGTCTGCTCTCTATAACACAGATTCAGAATGGTCATGCTATCTATAACACAGATTCAGAATGGTCTGCTCTCTATAACACAGATTCAGAATGGTCTGCTCTCTATAACACAGATTCAGAATGGTCTGCTCTCTATAACACAGATTCAGAATGGTCTGCTCTCTATAACACAGATTCAGAATGGTCATGCTATCTATAACACAGATTCAGAATGGTCTGCTCTCTATAACACAGATTCAGAATGGTCTGCTCTCTATAACACAGATTCAGAATGGTCTGCTCTCTATAACACAGATTCAGAATGGTCTGCTCTCTATAACACAGATTCAGAATGGTCTGCTCTCTATAACACAGATTCAGAATGGTCTGCTCTCTATAACACAGATTCAGAATGGTCTGCTCTCTATAACACAGATTCAGAATGGTCATGCTCTCTATAACACAGATTCAGAATGGTCTGCTCTCTATAACACAGATTCAGAATGGTCTGCTCTCTATCACACTGAGAGTAAATGTGAATTGTACTTTTTGTTGAATGTTGCAACATGACTTTCTCCTGGCCAAGCATGCACTCCCATTCCTTAGCAATTAACATGGGATATAACACAAGCAATGACAACACAATCACGGTTAAATATGACCGCCATAGTTGAGGATTGAGAGGAGAATTGGGTATCCCACTGTATTGTAGTCTGTTAAAGGCATTTGAAGGCAGGCAGGGAAGTGCTCTGAGGCATGAATCAGTGGACAGCTTTTATGGTCCAAATGGCACCCTATTCCCAATATAGTGCACTACATTTGACCAAAGCCCTATGGTCTGGTCAAAAGTAGTACACTATATAGGGAATAGGGTGACATTTGGGACATAAAAGCTGTCCACTTCACATTTTCACTACAGTACTGTACAGTAGGTCCACACTCACAATGACGTTTCAAGGAGCTTGCTTCATTCTTCATGATGACAAATGATTTTGTCTGCACATAACAGGACAATCATACACAAATGTTTTGGTTGAAAGCCAAACTTCATATATTAGAATCGTGAATCGTTTTCACTACAGTAGCACCACTGCCATTAAGTATACTCTTGTTGTTTGAACATTTAGCTGTCTTTGATAATCAGGCAACAGCACAAAACAAAAAACTAAATGTTAGTTCTTGCAAGGTGTTTTACACGTTTCTTTTTCAATTAGAGATTAAGTCTTGTGGGGAATGACAACTATTTTGAAGAATTGAAATTGAAAGGATGAACTTTATTTCTGTAGTTTTGTTTTGAAAACGATGCTATAATGTTTTCCTTCAATTCACAGCCAAAATCCAAGCCCACAAAGCCTTTGTACCCTCCCACACGGAGGAATTGGGAGAGCCACTACTTTGGTGTTCCCCTACAGAATCTGGTCACCCCGGACCGGCCAATCCCCTTGTTCATTGAGAAGTGTGTGGACTACATTGAACGCACTGGTAGGTTATTTTATATCAGTTGTGTGTGTGTGTGTGTGTGTGTGTGTGTGTGTGTGTGTGTGTGTGTGTGTGTGTGTGTGTGTGTGTGTGTGTGTGTGTGTGTGTGTGTGTGTGTGTGTGTGTGTGTGTGTGTGTGTGAAAACACAGGCTACCCCAAATATGTATGCTATTTGGTCGGAATTCACATGAGCCTTTTGTGGCTGCTGCTAACAAAATGTGTCATTCAGTCATGCTGCCTTTTCACGATTAGTTGACAGTTCTTGGGATTTCAGTTGTGTGATAATATGATAACCCCTCTGCTCCGACTGACTGGCATGACCTTTATGACAGAACGTCATTGTGGTTGAGTTTATTGTTATTGCATTACAAACCACGGATTTCCAGAAAGAAGAGAGGATTCATTTATTACAGGTATAGTATGATTCCTTCTTAGCTTCCCCGCCTGTTTGTAAGGACTTAACCTGCTTAACGTGTGCTTAAGCTCTTACTTAGCGCACTTGATCCTTTTAATTGTTGGATCTCATGTAATGTTAGGGGTTAATCTAGTGATTCATTCGGCCCATGGGTTTTAAACAAGCTTATTCACTGACATGCCAAGCTACATTTGTTCACAATCCTTTTGTAGTCAAACGTAGCATTGTAACAATATTGTTTCCCCTTGCAGTGAATCAAAGGGTTTGAATCGCCTTAGTTTCTGCAAAGTGCATCAGTCGCCAGATGTAAGACATGACTGGGGAGAGAAGACTCCTCTAACTGCTTACACATTCAATTGAGGATTTCATTAAATGCTTCCTTTTCCCCCACTGATAAATGGTGTTTAATGGGGGGCAGAAGAGGGGAGGGCGATGACTGGGCATGGTGAATGATTAACTGGAATTTGATGTTGATGCATTTGGAAATGTCATTGGCCATTATTCTCTCACTTAGCCTAATGCTAATGCCGACCAATATTTTGAATGCAGCAGCAAAAATGTCCCTCTAGGTTATTCCTAATGATATCTGATTTGTAAATATGCAGTTTACCTTAGTGTCTGGAACTGATATCATCTCTGACTGCAGTGAACCCTCAATGCAGCATTATTTTTATGTATTTTCTCAATTTAAAATGTTTATTTTTGGGGAGTTGAACGTAATCTCTGAAGATATGTTAAACCAATTAAACAAGCTCAGTAATAAAAGTGGATTGTTTTTGTTTGCTATGAAGTCAATGGAATAGAGTAACTTCATTCCAGTAGTAGTTATTGGAAACTTCCTGCTTGCTAGGCTATTGGTATCAGCGGCATCTTTCATTGCACCGTGTGCCCCATGCATATCATGTGTATATGACGGAAAAACTATCGTGAAACCTGAACATGACCGCCGTGTTCAATGGAAACATTGACTGGTATTGACTCAATACCCAGTAAGTGAGAAGCCTGAGGTCTCAGACAAGCCAACATTGTGGTGAATATCACACAGATCTGAGTAGCCTAGTTTGTGGCAGGTTTACATGCCTTTGAAGCAGTGGGCTGTGTGGCAATGAGACAAGCCCAGCACACTGCTGTGTGGCAATGAGACAAGCCCAGCACACTGCTGTGTGGCAATGAGACAAGCCCAGCACACTGCTGTGTGGCAATGAGACAAGCCCAGCACACTGCTGTGTGGCAATGAGACAAGCCCAGCACACTGCTGTGTGGCAATTAGACAAGCCCAGCACACTGCTGTGTGGCAATGAGACAGGCCTGGCACACTGCTGTGGCAATGAGACAAGCCCCGCACACTGCTGTGTAGCAATGAGACAAGCCCAGCACACTGCTGTGTGGTTGGATGAAATAGTTCCTGTTTGTGGTGCCTGTGGATGTTTGGAGATGGAAGTAGGGCACATTCTGGTGGTGCAGAAATGGTACCAGACTGGATCCTGTGGTTATGTTTGATGGTGGGAGCCTATTTCTGTACTCAACGATTGGCCGCTGGTGTTCTGTGGTGGCGAGGGTTATAGACTGGTGTGTGTTCTGTGGAGGCGATGGCTATAGACTGGTGTGTGTTCTGTGGAGGCGATGGCTATAGCCTGGTGTGTGTTCTGTGGTGGCGATGGTTATAGACTGGTGTGTGTTCTGTGGTGGCGATGGTTATAGACTGGTGTGTGTTCTGTGGTGGCGATGGTTATAGACTGGTGTGTGTTCTGTGGTGGCGATGGTTATAGACTGGTGTGTGTTCTGTGGTGGCGATGGTTATAGACTGGTGTGTGTTCTGTGGTGGTGATGGTTATAGACTGGTGTGTGTTCTGTGGTGGTGATGGTTATAGACTGGTGTGTGTTCTGTGGTGGTGATGGTTATAGACTGGTGCATGTGTGTGTGTGACTATATGTGTTTCTCTCTTTTGACCATGTTGTGTGTGTGTGTATTTTTTCTTTGACCATGTGTGTACATATGCGAGTGTGTTGAACCACAGAGTAGTTAATGGCCGATGCACACTGACAGTGATAAAGTGTTTGAGTCATTTGCTCCGGGAGCCAGTTGTATCTGCCTGGGAGAGTTTGCTAGCCTCACCGTGTGTAGTTGCAAGCCAGGCCAGGGCTCCATGTTGCCCTTTGTGCTCGCAGGGCTATGCCAACAACCATCATGCGTCACCGTCAGACTTCAGAAATCATTGCCATGTTATCCTCATCATTATACCAGGGTTTCCCACAAGCACATGGAGTACCCAGCCTAATAGAAAAAGTAGCCAGCCAGTTAAGATTGTTTTGCCGAACAAGCTCTATTTTGGTGTTCTCTGTTACATTCTATTGCTTTGATTCCATCCGAAATACACAGATTGGAAAACATTGTTGTGGTATTGTGTTTACAATTTAAATGACTGAAAATGTATGAATTCAGTGTTTAAAAAAAAAATGTTTATATCATCTTGAACTAGGCCTATATGATCAGGATTATTTTATAAGAGAACATTAAACAATTTAATCATTTAACTCATCTTCTCTTGAGATGCATGTATTTTACAGCAAGATATGACTTCCCACAATTATATTTGTTCTTCGAATTATGTATTTTATTTAAACTGAACAATTTAAATTGCCTAAATGATCTTGAATAAAAATAAAAGGTTACATTGTGTGTGTGTGTGCTACAAAACAAATTGTGTGATGGACACTTTTTCAAATGAAAAAATTGGTCTCTAAAATAAAAGGAACAGGTGCTCAAATAAGTTCCATACATGTTAAGAGAAGATAGAACGACATGAGTTAAATTAGTGTAAAGATTTCAGCAAGTGTTTGCAACTCTCTTTGTGAATTGCAGTATGTAATTTATTCCAAAAAGTACTTGTTTAACAACTGATCCACAGGTTTCTTCTTAAAGAATCTTGTAAGAGTCTGCTGACTTCCACAGGCTTCAAGCTTTCTTTTAAGAGGCATTTTCTCAGCTATCTAGAATACAGGTATGATTGAAGAATGAAGCATGTGTTAATCATGAGCCTTGCTACACAGAAAGCAGCTGTTGACTTCTCCATTGTCAACACGTTGATTAAATCTGTAGACCTACTTTATATCAACATTTTAGAAAATACCATAGAAGTAACATTATCTTTTAAAACAATTCAATCAGTTTTTTTGTATCGTATTTTGGACCAGTGAGGCGCTCTAAACTAGCCTACCTTTTGTCCCTTGCAGTGAGTAGGATTCACCATCTTCATCGAAAGTTTTCATAATTTATCTGTAGATAATCGACCAAAAAGCCTACCAGTGTGCAAATTGGTGAACTAAATAAACGTCTCTCTTACCGATGCAATTCGGTAGGCTACTGATGAGTCACTCACTTCAACGTTACTGTCTGGCAAGTCCTGATGGACTTCATATCGAAATTACAAAAGAGATCTTTAGCTGACATGTCCCGATGTGATACCATGGACATATAAGTTGTATAATTTATGAATGGCAAGGATGTATGAGTTTGACTTTATTCAGTCAGTCCAACACCATTTATAAACTAGTCAAGCTTACTGTTCGTCAATCAAAGCACAGTAAGCCGATGTACAAGCACATCGTGGCTGCATTTGAAACAAGCAAAATAAAATAAATGAATGTGCCAGAAAACAATAGGCTAAGTGGTTTCCGACATTATATGGGACATCCAAATGGACTCACAGACGATGAAGGAGCATCGTGCTCTCTCCCTCCTTGTAAAGACATTTGACTGCAACCACAGTGTACACAACACACAGACCCAGGTTCCAGGATGCAGGACAGACTTCAGACCTTCAAACTAGAGGTGCTTCTCTGAAATCGCTCACTTTGTGACTGACAGGCGCCTGTCCTATCAATAGATCACTAGAACATGTTCATTCTAGTGGGAAAGGGCTCGGCTGTCTTTTTATCTGACTTGCGAAATGTAAAAAAGTAGCCTAGTTAATTTAAGTGAAAAAAAGTACATCTGAAAATGAGTGTGTAACCGGCTGTAGGCGCTAGTGGAAACACTGTCATACATTTTCACGCCTTTACTAGTGGAAACATTGTCATACATCTTCACACCTTTACTAGTGGAAACACTGTCATACATCTTCACTCCGGCACTAGTGGAAAACACTGTCATACATCTTCACACCTTTACTAGTGGAAACACTGTCATACATCTTCACACCTTTACTAGTGGAAACACTGTCATACATCTTCACACCTTTACTAGTGGAAACACTGTCATACATCTTCACACCTTTACTAGTGGAAACACTGTCATACATCTTCACACCTTTACTAGTGGAAACACTGTCATACATCTTCACACCTTTACTAGTGGAAACACTGTCATACATCTTCACTCCGGCACTATTGGAAACACTTTCATACATCTTCACGCCTGCACTAGTGGAAAACACTCATACATCTTCACGCCTTTACTAGTGGAAAACACTGTCATACATCTTCACTCTGGCACTAGTGGAAAACACTGTCATACATTTTCACGCCTTTACTAGTGGAAACACTGTGATACATCTTCACGCCTTTACTAGTGGAAAACACTGTCATACATTTTCACACCTGCACTAGTGGAAAACACTGTCATACATCTTCACGCCTTTACTAGTGGAAACACTGTCATACATCTTCACGCCTTTACTAGTGGAAACACTGTCATACATCTTCACGCCTTTACTAGTGGAAACACTGTCATACATCTTCACGCCTTTACTAGTGGAAAACACTGTCATACATCTTCACTCCGGCACTAGTGGAAAACACTGTCATACATCTTCACGCCTTTACTAGTGGAAACACTGTCATACATGTTCACGCCTGCACTAGTGGAAAACACTGTCATACATCTTCACGCCTTTACTAGTGGAAAATACTGTCATACATCTTCACTCCGGCACTAGTGGAAAACACTGTCATACATTTTCACGCCTTTACTAGTGGAAACACTGTGATACATCTTCACTCTAGCACTGGTTGAAAACACTGTCATACATTTTCACTCCGGCACTATTAGAAACACTGTCATACATTTCCACGCCTGCACTAGTGGAAAACACTGTCATACATCTTCACGCCTGCACTAGTGGAAAACACTGTCATACATCTTCACACCTTTACTAGTGGAAAACACTGTCATACATCTTCACTCCGGCACTAGTGGAAAACACTGTCATACATCTTCACGCCTTTACTAGTGGAAACACTGTCATACATCTTCACGCCTGCACTATTGGAAACACTGTCATACATCTTCACACCTGCACTAGTGGAAAACACTCATACATCTTCACGCCTTTACTAGTGGAAACACTGTCATACATCTTCACACCTTTACTAGTGGAAAACACTGTCATACATCTTCACACCTTTACTAGTGGAAACACTGTCATACATCTTCACTCCGGCACTAGTGGAAAACACTCTCATACATCTTCACTCCGGCACTAGTGGAAAACACTGTCATACATCTTCACGCCTTTACTAGTGGAAACACTGTCATACATCTTCACGCCGGCACTATTGGAAACACTGTCATACATCTTCACACCTGCACTAGTGGAAAACACTCATACATCTTCACGCCTTTACTAGTGGAAACACTGTCATACATCTTCACACCTTTACTAGTGGAAAACACTGTCATACATCTTCACACCTTTACTAGTGGAAACACTGTCATACATCTTCACTCCGGCACTAGTGGAAAACACTCTCATACATCTTCACTCCGGCACTATTGGAAACACTGTCATACATCTTCACGCCTGCACTAGTGGAAAACACTTTCATACATCTTCACGCCTGCACTAGTGGAAAACACTCGTATATCTTCATGCCTGCACTAGTGGAAAACACTCATATATATTCACGCCTGCACTAGTGGAAAACACTGTCATACATCTTCACTCCGGCACTAGTGGAAAACACTCTCATACATCTTCACTCCGGCACTATTGGAAACACTGTCATACATCTTCACGCCTGCACTAGTGGAAAACACTTTCATACATCTTCACGCCTGCACTAGTGGAAAACACTCGTATATCTTCATGCCTGCACTAGTGGAAAACACTCATATATATTCACGCCTGCACTAGTGGAAAACACTGTCATACATCTTCACGCCTGCACTAGTGGAAAACACTCATATTTTCACGCCTGCACTAGTGGAAACACTGTCATATATCTTCACGTTTCAGTCATTGTGTCTAGTTTCTAAATGTTTTCTTTCTCTACCTGAAGATACTACTCAGTCAACATGTTTGCTTGTTTCTTGCTGTCCGTGTGACCCTCATTAGATTGTAGTGACTGGGGGATGAGGGGCTTTGCATGGTGTTGTGGACACTAGAACTGGTAGAATGGGGATGGAGACCTGAGAGAGAGGCCTTGCTGCTGCTGCTTTAATGTCTGTTTCCCTACAGACCAGGCTCACCCAAATACTATGACTTCTATTAGTTTTAAATGACAAGGGCCTGACATGACTCAGACAGGGCCTGGATTTTGCTATGGGGGCCTTAGTTTCAACTGGACTGGAGGTTCTGTGCTAATAAAATAGTTCTTATAGGTATTAGGCTATCATCGGATCACTGAACATAACATACCCAGTGCTGCAGAGTGCAGGAAGAAGGCAGCTCGCTTCATCAAGATTCTGAGGAATGCTGAGCAATCACATTCAATTAACAGACACACGTTGCTTCCCATTTTCTCTCTCCATGTCTCTCTCTCTCTCTCTCTCTCTCTCTCTCCATGTCTCTCTCTCGCTCTCCTGCCGCTATGGACGTTCTCATCTCCACATCACAAAATGGAGGATAGGAAAAGATCATTAAATAATGACTGACTGCACATATGTGCATAAGAAGCATGTTCAGACTGACACGCAGACTAGTACTTAGGCTTGGGTCACATAGAGAGAGAGCAGAATAGAAAGAGGATTGGGAGGCCCCGGTGTACAACTGAGCAAGATGACAAGTACATTAGAGTGTCTAGTTTGAGAAACAGATGCCTCACAAGTCCTCAACTGGCAGCTTCATTAAATAGTACTCACAAATCAACGTCTCAACGTCAACAGTGAAGAGGCAAAGAAAAAGCCATATCTCAGACTGGCCAATAGAAAGAAAAGATTAGGATGGGTGCCATTGAGGCTGATGTTTTGCGGGTACTAATCTAATGAAGGACTTGTGAGGGTTCTGTTTCTCAAACTAGACACACTAACGTACTTGTCCTCTTGCTCAGTTGTGCACGGGGCCTCCCACTCCTCTTTCTGTTCTGGTTAGAGTCAGTTTGCGCTGTTCTGTGAAGGGAGTAGTACACTGCGTTGTATGAGATCTTCAGTTTATTGGCAATTTCTCTCATGGAATAGCCATAATTTCTCAGAACAAGAATAGACTAATGAGTTTCAGAAGAAAGTTCTTTGTTTCTAGCCATTTTGAGCCTGTAATCGAACCCATAAATGCTGATGCTCCAGGTACTCAACTAGTCTAAAGAAGGACAGTTTTATTGCTTCTTTAATTAGTACAACAGTTTTCAGCTGTGCTAACAGAATTGCTAAAGGTTTTTCTAATGATCAATTAGCCTTTTAAAATGATAAAGTTGGATTAGCTAACACAACGTGCCATTGGAACACAGGAGTGATGGTTGCTGATAATGGGCCTCTGTACGCCTATGTAGATATTCCATTTAAAAAATCTGTCTTTTCCAGCTACAATAATCATTTACAACATTAACAATGTCTACACTGTATTTCTGATTAATTTTACGTTATTTTAATGGACAAAAAATGTGCTTTTCTTTCAAAAATAAGGACATTTCAAAGTGAACCCAAATCTTTGGAAAGGTAGTGTATATATGTGATGGGATGTATAGAAATTATAGACATAATGGACACTACGTGGATAGAATATTTAGTATATCTGTAGAATACATAGGATAGAATAGTGTATATACACAGCAATAGTTGAATAGGATGGCATTGACTAGAATACAGCATATACATATGAAATGATTAAAACAGTATGTAAACATTATTAAAGTGACCAGTGTTCCATTATTAAGGTGACCAGTGATTCCACCTTAGAGGCAGTAGCAGGGTTGAGTAACCGGGTGGTAGCCAGCTAGTGATGGCTATTTAACAGTCTGAAGCATTGAGATAGAATATGTTTTTTAGTCTCTTGTCCCCAGCGTTGATGCACCTGTACTGACCTCGCCTTCTGGAAGATAGCTGGGTGAACAGGCCGTGGCTCAGGTGGTTGATGTGTCCTTCCTGTGACATCAGGGGCTGTAGGTGTCCTGGAGGGGAGGTAGTTTGCACCCGGTGATGCTTTGGGCAGACCGCACCACCCTCTGGAGAGCCCTGCGGTTGCGGGTGGTGCAGTTGCCGTACCAGGCGGTGACACATTCCAACAGAATGCTCTCAATGGTGCATCTGTAAGAGTTTGTGAGGGTCTGAGGGGGCATAGCTGAATTTCCTCAGCCTCCTGAGGTCGAAGAGGCACTGTTGAGCCTTCTTCACCACACTGTCTGTGTGGGTGGACTATTTCAGATTATCAGTGATGTGTACGCTAAGGAACTTGAAGCTTTTCACCTTCTCCACTGTGGCCCCGTCGACGTGGATGGAACGTGCTCCCTCGGCTGTCCACTGAAGTCCATGATCAGCTCCTTCGTTTTGTTGACATTGAGTGAGAGGTTATATTCCTGGCACCACTCTGTCAGGTCCCTCACCACTTCCCTGTAGGCTCTCGTCATTGTTGGTAATCAGGCCTACTATTGTTATGTCGTCTGCAAACTTGATGATTGAGTTGGAGGCGTGCATGGCCACGCAGTCATGGGGGAACAGGGAGTACAGGAGGGGGCTGAGCACGCACCCTTGTAGGCCCCCTGTGCTGAGAATCAGCGAAGTGGTGTTGTCACCACCTGGGGGCGGCCCGTCAGGATGTCCAGGACCCAGTTGCACAGGGCGGGGTTCAGACCCAGGGCCTCGAGCTTAATGAGTTTGGAGGGTAGTATGGTGTTGATGGCTGCGCTGTAGTCAATGACCAGCATTTTTACGTAGGTATTCCTCTTATCCAGATGGGATAGGGCAGTGTGCAGTGCAATGGCGATTGCATCGTCTGTGGATCTATTTGGACGTATGCAAATTGAAGTGGGTCGAGGGTGTCAGGTAGGGTGGAGGTGATATGATCCTTAACTAGACTTTCAAAACACTTCATGATGACAGAATTGAGTGCTATAGTCATTTAGTTCAGTTATCTTAGCTTTCTTGGGTACAGGAACAATGGTGGAATATCTTGAAGCAAGTGGGGACAGCAGACTGGGATATGTCTGAAAAACACTCCAGCCAGCTGGTCTGCACATGCTCTGAGGACGCGGCTAGGGATTCCATCTGGGCTGGCAGCACTGCGAGGGTTAACATGCTTAAATATCTTACTTACGTTGGCCTCGGAGAATGAGAGCCCACAGTCCTGCCTCGGTGCACTGTGTTATATAACACAGGAGAGGTTATTTCACAGAAAATAATGTTTGTTGAGTTTTGTCATAGTTTAAAGTGATGAAAAATAGCTTACAGCCATGCTCTGTGCTCTCATGTCTCGTCACTGAGCAGCCCAAGCGGAGCCGTTGTTCACACACAGAGCACATGCAGTCTGCAGGGAGCGGGTGACATAGTGAGGACCAGCGAATGGATTTACTAATGCGGTTATTTCAAATGTTGGTTTTCAGTCAGAAGCAATGGTATGGCCTGAACATCGCGGGCATGGGCTCTACTAAACATAGAAGATCATTTTAATTACACGCTCACCGTTGGTTGTACTGAGCAAGAGGTGGAGTCAGCTAGAGTGTGCAGCTTTCTGAGGATCACTGGCATAGAAGGGCAGGTTCGAAGTGCAAAGTTTTGTATGGTGATTTGACGAGGCTATGCAACTTTATTTTACAGATGGGGTGTTTCGATAGCTATGATGCAACCGTACAGTAAATTATGATATTTGGAGACTACAAATACACGTGAACATTTATTTGATGTAAAATTCCCCTTTAACCCACAACAGATGGATGAGGGGTCACAATACAGGGCACCTGTCTTCTCTAAGAAACATTTGTGTACATAAAATGTAGGTTATACAGTAAGTAAAGGAGATGAGTGCATTGGTATTCCGTGAGCATAACGGATTTACTCCTACATTTGTCACACACAAGTAACTGAGACCAAATTATATTTGGAAATATTGACCTGGTTAGCACTTCTGTGTCAGCCTTCATGTTGAGGCCTCACCTCAGTATGTCCTGATCAGGGTCTCAGGACAGATCACTGCTATTGTAATGTTACTAATGGACACCAGGCAAGATGCTGATCAGTAGGGTCTCAGAACAGATCACTGGTATTGTAATGTTACTAATGGACACCAGGCAAGAGGCTGATCAGTAGGGTCTCAGAACAGATCACTGGTATTGTAATGTTACTAATGGACACCAGGCAAGATGCTGATCAGTAGGGTCTCAGAACAGATCACTGGTATTGTAATGTTACTAATGGACACCAGGCAAGAGGCTGATCAGTAGGGTCTCAGAACAGATCACTGGTATTGTAATGTTACTAATGGACACCAGGCAAGATGCTGATCAGTAGGGTCTCAGAACAGATCACTGGTATTGTAATGTTACTAATGGACACCAGGCAAGATGCTGATCAGTAGGGTCTCAGAACAGATCACTGGTATTGTAATGTTACTAATGGACACCAGGCAAGATGCTGATCAGTAGGGTCTCAGAACAGATCACTGGTATTGTAATGTTACTAATGGACACCAGGCAAGAGGCTGATCAGTAGGGTCTCAGAACAGATCACTGGTATTGTAATGTTACTAATGGACACCAGGCAAGATGCTGATCAGTAGGGTCTCAGAACAGATCACTGGTATTGTAATGTTACTAATGGACACCAGGCAAGATGCTGATCAGTAGGGTCTCAGAACAGATCACTGGTATTGTAATGTTACTAATGGACACCAGGCAAGATGCTGATCAGTAGGGTCTCAGAACAGATCACTGGTATTGTAATGTTACTAATGGACACCAGGCAAGATGCTGATCAGTAGGGTCTCAGAACAGATCACTGGTATTGTAATGTTACTAATGGACACCAGGCAAGATGCTGATCAGTAGGGTCTCAGAACAGATCACTGGTATTGTAATGTTACTAATGGACACCAGGCAAGAGGCTGATCAGTAGGGTCTCAGAACAGATCACTGGTATTGTAATGTTACTAATGGACACCAGGCAAGATGCTGATCAGTAGGGTCTCAGAACAGATCACTGGTATTGTAATGTTACTAATGGACACCAGGCAAGATGCTGATCAGTAGGGTCTCAGAACAGATCACTGGTATTGTAATGTTACTAATGGACACCAGGCAAGATGCTGATCAGTAGGGTCTCAGAACAGATCACTGGTATTGTAATGTTACTAATGGACACCAGGCAAGATGCTGATCAGTAGGGTCTCAGAACAGATCACTGGTATTGTAATGTTACTAATGGACACCAGGCAAGATGCTGATCAGTAGGGTCTCAGAACAGATCACTGGTATTGTAATGTTACTAATGGACACCAGGCAAGAGGCTGATCAGTAGGGTCTCAGAACAGATCACTGGTATTGTAATGTTACTAATGGACACCAGGCAAGATGCTGATCAGTAGGGTCTCAGAACAGATCACTGGTATTGTAATGTTACTAATGGACACCAGGCAAGATGCTGATCAGTAGGGTCTCAGAACAGATCACTGGTATTGTAATGTTACTAATGGACACCAGGCAAGAGGCTGATCAGTAGGGTCTCAGAACAGATCACTGGTATTGTAATGTTACTAATGGACACCAGGCAAGATGCTGATCAGTAGGGTCTCAGAACAGATCACTGGTATTGTAATGTTACTAATGGACACCAGG
Organism: Oncorhynchus gorbuscha; assembly: GCF_021184085.1. Lineage (NCBI taxonomy): Eukaryota > Metazoa > Chordata > Actinopteri > Salmoniformes > Salmonidae > Oncorhynchus > Oncorhynchus gorbuscha. The sequence goes on from NC_060182.1 coordinate 80,885,395, forward strand.
CAAGAGGCTGATCAGTAGGGTCTCAGAACAGATCACTGGTATTGTAATGTTACTAATGGACACCAGGCAAGATGCTGATCAGTAGGGTCTCAGAACAGATCACTGGTATTGTAATGTTACTAATGGACACCAGGCAAGATGCTGATCAGTAGGGTCTCAGAACAGATCACTGGTATTGTAATGTTACTAATGGACACCAGGCAAGATGCTGATCAGTAGGGTCTCAGAACAGATCACTGGTATTGTAATGTTACTAATGGACACCAGGCAAGAGGCTGATCAGTAGGGTCTCAGAACAGATCACTGGTATTGTAATGTTACTAATGGACACCAGGCAAGATGCTGATCAGTAGGGTCTCAGAACAGATCACTGGTATTGTAATGTTACTAATGGACACCAGGCAAGAGGCTGATCAGTAGGGTCTCAGAACAGATCACTGGTATTGTAATGTTACTAATGGACACCAGGCAAGATGCTGATCAGTAGGGTCTCAGAACAGATCACTGGTATTGTAATGTTACTAATGGACACCAGGCAAGAGGCTGATCAGTAGGGTCTCAGAACAGATCACTGGTATTGTAATGTTACTAATGGACACCAGGCAAGAGGCTGATCAGTAGGGTCTCAGAACAGATCACTGGTATTGTAATGTTACTAATGGACACCAGGCAAGAGGCTGATCAGTAGGGTCTCAGAACAGATCACTGGTATTGTAATGTTACTAATGGACACCAGGCAAGATGCTGATCAGTAGGGTCTCAGAACAGATCACTGGTATTGTAATGTTACTAATGGACACCAGGCAAGAGGCTGATCAGTAGGGTCTCAGAACAGATCACTGGTATTGTAATGTTACTAATGGACACCAGGCAAGAGGCTGATCAGTAGGGTCTCAGAACAGATCACTGGTATTGTAATGTTACTAATGGACACCAGGCAAGATGCTGATCAGTAGGGTCTCAGAACAGATCACTGGTATTGTAATGTTACTAATGGACACCAGGCAAGAGGCTGATCAGTAGGGTCTCAGAACAGATCACTGGTATTGTAATGTTACTAATGGACACCAGGCAAGATGCTGACCAGTAGGGTCTCAGAACAGATCACTGGTATTGTAATGTTACTAATGGACACCAGGCAAGAGGCTGATCAGTAGGGTCTCAGAACAGATCACTGGTATTGTAATGTTACTAATGGACACCAGGCAAGAGGCTGATCAGTAGGGTCTCAGAACAGATCACTGGTATTGTAATGTTACTAATGGACACCAGGCAAGAGGCTGAGCAGAGAGAGGACTCAGAACAGCTCACAGATACATTTTTAGACTGTAGTAGTGTTTTAAATACTTGGATGGCTCACAACTTCCTCCAAATAAATCAAGACACGGCCAAGGTACTTATTGTTGGAGCCAAAGCACAGAGAGAGAATCTGCCACACATTTTAATTCACAGGCAATAAAGATAAAACACTAGGTTAAAAAAACTAGGTTTTATTTTAGATTCTGAACTAAATTTCAAATCCCACATTAGGAATGTGAACAAAATAGCTTTTTTCCACCTGAGGAACATTGCCACGGTGCAGCCGTTTCTCTCTCATGCTGATATAGAGATACACATCCATGCTTTTATTACAAGCAGGCTTGACTACTGTAATGCTCTCCTGTCTGGCCTTCCCAAGAAAGCCATTGGTCAACTGCAAAACATACAGAATGCTGCAGCACGGGTACTGACCAAGACCAGATGGTGAGCACATATTATACCGGTTTTAAGGTCTCTGCACTGGCTGCCTTTGAGTTTTAGAATTAATTTTAAGAATAATGTAAGAGGCCTGCAGAGGCCTTTAGTTATTATGCCCCCAGCCTCTGGAATAGCCTGCCAGAGAGCCTGAGGGGGGCCCAAACTGTGGACATATATAAAAGAGATCTTAAAACATATCTTTCTCGCTTTGCTTTTCCTTAGGGTGCTTTTAATCGTTCAGTTTTTATCATTCTTTTGGATTTTATTTTATGTTTGTTGAGTAGTAAATATTTCATGTTTTTTTCCTGTGAAGCACGTTGGGTTGCATTCCATTTCTGAAATGTGCTGTATAAATAAAGCTTGATTTGATGCAGTTAAAATAACCATATGCCTTTTCAGGATTCAAAGTGACTTCATGCTGAGTGGAAAAGCATCAGTCAGCTCTTCACAATAGTGTATGCATGAGTGTGTGCACACTTAGCCCCTGGATCTGAAGATGGGGCTGCGGCTTCCTGTTTAGCATTCTCCTCAGCCTCAGGGATTACTCTGCTCCTCAATGGGTCAATGATTGTCAGGCCCCAGTCATGCTAGTCTCTGAGTTACTCACGCTAGCTGTCAATGTCAAACAACAGATTTAAATATATATTCTAACTTATTCTTATCTAGGTTTATTATATATTTTGTTAGACTTCTTCTCTCTCTCTCTCTCTCTCTCTCTCTCTCTCTCTCTCTCTCTCTCTCTCTCTCTCTCTCTCTCTCTCTCTCTCTCTCTGTGTCTCTCTCTGTCTCTCTCTATATATCCCGCTCTCTTCTCTCGCTCTCTCTCTCTCTCTCCCATAATGCCCTGCAGCACATTGCCGTTGAGCCTCGGTGGAATTAAATGTTCAGGTGATTTGTTACGGCCCATCCAGGCAAGAGTTTTCAGATAGGGCCCAGTAAGCCAGACCCAGGGGGAGAGGGAGGAGCTGTAGAGTCATGTTCCCTGGTTAGTGGTGTGCCAGGCCCAGGGAGAGAGAGAATAGCTGGGGAGAGGGAGGAGCTGTAGAGTCATGTTTCCTGGTTAATGGTGAGCCAGGCCCAGGAGGAGAGAGCTGGAAGGAGGATATGTAGAGCCCAGGAGGAGAGAGGAGCTGTAGAGTAGAGTGAGCCAGGCCCAGGAGGAGAGAGAGGGAGGAGGAGCATGTTTCCTGGATAGTGGTGAGCCAGACCCAGGAGGAGAGAGAGGAGCTGTAGAGTCATGTTTCCTGGTTAGTGGTGAGCCAGGCCTAGGAGGAGAGCGCTGGAGGGAGGAGCTGTAGAGTCATATTTCCTGGTTAGTGATGAGCCAGGCCCAGGATGAGAGGGAGGAGCTGTAGAGTCATGTTTCCTTGTTAGTGGGGAGCCAGGCCCAGGAGGTGAGAGCTGGAGGGAGGAGCTGTAGAGTCATGTTTCCTTGTTAGTGGTGAGCCAGGCCCAGAAGGAGAGAGCTGGAGGGAGGAGCTGTAGAGTCATGTTTCCTTGTTAGTGGTGAGCCAAGCCCAGGAGGAGAGATAGGAGCTGTAGAGTCATGTTTCCTGGTTAGTGGTGAGCCATGCCCAGGAGGAGAGAGAGGAGCTGTAGAGTCATGTTTCCTTGTTAGTGGTGAGCCAGGCCCAGGAGGAGAGATAGGAGCTGTAGAGTCATGTTTTCTGGTTAGTGGTGAGCCAGGCCCAGGAGGAGAGAGAGGAGGGAGGAGCTGTAGAGTCATGTTTCCTGGTTAGTGGTGAGCCATGCCCAGGAGGAGAGAGAGGAGCTGTAGAGTCATGTTTCCTTGTTAGTGGTGAGCCAGGCCCAGGAGGAGAGATAGGAGCTGTAGAGTCATGTTTTCTGGTTAGTGGTGAGCCAGGCCCAGGAGGAGAGAGAGGAGGGAGGAGCTGTAGAGTCATGTTTCCTGGTTAGTGGTGAGCCAGGCCCAGGAGGAGAGAGAGGAGGGAGGAGCTGTAGAGTCATGTTTCCTGGTTAGTGGTGAGCCAGGCCCAGGAGGAGAGATAGGAGCTGTAGAGTCATGTTTCCTTGTTAGTGGTGAGCCAGGCCCAGGAGGAGAGATAGGAGGGAGGAGCTGTAGAGTCATGTTTCCTTGTTAGTGGTGAGCCAGGCCCAGGAGGAGAGATAGGAGCTGTAGAGTCATGTTTTCTGGTTAGTGGTGAGCCAGGCCCAGGAGGAGAGAGAGGAGGGAGGAGCTGTAGAGTCATGTTTCCTGGTTAATGGTGAGCCAGGCGGAGAGAGAGGAGGGAGGAGCTGTAGTAGGGCCATGATCAGATCTATTTGCCAAGCCTCCCTTCCATCCAGCTCCAGCAGTAGCCTCTGGGACTTGTTAAGCTTCATTTCAGGCTTTGTGCTCTGGTACTGAGGCTAGTCTCTGCTCTGTTGGGCTGGGATCTGCTCTGTGGGGCTGGGCTCTGCTCTGTGGGGCTGGGCTCTGCTCTGTGGTTCTAGGCTCTGCTCTGTGTGGCTGGGATCTGCTCTGTGGGGTTGGGCTCTGCTCTGTGGTTCTGGGCTCTGCTCTGTGGGGCTGGGCTCTGCTCTGTGGGGTTGGGCTCTGCTCTGGTTCTGGTTCTGGGCTCTGCTCTGTGGTTCTGGGCTCTGCTCTGTGGTCCTGGGCTCTGCTCTGTGGGGCTGGGCTCTGCTCTGTGGGGCTGGGCTCTGCTCTGTGGATGCATGACATGGCAAGCCCTGTGCTCTAGATAATTGATTGTTGGGGCTTTCTCTCTAAACTAATACTGGAACTGAGGATCTGACCCCTGCTTTGCTGCTGTTGTATTGTCTCTTCTCTTCCCCTGACGGATGTGACTCAAGCACCTTGCTACAGACCAGCTGCAGCTGGGGAAGTTTGTGATGATGCGGCAGGCTGCTTTATCAAGGTCTCGGCAGATAGGGTGAACGCTTAGCTGTCCATGTTGAACAAAACAATCTCCTGTTAATCCCTTTGGCAGCGCGTTCTGCTTTCTCCCCTCAGTGTGGGGCCAGGGGGATGTCACAGAGGGAGCTTGAGTGAGTAGGATATGACAGAGCTGTCGACTCTACACGAATCAGGTCCCGTTCTTCTCTAGCTGTGGCTGCAAGCAGGCTGGGCTGGCTGGTGATAAGCACTCCTCCACCTCCTCCTCCTCTAGCCTGGTGCTGGCCCTAGGAGGCCCCGGTGTATAACAGCAGGCATGGGTCTTGTTCAGTAGAACACGCAACACAAAACAAAAATCTATATTCTTATTGGACAAGATCAGGTGGTTCCCCCATTGTTTCACACCTAGTCAAATCATTTTCTCCCCACGGAACACAACCCTGTTCAGAGCTGCCTGCCAGTGCCTCTGTCCCTCCCTAGTGATTCCCCACCACAGGCACCGGGGGGGCTCTTCTGCTGCCCGTGACGTCAGCCTCACAATGGCAGAACAACACAACACTGCCTGAACAGAATACTCCCTGCCAGCAGGCGCTAAACACTGGCTTGTGTCCCAAATGGCACCATATCCCCTACATAGTGTACTAATTATAACCAGAGCCCTGGTTGAGTATGGTGCACTACATATGGAATAGGGTGCCATTTGGGACGTAGTAACTGTACTGTGGCTCCATCAGTCATCAGCCAGCCCTACCCACCCAAAGCACAGAGTTCACTAGAGTTCCTGTTCTCTGTTCTTCAACAACTGTTGGTATGTCAGACAGGGCTAAATAACCCTGAGCGATGTACTAACCCACGCTCACACACACACTGTTACACTATAGAACATGTAGTCTTGTTTATGTAACAGTTTTCATGGCTCTATGCTTGAAGTTGAGGGCCCTGGCATCGTGGCTTGACTTGTAGTCCTCCACATATCACACAGTTAGCCAGCATAGCTACTTCACCCCAGGTAGGAATGCTTCTCAGGGATGCTGGAGTGAAGTGTTTGAATGTTCGGATCATTGTGTTATTATACGCCTCTCTAACACTCCTAGTGTGATTAGCGTTAGACGTGTGCGTGTGCGTGTGCGTGTGCGTGTGCGTGTGTGTGTGTGTGTGTGTGTGTGTGTGTGTGTGTGTGTGTGTGTGTGTGTGTGTGTGTGTGTGTGTGTGTGTGTGTGTGTGAATGAGAGTACATTTGGCACTTTTCAGACAAATCCACCAAACTACTCAAATCAAATCACAGTTTAACAGGTATAGACCTCAAAGTGAAATACTTACTTACAGGCTAATACTTGTCTAACCTGCCAGCAAAAAAGACAAGTATTGAGAAAGTTTAAGGAAGCAAAATAATGTGGCCTAGCTGTTGATCAGAAAGTCATTCTGTCAATGTGACGTCAATATCTATGGCTAATGTCATCTAAACATGAAGAAGTATATTCCTCAGTAGATTATCAGCACGGCCTTATCATACACTGTGTTCCTATTAGGTCAACTTTAATACACTGTTCAGAGGAATTCAGATTTGTCTTATTACAAGCCTTTTTGTTGCTAGCATAATAATCCATCACATTCTATCCTATTAAATCCAGGCCAGGATATTTAATGGGCCACACAGCTGTTAATATTTTACAATAAGACAATTTATGTAGCTTTGGTTTGCTACTGCTGTCCCTGGTGAGAGAAGAGAGGTAGAGAGAGAGAGAGAGAGAGAGTGAGAGATACAGAGAGAGGGGCAGAGAGAGAGGGACAGAGAGAGAGAGAGTGAGAGATGGGGAGAGGGGGGACAGAGAGAGGGGGGCAGAGAGAGGGGCAGAGAGAGAGGGACAGAGAGAGGAGCAGAGAGTGAGAGATAGGGAGAGGGGGGACAGAGAGAGAGGCAGAGAGAGAGGGAGAGAGGTGTAAGGAAAGTGGAACAGTGATGTACATCTTTCTCATTTACTGTCACACACACACACTGCAAATTATTATGCAATTGCTACAGTTTGAGAAGTAAAGGGTCTATTTTTAAAATGTGCCCCATCTGTTCATGATAAATTAGAGATGAGTTGAGTCAAATGATGCGATGGTGGTTGTGTCAGTTAGGGTTAGGGTTAGGGTTAGGCTCAGAGAGGGACAGATGTCTACCACTGCTGTCTGTGACAGGAGGAGGAGTAGCTGTTTGACTGGATGCATCTTAAATTGAACCCTATTCCCTACAAAGTGCACTGACTACTTTTGACCAGAGCCCGTAGGGTTCTGACCAATTATGAAAAGTAGTGCACTGTATAGGGAATAGGGTCTGACTGACCGTAGTCTCACTTGAGGATTGGTCCCAGGCTAACACCTCAGACAAGCTCCAGTGATCACAACAAGCCACCGGAAAATTTAATGAACACTTAGCTATATGTTAGGCTGTTGTAGAGATCATTTTGCCATCAATATCAGTCTGACAATTTGTGGTTATTATTGCTCTGTTAATACTAAGGGTCTTAGTTAATTGATAGACTATGCCTTGATCCCAAATGGCACCCTATACCCTACATAGTGCACTACTTTTGACCAGAGCCCTATGACACAGCCTATACAGCAACTAGAATATGATTTTACACTGACGGCTGGCCTGGAGCTCAACAATTTGCTCAGTTCTTTACCCTGTTCACTGTACGTCAGTGGTGGCTTTAGGTAACATGGTCAGGTTACCAGACTTCTCATGGATTCCAATACCCATCTCTCTTCCTTCCTCTCATGATTAGCCAGTCTCTGCCCAGGTTTACTGTATAGCTGAGTCAGTTCAGACAGCCCTCTATCATCCTTGACGGAGAGAGGGAGGGAGAGAGAGACAAGTAGAGGTAGAGAGATGAAGAGAGGATAGGGGGAGAGAGAAGAAGTAAATGATAATGACTGCCTCCTCTCTTCTAGTCAGAGCAGTAGCAGCACGAGGGACAGCACGGTGCTGCAGACCCCAGATAAGAGTTGCTGCTTTCTTCCAGCCCGCTCTGCTGTATCTGTACACATTCCTGTGTGATAACACCTTTACGTCCACAGACAGACAGACACTCAGACAGACAGCGCTCTGCTCTGGCACCTGGGCCTGACGTCTATGAGCTCATCCTTCACTCCTTTACTCTGCTGCTATCTCCCAAATGCTCCCTACTCCCTATTTAGTGCACTACTTTTAACCAGGGCCCAAATGGCTCTGGATAAAAGTAGTGCACTATATAGGGAATAGAATGCCATATGGAATGCAAACTGGATTAGGGTGTGCTCACTCAGCCCCAGCGAGGAGAGAAGCAGTCATGTGTCTTGTCTATCCAAGCTTGTGGTCCAAGTGTTTAAATTGTTTCAACACTGTCCTGCTGGGTTATTTGACCATTTCACTGCAAACGGTAGAGACCAAATTACATTTGAAAAGGGGATCAATGATGCGGTAATCTTGCCTCGCTCGGATGACAAAAGTTCTAATTGTGCCTACTAAGTGTCCTGTCTGGCTGGTCCTGGATATTGAGTTAGTGTGGCTTTAGTGGAGTTGAAGGTGTGTGAAGAATGGGTGTCTGGATATTGAGTCAGTGTTGAAGGTGTGTGTGTGAGGAATGGGTGTCTGGATATTGAGTCAGTGTTGAAGGTGTGTGAGGAATGGGTGTCTGGATATTGAGTCAGTGTTGAAGGTGTGTGTGAGGAATGGGTGTCTGGATATTGAGTCAGTGTTGAAGGTGTGTGTGATGAATGCGTGTCTGGATATTGAGTCAGTGTTGAAGGTGTGTGTGATGAATGCGTGTCTGGATATTGAGTCAGTGTTGAAGGTGTGTGTGATGAATGCGTGTCTGGATATTGAGTCAGTGTTGAAGGTGTGTGTGAGGAATGGGTGTCTGGATACCGAGTCAGTGTTGAAGGTGTGTGTGATGAATGCGTGTCTGGATATTGAGTCAGTGTTGAAGGTATGTGTGTTGAAGGTGTGTGTGATGAATGCGTGTCTGGATATTGAGTCAGTGTTGAAGGTGTGTGTGAGGAATGGGTGTCTGGATATTGAGTCAGTGTTGAAGGTGTGTGTGAAGAATGGGTGTCTGGTTGCTCATCTATTCCCTTTAACATTCACTACTGTTTCCCAAGCCCTAGTACTACGTCATAATTAGGGCACTATATAGGGAATAGGGTGCCATTTGGGACACAGACTAGTCCCTTCCCCGCATTGCATCTAGGGTTGGTGATTTATGGGCACAGAGGGCTGCAAGGAAGGACAGTTAACGCACTAGGCTGGAAATTGATGAGTTGGCTCGGATGCTCTGGTCTCTTGACACAGTGCAGTAACTGTTGGAGCTGCTGGAGGATGGGCTACTACTGTAATTATGCCTGCCAGGCCTTTTGGCCCGGGTCAGAAGTAAGTCTATGAAATAAGGTGTCATTTAGGATGCACAGAGCACTAGCCTGAGCCTCTGCCTCTCAACGCTGAGGATGGAATAGGGCACCTACACTATTCCACACAGGATAGATGACAGAGTAGATACTAGCTACAAACGACCAGAACATTGCAATAGATTTGGCTGTGAGGTTTGGGTTCATTCACCAGCACAACAGTCAAGGTCATATCATTGGGCGATAGTAGATTCTTTGTTTTATTTCTCTGACTGAATTAGCCTTGTGATGAATGGATTTAATGAAACACGGTTTATTTTTAAACCAATTTCCTGTGCAGTGTGGATGGGAATCTGTGGGCTGCTGCTGCTACTGGTGTAGGATAGCATTAGATCAGGAGGATGGGGAACTCAGGCAGTGATAATGAAGACCCCAATTTGCTCAACCCTGCCCCCTGAGTGGTTTAACACAGCATATTTCTCATACCATTGTTACCAAGGAGCATTTGGCTTCTATTTGGTTTCAATTAACATGTCACGGCTTTCGTCGGAAGAAGAGGAGTCATTGGACCAGAATGCAGCGGGGTACGTGTTCATCTTTATTAGCTTAACTGACTGAACACTGAATACAAAATAACAAAAAGAATAGCCGAAACAGTTCTGCAAGGTGCAACCAACACTAAACAGAAAATAACCACCCACAACTAATAGTGGGAAAACAGGCTACCTAAGAAGGGTTCTCAATCAGAGACAACGATAGACAGCTGCCTCTGATTGAGAACCACACCCGCCAAACAACACAGAAATCCAAAAGATAGAAAATGAACATAGAATGCCCATCCTAGTCACACCCTGGCCTAACCAAAATAGAGAATAAAAGCCTCTCTATGGCATGGGCGTGACAAAACAGTTTTGATGCCGCACTTGTTTGTCCTGGAATTTAAAGTAGGGAAATTACTGACAGCCCACAGGCTACATTATTTAAGCCTAAACTCTATATATACACTGCTCAAAAAAATAAAGGGAACACTTAAACAACACAATGTAACTCCAAGTCGATCACACTTCTGTGAAATCAAACTGTCCACTTAGGAAGCAACACTGATTGACAATAAATTTCACATGCTGTTGTGCAAATGGAATATACAACAGGTGGAAATGATAGGCAATTAGCAAGACTTCCCCAATAAAGGAGTGGTTCTGCAGGTGGTGACCACAGACCACTTCTCAGTTCCTATGCTTTCTGGCTGATGTTTTGGTCACTTTTGAATGCTGGCGGTGCTTTCACTCTAGTGGTAGCATGAGACGGAGTCTACAACCCACACAAGTGGCTCATGTAGTGCAGTTCATCCAGGATGGCACATCAATGCGAGCTGTGTCTGTCAGCATAGTGTCCAGAGCATGGAGACGCTACCAGGAGACAGGCCAGTACATCAGGAGACGTGGAGGAGGCCTGTAGGAGGGCAACAACCCAGCAGCAGGACCGCTACCTCCGCCTTTGTGCAAGGAGGAGCACTGCCAGAGCCCTGCAAAATGACCTTCAGCAGGCCACAAATGTGCATGTGTCTGCTCAAACGGTCAGAAACAGACTCCATGAGGGTGGTATGAGGGCCCAACGTCCACAGGTGAGGGTTGTGCTTACAGCCCAACACCGTGCAGGACGTTTGGCATTTGCCAGAGAACACCAAGATTGGCAAATTCACAGATGAAAGCAGGTTCACACTGAGCACATGTGACAGACGTGACAGAGTCTGGAGACGCCGTGGAGAACGTTCTGCTGCCTGCAACATCCTCCAGCATGACCGGTTTGACAGTGGGTCAGTCATGGTGTGGGGTGGCATTTCTTTGGGAGGCCGCACAGCCCTCCATGTGCTCGCCAGAGGTAGCCTGACTGCTATTAGGTACCGAGATGAGATCCTCAGACCCCTTGTGAGACCATATGCTGGTGCGGTTGGCCCTGGGTTCCTCTTAATGCAAGACAATACGAGAGCTCATGTGGCTGGAGTGTGTCAGTAGTTCCTGCAAGAGGAAGGCATTGATGTTATGGACTGGACCACCCGTTCCCCAGACCTGAATCCAATTGAGCAAATCTGGGACATCATGTCTCGCTCCATCCACCAGACCACAGACTGTCCAGGAGTTGGCGGAGGTCCCTCATGAGACCATCCGCCACCTCATCAGGAGCATGCCCAGGCGTTGTAGGGAGGTCATACAGGCACGTGGAGGCCACACACACTACCGAGCCTCATTTTGACTTGTTTTAAGGACATTACATCAAAGTTGGATCAGCCTGTAGTGTGGTTTTCCACTTTAATTTTGAGTGTGACTCCAAATCCAGACCTCCATGGGTTGATAAATTTGATTTCCATTGATCATTTTTGTGTGATTTTTTTTTGTCAGCACATTCAACTACGTAAAGAAAAAAGTATTTAATAAGAATATTTCATTCATTCAGATCTAGGATGTGTTATTTTAGTGTTCCCTTTATTTTTTTGAGCAGTGTATATTTGTGTTCACCAACATTATGGAAGCAGTGGTAGAGTACAACTCTAGCTAAGTGCTGACCTTTTGTACTAGCATCATGTGACAAGCACTGGCCAGGTTAGTGGATTTTATTGTTTCCGTTGCAGCAGATAAAAGTTAGTCATAAAACAATCCAGGCAGCTGCCCGGGCAGTTAAACTAAACACTTTAGTGGATTGTTCCACTGTTTCTAGGACGTTATGACGTCGTGAGGAACTACCGGTCACGCCCATCCAAAAGGATATCAGAAGTTTATCTACCGCTGGAGGTCAGATTTTGAAATGCAAAGATTCTAGTCTTGCCATCAGTCTGCTCCACTATTTATGAAAGTTGTAGTTGTAAAGAGAGCTTATGTTATGTACTAGCCTCGTCCCAGATCTGTTTGTGCTGTCTTGCACCTACCACTCCTGACAATGACCATAGGGGTTAGCATTGGCAAGATGGCAAAAACAGATCTGGGACCAGGTTAACTTTGTATAGTGATATGTAGAACATGATGCTAATCACTTCATCAAGTGCCCTGACTCCCAGACAAAGACATAATGGGAGTAGTTGTAGTAGTATTGGTAGTCGTAGTAGTATTGGTAGTCTTAGTAGTATTGGTAGTGGTAGTAGTATTGGTAGTCATAATAGTATTGGTAGTGGTAGTAGTATTGGTAGTGGTATTAGTGGTAGTGGTAGTAGTATTGGTAGTCGTAGTAGTATTGGTAGTGGTAGTAGTTTTGGTAGTGGTAGTCATAGTAGTAGTGGTAGTAGTATTGGTAGTGGTAGTAGTATTGGTGGTCGTAGTGGTAGTGGTAGTAGTATTGGTAGTGGTAGTAGTATTAGTAGTCGTAGTAGTATTGGTAGTCGTAGTAGTATTGGTAGTCGTAGTAGTATTGGTAGTCGTAGTAGTATTGGTAGTAGTATTGGTAGTGGTAGTAGTAGTAGTATTGGTAGTCGTAGTAGTATTGGTAGTGGTAGTAGTATTGGTAGTCTTAGTAGTATTGGTAGTCTTAGTAGTATTGGTAGTAGTAGTATTGGTAGTGGTAGTAGTATTGGTAGTGGTAGTAGTATTGGTAGTCTTAGTAGTATTGGTAGTAGTAGTATTGGTAGTGGTAGTAGTATTGGTAGTAGTAGTATTGGTAGTGGTAGTAGTATTGGTAGTGGTAGTAGTATTGGTAATGGTAGCGGCAATGGTAATGGTAACTGACTTTCCTAGGTAAATACATTTTCTTTTTAAGTGGTGGTCATGGTGGTGGTAGTAGTGGAGGTAGTGGTTGTGGTATTAGTGGTGGTAGTGGTAATAGTGGTGGTATTAGTGGTATTAGTGGTGGTAATAGTGGTATTAGTGGTGGTAGTAGTTGTGGCATTAGTGGTGGTATTAGTGGTGGTAGTAGTAGTGGTATTAGTGGTGGTATCAGTGGTGGTAGTAGTAGTGGTATTAGTGGTGGTATTAGTGGTGGTAGTAGTAGTGGTATTAGTGGTGGTAGTAGTAGTGGTATTAGTGGTGGTAGTAGTGGTGGTAGTAGTGGTGGTATCAGTGGTGGTAGTAGTGGTGGTATTAGTGGTGGTAGTAGTAGTGGTATTAGTGGTGGTTGTAGTAGTGGTATTAGTGGTGGTATTAGTGGTGGTAGTAGTAGTGGTATTAGTGGTGGTATCAGTGGTGGTAGTAGTAGTGGTATTAGTGGTGGTATCAGTGGTGGTAGTAGTAGTGGTATTAGTGGTGGTATTAGTGGTGGTAGTAGTAGTGGTATTAGTGGTGGTATCAGTGGTGGTAGTAGTAGTGGTATTAGTGGTGGTAGTAGTTGTGGCATTAGTGGTGGTATTAGTGGTGGTAGTAGTAGTTGTATTAGTGGTGGTATCAGTGGTGGTAGTAGTAGTGGTATTAGTGGTGGTTGTAGTAGTGGTATTAGTGGTGGTATCAGTGGTGGTAGTAGTAGTGGTATTAGTGGTGGTTGTATTAGTGGTATTAGTGGTGGTAGTAGTAATGGTATTAGTGGTGGTATTAGTGGTGGTATTAGTGGTGGTAGTAGCAGTGGTATTAGTGGTGGTAGTAGTAGTGGTATTAGTGGTAGTAGTAGTGGTATTAGTGGTAGTATCAGTGGTGGTAGTAGTAGTGGTATTAGTGGTGTTGTAGTTGTGGCATTAGTGGTGGTATCAGTGGTGGTAGTAGTAGTGGTATTAGTGGTGGTTGTAGTTGTGGCATTAGTGGTGGTAGTAGTGGTGGTAGTAGTAGTGGTATTAGTGGTGGTAGTAGTTGTGGCATTAGTGGTGGTATTAGTGGTGGTAGTAGTAGTGGTATCAGTGGTGGTAGTAGTAGTGGTATTAGTGGTGGTAGTAGTAGTGGTATTAGTGGTGGTTGTAGTAGTGGTATTAGTGGTGGTATTAGTGGTGGTAGTAGTGGTGGTATCAGTGGTGGTAGTAGTAGTGGTATTAGTGGTGGTATCAGTGGTGGTAGTAGTAGTGGTATTAGTGGTGGTATTAGTGGTGGTAGTAGTAGTGGTATTAGTGGTGGTATCAGTGGTGGTAGTAGTAGTGGTATTAGTGGTGGTAGTAGTTGTGGCATTAGTGGTGGTATTAGTGGTGGTAGTAGTAGTGGTATTAGTGGTGGTATCAGTGGTGGTAGTAGTAGTGGTATTAGTGGTGGTTGTAGTAGTGGTATTAGTGGTGGTATCAGTGGTGGTAGTAGTAGTGGTATTAGTGGTGGTTGTATTAGTGGTATTAGTGGTGGTAGTAGTAATGGTATTAGTGGTGGTATTAGTGGTGGTATTAGTGGTGGTAGTAGCAGTGGTATTAGTGGTGGTAGTAGTAGTGGTATTAGTGGTGGTAGTAGTAGTGGTATTAGTGGTGGTATCAGTGGTGGTAGTAGTAGTGGTATTAGTGGTGGTTGTAGTTGTGGCATTAGTGGTGGTATCAGTGGTGGTAGTAGTAGTGGTATTAGTGGTGGTTGTAGTTGTGGCATTAGTGGTGGTAGTAGTGGTGGTAGTAGTAGTGGTATTAGTGGTGGTAGTAGTGGCATTAGTGGTATTAGTGGTGGGTAGTAGTGGTATCAGTGGTGGTAGTAGTAGTGGTATTAGTGGTGGTAGTCAGTGGTGGTAGTAGTGGTGGTATTAGTGGTGGTAGTAGTAGTGGTATTAGTAGTGGTATTAGTGGTGGTATCAGAGGTGGTAGTAGTAGTGGTATTAGTGGTGGTATCAGAGGTGGTAGTAGTAGTGGTATTAGTGGTGGTAGTAGTAGTGGTATTAGTGGTGGTAGTAGTAATGGTATTAGTGGTGGTATTAGTGGTGGTAGTAGCAGTGGTATTAGTGGTGGTAGTAGCAGTGGTATTAGTGGTGGTAGTAGTAATGGCATTAGTGGTGGTAGTAGTAGTGGTATTAGTGGTGGTTGTATTAGTGGCAGTAGTGGTATAGTGGTGGTAGTAGTAGTGGTAGTAATGGTGGTGGTAGTAGTAGTGGTGGTAGTAGTAGTGATGGTATTATTGGTGGTGGTAGTAGTGGTATTAGTGGTAGTAGTAATGGCATTAGTGGTGGTAGTAGTAATGGTGGTGGTAGTAGTAATAGTAGTGGTATTAGTGGTAGTAGTAGTAGTAGTAGTAGTAATGGTGGTAGTAGTAGTGGAGGTGGTGGTAGTAGTAGTGATGATATTATTGGTGGTAGTAGAAGTGGTAGTAGTGGTATTAGTGGTGGTAGTAGTAGTAGTAATGGTGGTAGTAGTAGTGGAGGTGGTGGTAGTAGTAGTGGTAGTAGTGGTATTAGTGGTATTAGTGGTGGTAGTAGTAGTGGCGGTGGTGGTATTAGTGGTAGTAGTAGTGGTGGTAGTAGTAATGGTATTAGTGGTGGTAGTAGTAGTGGAGGTGGTGGTATTAGTGGTAGTAGTAATGGTATTAGTGGTGGTAGTAGTAATGGTATTAGTAGTGCAGGTGGTGGTATTAGTGGTAGTAGTAGTGGTATTAGTGTTGGTAGTGGAGGTAGTGGTTGTAGTAGTGGAGGTGGTAGTAGTAGTGGAGGTGATGTTCAGTTAATGTGTAGTTAGGGAGCAGGACAATGGAACATCCGGCTTGTAGAACACATCTAAATTCGGATAACTTCCCTATTGTGCTTCCCTCCCTCAGTTGAGTTCATTTTGTTCTTATTGTCTTTGGCTGCAACCTTCTTCCCAGTTATTTGACTAAAGTGCAGTCAGGGTCACTTCCAGTCAACCTTGGCCCATCAGCATCAACACACACACACACACCACACACACACACACACACACACACACACACACACACACACACACACACACACACACACTCACACAAGCAGAAAAACGTGTTTGTTTCAGCAATGTCATGACAATTGTCATGATGTGGGGTGGAACTGACTAGAGGTCGACCGATTAATCGGAATGGCCGATTAATTAGGACCGATTTCAAGTTCTCATAACAATCGGTAGTCTGCATTTTGGGACACCGATTATGGCCGATTACATTGCACTCCACCAGGAGACTGCGTGGCAGGCTGACTACCTGTTATGCGAGTGCAGCAAGGAGCCACGGTAAGTTGCTAGCTAGCATTAAGCTTATCTTATAAAAAACTATTTTAACATAATCACAAGTTAACTACACATGTTTGATGATATTACTAGTTTATCTAGCTTATCTAGCTTGTCCTTCGTTGCATATAATCTGTGTCTGTTAATTTTTCATCGAATCATATCCTACTTCTCCAAACGGGTGATGATTTAACACGCACATTCACGAAAAAAAACACTGTCGTTGCACCAATGTGTACCTAACCATAAACATCAATGCCTTTCTTTATAATCAATACACAAGTATATATTTTTAAACCTGCATATTTAGTTAATATTGCCTGCTAACATGAATTTCTTTTAACTAGGGAAATTGTGTCACTTCTCTTGCGTTCTGTGCAACAGAGTCAGGGTATATGCAGCAGTTTGGACCGCCTGGCTCGTTGTGAACTGTGTGAAGACCATTTCTTCCTAACAAAGACCGTAATTAATTTGCCAGAATTATACATAATTATGACATAACTTTGAAGGTTGTGCAATGTAACAGCAATATTTAGACTTAGGGGTGCCACCCGTTAGATAAAATACAGAATGGTTCCGTATTTCACTGAAAGAATAAAAGTTTTGTTTTCGAAATTATAGTTTACGGATTTGACCATATTAATGACCTAAGGCTCACATTTCTGTGTGTTATTGTGTTATAATTAAGTCTATGATTTGATATTTGATAGAGCAGTCTGACTGAGCGGTGGTAGGCAGCAGCAGGCTCATAAGCATTCATTCAAACAGCACTTTCCTGCATTTGCCAACAGCTCTTCGCTGTGCTTCAAGCATTGCGCTGTTTATGACTTCGAGCCTATCAACTCCCGAGATAACGCTGGTGTAACCGATGTGAAACGGCTAGCTATTAGCGTTCGGTGTGCGCGCTAATAGCGTTTCAATCGGTGACGTCACTCGCTCTGAGACCTTGAAGTAGTTGTTCGCCGCGGCTTTTGTGGAGAGATGGGTAAAGATGCGTCGAGGGTGGCTGTTGTCGATGTGTTCCTGGTTCGAGCCCAGGTAGGGGAGAGGAGAGAGATGGAAGCTATACTGTTACACTGGCAATACTATAGTGCCTATAAGAACATCCAATAGTCAAAGGTATATGGAATAAAATGGTATAGAGAGAAATAGTTCTATAATAACTACAACCTAAAACTTCTTACCTGGTAATATTGAAGACTCATGTTAAAAGGAATATCAAGCTTTAATATGTTCCCTTGTTCGGAGCAAGGAACTTAAACGTTAGCTTTCTTACTTTCTTCTCCAACACTTTGTTTTTGCATTATTTAAACCAAATTGAACATGTTTCATTATTTATTTGAGGCTAAATTGATTTTATTGATGTATCATATTAAGTTAAAATAAGTGTTCATTCAGTATTGTTGTAATTGTCATTATTACAAATAAATAAATCGGCAGATTAATCGGTAGCGGCTTTTTCCCTTTTTGGTCCTCCAATAATCGGTATTGGTATCGGCGTTAAATTCATAATCGGACGACCTCTAGAACTGACAGGTGCTGTGAACATAGAAATAGAATGAGCAGAACAAGATTAGGCTAGATAGATTCTATGGCTGCATGTCTGTATGTACAGTAAGTCGCTAGACTGGGCTATTTAGCCCTAGCACTGTCTTAGTATGATGCCTTCGGTCGCTTCTCAGAATAGACCTTGAATGGCTTTTTAGTTGCTTCTAATAGTGGTTACAGGAAACATAGCTTAACTGGCTTCTAATGAAATAGTAGTTACAGGAAATATGAACGTAAGTCATGAATGACAGCTTTAAGGGGGAGTCAGTGTTACACTCTGCCCTATAAAGTAGAAGCTCTTATCTCTATCTTATCATGCATGGAAATGTCCCCAGTACCTCTCGTAAAGCAGCTGCTCTTGTGTAGGATTTACGCACGCACGCACGCACGCACGCACGCACGCACGCACGCACACACACACACACACACACACACATATATATATATATATATATATATATATATATATATATATATATATATATATACACATATACACACACACACACAAATACACACTCTTTCAAACTAATTGCACAAGGGTGTCGGATTCATCTGGATTTCCACCTGCCATTTATCGTTCAACTACCTGCACCCCTGTGCTTTACTATATATGAAATTCAGCTCCTACCATTTCCCTCTACCTGCACCCTGTGCTTTACTTTGGGGAGGAAATTCAGCTCCATTCCCCTCTACCTGCACCCTGTGCTTTACTATATATTAAATTCAGTTCCTACCGTTCCCCTCTACCTGCACCCCTGTGCTTTACTATATATGAAATTCAGCTCCTACCGTTCCCCTCTACCTGCACCCCTGTGCTTTACTATATATTAAATTCAGCTCCTACATCTTCCCCTTACCTGCACCCCTGTGCTTTACTTATATTAAATTCAGCTCCTACCGTTCCCCTCTACCTGCACCCCTGTGCTTTACTATATATTAAATTCAGCTCCTACCGTTCCCCTCTACCTGCACCCCTGTGCTTTACTATATATTAAATTCAGCTCCTACCGTTCCCCTCTACCTGCACCCCTGTGCTTTACTATATATTAAATTCAGCTCCTACCGTTCCCCTCTACCTGCACCCCTGTGCTTTACTAAATATTAAATTCAGCTCCTACCGTTCCCCTCTACCTGCACCCCTGTGCTTTACTATATATTAAATTCAGCTCCTACCGTTCCCCTCTACCTGCACCCCTGTGCTTTACTATATATTAAATTCAGCTCCTACCGTTCCCCTCTACCTGCACCCCTGTGCTTTACTAAATATTAAATTCAGCTCCTACCGTTCCCCTCTACCTGCACCCCTGTGCTTTACTATATATTAAATTCAGCTCCTACCGTTCCCCTCTACCTGCACCCCTGTGCTTTACTATATATTAAATTCAGCTCCTACCGTTCCCCTCTACCTGCACCCCTGTGCTTTACTATATAAAATGATTATATAAACACACTGCCATCACATCAGTAGTCTAAGAGAGGACCTGCTCTGACATGTTACAGCATCTCAGGAATGTGTACTGAATCTAGCTAGTCCCACACTATGTGTGTGTGTGCGTGTGCCTGTGTGTGTGTGTGTGTTTGCCTGTGTGCCTGTGTGTTTGCCTGTGTGTCCGTGTGTGTGTGTGTGTGTGTGTGTGTGTGTGTGTGTGTGTGTGTGTGTGTGTGTGTGTGTGTGTGTGTGTGTGTGTGTGTGTGTGTTTGCCTGTGTGTTTGCCTGTGTGTTTGCCTGTGTGTTTGCCTGTGTGTTTGCCTGTGTGTTTGCCTGTGTGTCCGTGCCTGTGTGTGTACTATAAACTGGCTCAGTGCTGCTCAGCTCTGTGTCTGAGATGTGCACACACACACACACACACACACACACATACACACACACACATACACACACACAGTGCCTGCATTTGCATTATTCTGATGGTCAGATGCTCCCCAAGTGCTCTCCCCAAATCAGCTGGTGTGACTGACAACCATCCAACTGGCAAACTGATACTGCAAACACGCTATTGTGTCTCATCATGCAATGATGGATAGAAACATGAACCATTAATATATTATGGACAATGTGAGGGGAGTTCAGATGGTCTAGCCAGATTAGCTGACAACGTCACGAAAACGATGCGCATGCTTAAGTGGGGCAGAAGGCTGTGTGCTGCTGTGATTCTGGATGGCCAGATAGCTAGCAACAATGACAACAAACTGCCATGTGGAGAATAGTAGGTGGCTCATTTCACTTAGTTTTTTATCTTGTTCTTGATTCAATGTCTTGTTTACAATAAACATTGGAGACTAAATATTATGTACATGTTGTCAACAGTCTAAGCCAACCCCGTCTGTTTTGCCCCATAGTTGCTGTTTTGTTCCTAAACATCCAACCTGTCCTATCACACTTAGAGTACTGTCCAGTTATATTGTCAATCCCTGGTCCTATCACACTTAGAGTACTGTCCAGTTATATGGTCAATCCCTGGTCCTATCACACTTAGAGTACTGTCCAGTTATATGGTCAATCCCTGGTTCTGTCACTTAGAGTACTGTCCAGTTATATGGTCAATCCCTGGTTCTGTCACTTAGAGTACTGTCCAGTTATATGGTCAATCCCTGGTTCTGTCACTTAGAGTACTGTCCAGTTATATGGTCAATCCCTGGTCCTATCACACTTAGAGTACTGTCCAGTTATATGGTCAATCCCTGGTTCTGTCACTTAGAGTACTGTCCAGTTATATGGTCAATCCCTGGTTCTGTCACTTAGAGTACTGTCCAGTTATATGGTCAATCCCTGGTCCTATCACACTTAGAGTACTGTCCAGTTATATGGTCAATCCCTGGTCCTATCACACTTAGAGAACTGCCGAGTTATATGGTCAATCCCTGGTTCTGTCACACTTAGAGTACTGTCCAGTTATATGGTCAATCCCTGGTTCTGTCACACTTTGAGTACTGTCCAGTTATATGCTCAATCCCTGGTCCTATCACTTAGAGTACTGTCCAGTTATATGGTCAATCCCTGGTCCTATCACTTTGAGTACTGTCCAGTTATATGGTCAATCCCTGGTCCTATCACACTTAGAGAACTGCCGAGTTATATGGTCAATCCCTGGTTCTGTCACACTTAGAGTACTGTCCAGTTATATGGTCAATCCCTGGTTCTGTCACACTTTGAGTACTGTCCAGTTATATGCTCAATCCCTGGTCCTATCACTTAGAGTACTGTCCAGTTATATGGTCAATCCCTGGTCCTATCACTTAGAGTACTGTCCAGTTATATGCTCAATCCCTGGTCCTATCACTTAGAGAACTGCCGTGTTATATGGTCAATCCCTGGTCCTATCACACTTAGAGAACTGTCCAGTTATATGGTCAATCCCTGGTCCTATCACACTTAGAGAACTGTCCAGTTATATGGACATCTGCAGCAAAGATATAAAAAGGCTCCAAATGGCTCAAAACAGGGCTGCCAGATTAGCTCTTCATTGCTCTAAACAGGGCTGGTAGATTAGCTCTTCATTGCTCAAAACAGGGCTGGTAGATTAGCTCTTCATTGCTCTAAACAGGGCTGGTAGATTAGCTCTTCATTGCTCTAAACAGGGCTGGTAGATTAGCTCTTCATTGCTCTAAACAGGGCTGGTAGATTAGCTCTTAATTGCTCAAAATTTGGCTGGTAGATTAGCTCTTCATTGCTCAAAACAGGGCTGCCAGATTAGCTCTTCATTGCGCAAAACAGGGCTGCCAGATTAGCTCTTCATTGCTCAAAACAGCGCTGGTAGATTAGCTCTTCATTGCTCAAAACAGGGCTGCCAGATTAGCTCTTCATTGCTCAAAACAGGGCTGGTAGATTAGCTCTTCATTGCTCTAAACTGGTCTGTCAGATTAGCGTTTCATTGCTCTAAACAGGGCTGTCAGATTAGCTCTTCATTGCTCTAAACCGGGCTGTCAGATTAGCTCTTCATTGCTCAAAACAGGGCTGCCAGATTAGCTCTTCATTGCTCTAAACAGGGCTGGTAAATTAGCTCTTCATTGCTCAAAACAGGGCTGCCAGATTAGCTCTTCATTGCTCAAAACAGGGCTGGTAGATTAGCTCTTCATTGCTCAAAACTTATCCGGTAGATCAGCTCTTCATTGTTCTAAACAGGGCTGTCAGATTAGCTCTTCATTGCTCTAAACAGGGCTGGTAGATTAGCTCTTCATTGCTCTAAACATGGCTGGTAGATTAGCTCTTCATTGCTCTAAACATGGCTGGTAGATTAGCTCTTCATTGTTCTAAACAGGGCTGTCAGATTAGCTCTTCATTGCTCTAAACAGGGCTGGAACATCTAATGCTGTGACCATATGACTAGATTAGCTCTTCATTGCTCTAAACAGGGCTGTCAGATTAGCTCTTCATTGCTCTAAACAGGGCTGGTAGATTAGCTCTTCATTGCTCTAAACAGGGCTGGTAGATTAGCTCTTCATTGCTCTATCTATATGAATCTTATCCAAGTGCATCACAATCTCTCATGGCTTCATGTTGAAAACAAATTACTACCCAGCCTTCTGATTTTCTTCAGGAATGTTATATTTAAAAAATAAATATAAAAAAACGTATTTTTCAGACCAGTTAGTACATACTAGCAACACACATAGCCAACAAACCAGAAAAGGCAAATTCAAGGCAGCTAAGACAACAGGAAATAGAAGGACAAATCATCTTAAATCTACAGTTAAAGTTACAGAACATCTAATGCTATAGACCATATGACTGGACAGGAAATAGAAAGAACATCTAATGCTGTAGACCATATGACTGGACAGGAAATAGAAAGAACATCTAATGCTGTAGACCATATGACTGGACAGGAAATAGAAAGAACATCTAATGCTGTAGACCATATGACTGGACAGGAAATAGAAGTAACATCTAATGCTATAGACCATATGACTGGACAGGAAATAGAAAGAACATCTAATGCTGTAGACCATATGACTGGACAGGAAATAGAAAGAACATCTAATGCTATAGACCATATGACTGGACAGGAAATAGAAATAACATCTAATGCTGTAGACCATATGACTGGACAGGAAATAGAAAGAACATCTAATGCTATAGACCATATGACTGGACAGGAAATAGAAATAACATCTAATGCTGTAGACCATATGACTGGACAGGAAATAGAAAGAACATCTAATGCTGTAGACCATATGACTGGACAGGAAATAGAAAGAACATCTAATGCTATAGACCATATGACTGGACAGGAAATAGAAAGAACATCTAATGCTGTAGACCATATGACTGGACAGGAAATAGAAAGAACATCTAATGCTGTAGACCATATGACTGGACAGGAAATAGAAAGAACATCTAATGCTGTAGACCATATGACTGGACAGGAAATAGAAAGAACATCTAATGCTATAGACCATATGACTGGACAGGAAATAGAAAGAACATCTAATGCTGTAGACCATATGACTGGACAGGAAATAGAAAGAACATCTAATGCTATAGACCATATGACTGGACAGGAAATAGAAAGAACATCTAATGCTGTAGACCATATGACTGGACAGGAAATAGAAAGAACATCTAATGCTATAGACCATATGACTGGACAGGAAATAGAAAGAACATCTAATGCTATAGACCATATGACTGGACAGGAAATAGAAAGAACATCTAATGCTATAGACAATATGACTGGACAGGAAATAGAAAGAACATCTAATGCTATAGACCATATGACTGGACAGGAAATAAAAGAACATCTAATGCTATAGACCATATGACTGGACAGGAAATAGAAAGAACATCTAATGCTATAGACCATATGACTGGACAGGAAATAAAAAGAACATCTAATGCTATAGACCATATGACTGGACAGGAAATAGAAAGAACATCTAATGCTATAGACCATATGACTGGACAGGAAATAGAAAGAACATCTAATGCTATAGACCATATGACTGGACAGGAAATAGAAAGAACATCTAATGCTGTAGACCATATGACTGGACAGGAAATAGAAAGAACATCTAATGCTGTAGACCATATGACTGGACAGGAAATAGAAAGAACATCTAATGCTATAGACCATATGACTGGACAGGAAATAGAAAGAACATCTAATGCTGTAGACATATGACTGGACAGGAAATAGAAAGAACATCTAATGCTGTAGACCATATGACTGGACAGGAAATAGAAAGAACATCTAATGCTATAGACCATATGACTGGGCAGGAAATAGAAAGAACATCTAATGCTGTAGACCATATGACTGGACAGGAAATAGAAAGAACATCTAATGCTGTAGACCATATAACTGGACAGGAAATAGAAAGAACATCTAATGCTATATAGACCATATGACTGGACAGGAAATAGAAAGAACATCTAATGCTGTAGACATATGACTGGACAGGAAATAGAAAGAACATCTAATGCTATAGACCATATTACTGGACAGGAAATAGAAAGAACATCTAATGCTATAGACCATATGACTGGACAGGAAGTAGAAAACATCAACTGTGTTAAATGTGTTTCCTGTCAGGTATTGTAATTGTCTACTTGTTGAATGTTTGTGAAGTGTTGATTTGTAATTGTTTGTAAAGTCTTATTAATTGGTGTTGGACCCCAGTAAGATTAGCTAGAGTTACGGTGTTCGCTAATGGGGATCCTAATACAAATGACAAATGGCTGTCTCTAGACGATGCAAGGACAATGCCTCATCATGTTTAATATGAATAATCGTCTAAATAGGCCTGGCTATTGGGCTGGTTTTTAAGTAGGTTAGGTTTGGTTAGGAATAGGATGGTTAGGATAGGTTTGGTTAGGATAGGTTAGGCTTGTTTAGGTTTGGTTAGGATAGGTTTGGTTAGATTAGGTTTGGAGGTGCTGCTTATTGTATCCCAGGGCCTGTTTTTCCTCTACCCCTGATAGCCTCTTCCTCCACCCACTACACACTGTCTGTCTGTCCGTCCATGTCTGTCCGTCTGTCCGTCCGTCCGTGTCTGTCCGTCCGTCCGTGTCTGTCCGTCCGTCCGTGTCTGTCCGTCCGTCCGTGTCTGTCCGTCTGTCCGTGTCTGTCCGTCCGTGTCTGTCCGTCCGTCCGTGTCTGTGTCGTCCGTCCGTGTCCGCCCGTCCGTGTCTGTCCGTCCGTGTCCGCCCGTCCGTGTCTGTCCGTCCGTCCGTGTCCGTCCGTCCGTCCGTCCGTGTCTGTCCGTCCATCCGTCCGTATCTGTCCGTCCGTCCGTGTGTGTGTGTGTATAACAATCGTCTCGGGCCATGCTTAATATCACGGTGGTTGTGTCTGTGTTTTATTTTCTCTGATCAGAGTGTTTTCCTTAATCATTGCTAAATGGAAAAGTGTCTTTAAACTTCTCCTGCCCTTTTCACAGTGGAACTATGTTGATAGCAGGTCAAGTAGTAGCTTCACAATGCCTGTACTTATGCTCTAAATATGTCTGTTCTTTTGTCCTCCAGGACTTACAACAGAGGGCCTGTATCGCGTGAGTGGGAACAAGACTGATCAAGACAATATTCAGAAGCAGTTTGATCAAGGTAAAACACAGCTGCAATTGTCAACTCACTATTTTATTTGCGGTCCTCTCCTCGAAATGTATTTTTTCTTTACAAGCTCACTGTTTTGCTTATTATCTTTACAAGCTCTGTGTTGTCCTTATTATCTTTACAAGCTCTCTGTTGTCCTTATTATCTTTACAAGCTCTCTGTTGTCCTTATTATCTTTACAAGCTCTCTGTTGTCCTTATTATCTTTACAAGCTCAGTGTTTTCCTTATTATCTTTACAAGCTCTCTGTTGTCCTTATTATCTTTACAAGCTCAGTTTTCCTTATTATCTTTGTGTTTTCCTTATTATCTTTACAAGCTCAGTGTTTTCCTTATTATCTTTACAAGCTCAGTGTTGTCCTTATTATCTTTACAAGCTCAGTGTTTTCCTTATTATCTTTACAAGCTCAGTGTTTTCCTTATTATCTTTACAAGCTCAGTGTTTTCCTTATTATCTTTACAAGCTCACTGTTTTCCTTATTATCTTTACAAGCTCAGTGTTTTCCTTATTATCTTTACAAGCTCAGTGTTTTCCTTATTATCTTTACAAGCTCAGTGTTGTCCTTATTATCTTTACAAGCTCAGTGTTTTCCTTATTATCTTTACAAGCTCACTGTTTTCCTTATTATCTTTACAAGCTCAGTGTTTTCCTTATTATCTTTACAAGCTCAGTGTTTTCCTTATTATCTTTACAAGCTCAGTGTTTTCCTTATCTTTATCTTTACAAGCTCAGTGTTTTCCTTATTATCTTTACAAGCTCAGTGTTTTCCTTATCTTTTATCTTTACAAGCTCAGTGTTTTCCTTATTATCTTTACAAGCTCAGTGTTTTCCTTATTATCTTTACAAGCTCAGTGTTTTCCTTATTATCTTTACAAGCTCACTGTTTTCCTTATTATCTTTACAAGCTCACTGTTTTCCTTATTATCTTTACAAGCTCAGTGTTTTCCTTATTATCTTTACAAGCTCAGTGTTTTCCTTATTATCTTTACAAGCTCAGTGTTTTCCTTATTATCTTTACAAGCTCAGTGTTTTCCTTATTATCTTTACAAGCTCAGTGTTTTCCTTATTATCTTTACAAGCTCTCTGTTGTCCTTATTAACTTTACAAGCTCAGTGTTTTCCTTATTATCTTTACAAGCTCAGTGTTTTCCTTATTATCTTTACAAGCTCAGTGTTTTCCTTATTATCTTTACAAGCTCAGTGTTTTCCTTATTATCTTTACAAGCTCTCTGTTGTCCTTATTATCTTTACAAGCTCAGTGTTTTCCTTATTATCTTTACAAGCTCAGTGTTTTCCTTATTATCTTTACAAGCTCAGTGTTTTCCTTATTACTGTTTTCCTTATTATCTGTTTTCCTTATTATCTTTACAAGCTCAGTGTTTTCCTTATTATCTTTACAGGCTCAGTGTTTTCCTTATTATCTTTACAAGCTCAGTGTTTTCCTTATTATCTTTACAAGCTCAGTGTTTTCCTTATTATCTTTACAAGCTCACTGTTTTCCTTATTATCTTTACAAGCTCACTGTTTTCCTTATTATCTTTACAAGCTCACTGTTTTCCTTATTATCTTTACAAGCTCTCTGTTGTCCTTATTATCTTTACAAGCTCAGTGTTGTCCTTATTATCTTTACAAGCTCACTGTTTTCCTTATTATCTTTACAAGCTCACTGTTTTCCTTATTATCTTTACAAGCTCACTGTTTTCCTTATTATCTTTACAAGCTCAGTGTTTTCCTTATTATCTTTACAAGCTCAGTGTTTTCCTTATTATCTTTACAAGCTCACTGTTTCCTTATTATCTTTACAAGCTCACTGTTTTCCTTATTATCTTTACAAGCTCACTGTTTTCCTTATTATCTTTACAAGCTCAGTGTTTTCCTTATTATCTTTACAAGCTCACTGTTTTCCTTATTATCTTTACAAGCTCACTGTTTTCCTTATTATCTTTACAAGCTCAGTGTTGTCCTTATTATCTTTACAAGCTCACTGTTTTCCTTATTATCTTTACAAGCTCACTGTTTTCCTTATTATCTTTACAAGCTCTCTGTTGTCCTTATTATCTTTACAAGCTCAGTGTTGTCCTTATTATCTTTACAAGCTCACTGTTTTCCTTATTATCTTTACAAGCTCACTGTTTTCCTTATTATCTTTACAAGCTCACTGTTTTCCTTATTATCTTTACAAGCTCAGTGTTTTCCTTATTATCTTTACAAGCTCAGTGTTTTCCTTATTATCTTTACAAGCTCACTGTTTTCCTTATTATCTTTACAAGCTCACTGTTTTCCTTATTATCTTTACAAGCTCAGTGTTGTCCTTATTATCTTTACAAGCTCACTGTTTTCCTTATTATCTTTACAAGCTCAGTGTTGTCCTTATTATCTTTACAAGCTCAGTGTTTTCCTTATTATCTTTACAAGCTCACTGTTTTCCTTATTATCTTTACAAGCTCACTGTTTTCCTTATTATCTTTACAAGCTCAGTGTTGTCCTTATTATCTTTACAAGCTCAGTGTTTTCCTTATTAT
Organism: Oncorhynchus gorbuscha; assembly: GCF_021184085.1. NCBI lineage: Eukaryota > Metazoa > Chordata > Actinopteri > Salmoniformes > Salmonidae > Oncorhynchus > Oncorhynchus gorbuscha. The sequence continues at coordinate 80,913,019 of NC_060182.1, forward strand.
CTTTACAAGCTCACTGTTTTCCTTATTATCTTTACAAGCTCACTGTTGTCCTTATTATCTTTACAAGCTCAGTGTTGTCCTTATTATCTTTACAAGCTCACTGTTTTCCTTATTATCTTTACAAGCTCACTGTTTTCCTTATTATCTTTACAAGCTCACTGTTTTCCTTATTATCTTTACAAGCTCACTGTTTTCCTTATTATCTTTACAAGCTCACTGTTTTCCTTATTATCTTTACAAGCTCAGTGTTTTCCTTATTATCTTTACAAGCTCAGTGTTTTCCTTATTATCTTTACAGGCTCAGTGTTTTCCTTATTATCTTTACAGGCTCAGTGTTTTCCTTATTATCTTTACAAGCTCAGTGTTTTCCTTATTATCTTTACAAGCTCACTTTTCTTCTGTTTTTAAACTGAACAGGATCACAGTGGTTCAGTAACACGCTCAGTGTTTTCTTATTAGCGGAAGTGACTGGATCTTTACAAACCAATAATGACTCTTCCCAAGGACTTTTCCTCTAACTGTTTCATTTCAGACACACATATATCTGAATGACTGTGAATGGAAGTTTTTTATAACATACTGGCTGATTGTATTAACCTGCTAATGAGGAGTTCTGGGAATGTCCTGTAATATGATTTAGACAAGGATGTAATCTCCATTTAGCTGCAGAGGGATCCTCCCGTCCCTCTTGTTATACATTTAGCTCAAGTTATAAATACTGGTTGCGGTGTAGTGCAGTAAATATGGTCTCTAAATACGCCCGGACCAAGTCAAAATGACTCCAATTTGCCTTATAGTTTGACTTACACAAGCAATCAATTTGATGTTATTTTCTTTAGCCTGGAATTGAATTACTGCGTAAGCTCACTGGTTGTCTGTATTTCCCGGGGGAGCCATCGAGCTTTTGTAAAGGGGCTGGGTGGAAAGATCTTCCTTCCATCAAGTGGCCAAATGACTTCCTATCCACGAGACTGTTTACCGAAGCCACTAGCCACTGCCTTCTCTCTTTCTCTCTCTCTCTCACTCACTCTCTCACTTCTTTCACCACAGGAATTTGGGAATTAAGTGCATTTTTCTCCCTCTTTTCCCTTTCCGTTCTCTGGGAGAGAGATCTACTCTGACAGCTGTCAGTTCATCTTAGGCCCTGTCCTGCTTTCACCAGCTCGTTCTCTCTCAGCCTCTTCCTCTTCTCACCACTTTTATCTTGTTCTCTCACCAACTCTTTCCCTCTTACTCTTCCCGCTCTCCCTCTCTCTCCCCCTCTCTCTCCCCTTCTCTCTCCACTCTTATTCTTTCCTCTCTCTCCCTCTTACTCTCCCTCCTCCTTTTACTCTCTCCCTCCCTCTTATCTTTCAAGCTCCTCCTTTTATCTCCCCTCTCCTCCCTTTTACTTTACAAGCTCTCTTACTCAAGCTCCTTCCTCTTACTCTCTCCCCTCCCTCCTCCTTTTACTTTCTCTCCTCCTCTTATCTCTCCCTCCTCCCTTTTACTCTCTCTCCTCCCTCTTACTCTATCCCTCCTTCTTACTATCTCCCCTCCCTCCTCCCTCTTCTACAAGCTCTCCCTCCCTTATCTTTACTCTCTCCCTCCCTCTTACTCTTTCCCCTCCCTCCTCCCTTTTATCTCTCTGTTTTCCTCTTACCCAGTGTTCTCCCTCTTACAAGCTCTGTTCTCCCCTCCCTCCTCTCTTTTATCTTTACTCTCTCTCTCCCTCTTACAAGCTCAGTGTTTTCCCTCCCTCCTCCCTCTTACTCTCTCCCTCCCTCTTACGCTCTCCCCTCCCTCCTCCCTCTTATCTCTCCCTCCCTCTTATCTCTCCCCTCCTCTTCTCTTTTACTCTCTCTCTCCCTCTTATCTCTACAAGCTCTCCCTTATCTTTCCCTCCTCTCTCTTTTATCTTTCTCTCTCTCCCTCTTACGCTCTCCCCTCCTCCTCCTTCTTACTCTTTCCCTCCCTCTTACGCTCTCCCCTCCCTCCTCTCTTTTACTCTCTCTCTCCCTCTTACGCTCTCCCCTCCCTCCTCCCTCTTACTACTCTCCCTCCCTCTTAGACAAGGATCTCTCTCCCTCCCTCCTCCCTCTTGTTTACTCCCTCCCTCCCTCCCTCCCTCCCTCCCTCCCTCCTCCCTGTTACTCTCTCCCTCTCCCTGTTACTCTCTCCCCTCCCTCTTACTCTCTAAGTCCCTCTTACTCTTTCCCCTCCCTCCTCCCTTTTACTCTCTCCCTCCCTCTTACCCTATCCCTCTTACTCTCTCCCTCCCTCCTCTCTTTTCCTCTCTCTCTCCCTCTTATGCTCTCCCCTCCCTCCTCCCTCTTACTCTCTCCCCTCCCTCTTAGGCCCTCTCTCCCCTCCCTCTTCTCGTTTACTCTCTCTCCCTCTTACTCTCTCTCTCCCTCCTCTCTTTTACTCTCTCTCCCTCTTACTCTCTCTCCTCCCTCCTCCCTTTTACTCCCCTCCCTCTCCCTCCCTCCCTCCTCCCTTACTCTCTCCCCTCCCTCCTCTCCCTCCTCCCTTTTTCTCTCTCTCCCTCTTACTCTCTCTTCCCCTCCCTCCTCCATCTTACTCTCTCCCCTCCCTCTTACTCTCTCCCTCCCTCCCTCCCTCCCTCCCTCCCTCCCTCCCTCCCTCCCTCCCTCCCTCCCTCCCTCCCTCCCCTCCCTCCCTCCCTCCTCTCTTTTACTCTCTCTCCCTCTTACTCTCTCCCCTCCCTCTTCCATCTTACTCTCTCCCCTCCTTCTTACTCTCTCCCTCCCTCTTACTCTCTCCTCCCTCTTACTCTCTCCCCTCCCTCCTCCCTTTTACTCTTTCCCTCCCTCTTACTCTCTCTCCCTCCCTCCTCCATCTTACTCTCTCCCTCCTTCTTACTCTCTCCCTCCCTTTTACTCTCTCTCTCCCTCTTACTCTCTCCCTCCCTCCTCTCTTTTCCCCTCTCTCTCTCCCTCTTCGCTCTACCCCCCTCCCTCCTCCCTCTTACTCCTCTCTCTCCCTCCCTCTTCGCTCTCCCCTCCCTCCTCTCTTTTACTCTCTCCTCTCCCTCTTACGCTCTCCCTCCCTCCTCCCTCTTACTCTCCCTCCCTCCCTCTTCTCTCTCCTCCCTCCTCCCTTTCCCTCCCTCCCCTCCCTCCCTCCCTCCCTCCCTCCCTCCCTCCCTGTTACTCTCTCCCTCTCCCTGTTACTCTCTCCCCTCCCTCTTACTCTCTAAGTCCCTCTTACTCTTTCCCCTCCCTCCTCCTTTTACTCTCTCCTCCCTCTTACCCTATCCCTCTTACTCTCTCCCTCCCTCCTCTCTTTTTTCTCTCTCTCCCTCTTATGCTCTCCCCTCCCTCCTCCCTCTTACTCTCTCCCCTCCCTCTTACTCTCTCCCCTCCCTCTTCTCGTTTACTCTCTCTCCCTCTTACTCTCTCTCTCCCTCCTCTCTTTTACTCTCTCTCCCTCTTACTCTCTCTCCTCCCTCCTCCCTTTTACTCCCTCCCTCCCTCCCTCCCCTCCTCCCTCCTCTCTTTTACTCTCTCTCCCTCTTATTCTCTCCCCTCCCTCCTCCATCTTACTCTCTCCCTCCCTCTTACTCTCTCCCCTCCCTCCCTCCCTCCCCTCCCTCCCTCCCTCCCCCCCCTCCCTCCCTCCCTCCCCTCCCTCCCTCCCTCCCTCCCTCCCTCTTACTCTCTCCCCTCCCTCCTCTCTTTTACTCTCTCCCTCTTACTCTCTCCCTCCCTCCTCCATCTTACTCTCTCCCCTCCTTCTTACTCTCTCCCTCCCTCTTACTCTCTCCCTCCCTCTTACTCTCTCCCCTCCCTCCTCCCTTTTACTCTTTCCCTCCCTCTTATTCTCATCTTACCCCCCTCCTCTTACTCTCTCCCTCCCTCTTACTCTCTCCCCTCCCTCTTACTCTCTCCCCTCCCTCCTCTCTTTTACTCTCTCTCTCCCTCTTACGCTCTCCCCTCCCTCCTCCCTCTTACTCTCTCCCTCCCTCTTACGCTCTCCCCCTCCCTCTTACTCTCTCCCTCCCTCTTACTCTCTCCCTCCCTCCTCTCTTTTACTCTCTCTCCCTCTTACTCTCTCTCCTCCCTCCTCCCTTTTACTCCCTCCCTCCCTCCCTCCCTCTTACTCTCTCCCTCTCCCTGTTACTCTCTCCCCTCCCTCTTACTCTCTCCCTCCCTCTTACTCTTTCCCCTCCCTCCTCCCTTTTACTCTCTCTCTCCCTCTTACCCTATCCCTCTTAATCTCTCCCCTCCCTCCTCTCTTTTACTCTCTCTCTCCCTCTTACGCTCTCCCTCTTACTCTTTCCCCTCCCTCCTCCCTTTTACTCTCTCCCTCCCTCTTACCCTATCCCTCTTACTCTCTCCCCTCCCTCCTCTCTTTTACTCTCTCTCTCCCTCTTACGCTCTCCCTCTTACCCTCTCCCTCTTACTCTCTCCCCTCCCTCCTCTCTTTTACTCTCTCTCTCCCTCTTACTCTCTCCCCTCCCTCCTCTCTTTTACTCTCTCTCCCTCTTACGCTCTCCCCTCCCTCTTACTCTCTCCCTCCCTCTTACGGCTCTCCCCTTCCTCCTCCCTCTTACTCTCTCCCTCCCTCTTACTCTTTCCCCTCCCTTCTCCCTCTTACTCTCTCCCTCCCTCTTACTCTCTCCCTCCCTCTTACTCTTTCCCCTCCCTCCTCCCTCTTACTCTCTCCCTCCCTCTTACTCTCTCCCCTCCCTCCTCTCTTTTACTCTCTCTCCCTCTTACTCTCTCTCCTCCCTCCTCCCTTTTACTCCCTCCCTCCCTCCCTCTTACTCTCTCCCTCTTACTCTCTCCCCTCCCTCTTACTCTCTCCCTCCCTCTTACTCTTTCCCCTCCCTCCTCCCTTTTACTCTCTCTCTCCCTCTTACCCTCTCCCTTTTACTCTCTCCCCTCCCTCCTCTCTTTTACTCTCTCTCTCCCTCTTACGCTCTCCCCTCCCTCCTCCCTCTTACTCTCTCCCTCCCTCTTCGCTCTCCCCTCCCTCCCTCCCTCCCTCCCTCCCTCCCTCCCTCCCTCCCTCCCTCCCTCCCTCCCTCCCTCCCTCTTACTCTCTCCCCTCCCACCTCTCTTTTACTCTCTCTCTCCCTCTTACTCTCTCTCCTCCCTCCTCCCTTTTCTCCCTCCCCTCCCTCCCCCTTCTCCTCCCTCCCTCCCTCCCTCCCTCCCTCCCTCCCCTCCCTCCCTCCCTCCCCTCCCTCCCTCCCTCCCTCCTCCCTCCCTCCCTCCCCCTCCCTCCCTCTTACTCTCTCCCTCTCCCTGTTACTCTCTCCCCTCCCTCTTACTCTCTCCCTCCCTCTTACTCTTTCCCCTCCCTCCTCCCTTTTACTCTCTCTCTCCCTCTTACCCTCTCCCTTTTACTCTCTCCCTCCCTCCTCTCTTTTACTCTCTCTCTCCCTCTTCGCTCTCCCCTCCCTCCTCCCTCCCTCTCTCCCTCCCTCTTACGCTCTCCCCTCCCTCCTCCCTCTTACTCTCTCCCCTCCCTCCTCCCTTTTACTCTCTCCCTCCCTCTTACTCTTTCCCCTCCCTCCTCCCTTTTACTCTCTCTCTCCCTCTTACCCTCTCCCTTTTACTCTCTCCCCTCCCTCCTCTCTTTTACTCTCTCTCTCCCTCTTACGCTCTCCCCTCCCTCCTCCCTCTTACTCTCTCCCGCCCTCTTACGCTCTCCCCTCCCTCCTCCCTCTTACTCTCTCGCTCCCTCTTACTCTCTCTCCTCCCTCTTCTCGTTTACTCTCTCTCCTCCCTCTTCTCGTTTACTCTCTCTCCTCCCTCTTCTCGTTTACTCTCTCTCCCTCTCCCTCTCTCTCTCCCTCCTACTCTCTCCCCTCCCCTCTTACTCTCTCCCTCCCTCCCCTCCCTCTCCCTCTTACTCTCTCCCTCCCTCTCCATCGCTCTCCCCTCCTCCCTCCCTCCCTCCCTCCCTCCCTCCTCCCTCCCTCCCTCCCTCCCTCCCTCCCTCCCTCCCTCCCTCCCTCCCTCTTACTCTCTCCCCTCCCTCCTCTCTTTTACTCTCTCTCCCTCCTCTCTCTCCTCCCTCTTACTCTCCCTCCCTCTTACTCTCTCCCTCTCCCTGTTACTCTCTCCCCTCCCTCTTACTCTCTCCCTCCCTCTTACTCTCTCCCCTCCCTCCACCCTTTTACTCTCTCCCTCCCTCTTACTCTCTCCTTCCCTCTTACTCTCCCCTCCCTCCCTCTTACTCTCTCCCTTCCTCTTACTCTCCATCATCCCTCTTACTCTCTCCCTTCCTCTTACTCTCCCTCCTCCCTTTTACTCTCCCTCCTCTCTTTTACTCTCTCTCCCTCTTACTCTCTCCCCTCCCTCCTCCATCTTACTCTCTCCCACCCTCTTACTCTCTCCCCTCCCTCCTACTCTCTCCTCCCTCTTACCCTCTCCCTCCCTCTTACCCTCTCCCTCCCTCTTACTCTCTCCCTCCCTCCTCCCTTTTACTCTTTCCCTCCCTCTTATTATCTCCACTCCCTCTTACTCTCTCACCTCCCTCCTACTCTCTCCCCTCCCTCTTACTCTCTCCCCTCCCTCTTTCTCGCTCCTTCCCTCTACTCTCCCTCCCTCTTACTCTCCCTCGTCCCTTTTACTCTCTCCCCCCTCTTACTCTCTCCCTCTCTCTCCATTTACTCTCTTCCCTCTCCTCTGTCTCTCACCTCACTCTCCCTTTACTCTCTTCCCTCCTCTCTCTCTCCCTCTTACTCTCTCCCCTCGCTCTCCCTTTACTCTCTTCCCTCTCCTCTCTCTCTTCCCTCGCTCTCCCTTTACTCTCTCACTTTATTCTCTTCCCTCTCCTCTTTCTCTCCCTCTTACTCTCTCCCCTCGCTCTGTCTCTGTACCCCCCTCCAATCTAACCCTGTCTCCCTTTCTCTCTCCCTACAGACCACAGTATGGACCTGATAGTGATGGATGTGGCTGTGAATGCTGTGGCGGGGGCTCTGAAGGCCTTTTTTTCTGACCTACCTGACCCTCTTATCCCCTACACCCTGCACCCAGAGCTGTTGGAGGCAGCCAGTGAGTACTATACTGTACTGTTAGCTACACATTCTCTGGAGGCCTGACCTGGGTTCAGATAGTATTGTGTCTCTTTCAAATGCTTTTAGCTACGCTTGGAAAAGCTTGCCCACTGCAATATTCCCAACAGTGGCAGTACAAACCATGCCCATCTGACATTCTCAGGCAGGTTCAACAAAATGCTATTGAAAGAAAAAACATATTTTATCAACCCATGTCTGGTCTATAGAGGCCAGTGTCCTGACTCAATAACTACTAGCTGTGGGGAGGGTTGACACCCATCGCCTCAGACCTCCCCCTTAAATCACAAACAGCAGCAAGAGAAGAGGGGTTCAACCAGTTATCTCTCTCTGTCTCTTCTATCTCCCTGTCTCTCTCTCCCTGTCTCTCTCTCCCTGTGTCTCTCTCTCCCTGTCTCTCTCTCTCTCTCTCTCTCTCTCTCTCTCTCTCTCTCTCTCTCTCTCTCTCTCTCTCTCTCTCTCTCTCTCTCTCTCTCTCTCTCTCTCTCTCTCTCTCTCCCTGTTTCTCTCTCTCTCTCTCTCTCTCTCTCTCTCTCCCTGTTTCTCTCTCTCTCTCTCCTGTTTCTCTCTCTCTCTCTCCCTGTTTCTCTCTCTCTCTCTCCCTGTTTTCTCTCTCTCTCTCCCTGTTTCTCTCTCTCTCTCTCCCTGTTTCTCTCTCTCTCTCCCTGTTTCTCTCTCTCTCTCTTTCTCTCTCTCTCTGTCTCTCTTCCATCTCCCTCTCTCTCCCTCCCTCTCTCTCCCTGTCTCTCTCTCTTCCTGTCTCTCTCTCTCTCCCTGTCTCTCCCTCTCTCTCTCTCTCTCTCCCTGTTTCTCTCTCTCTCTCTCTCTCTGTCTCTCTCTCTCTCTCTCTCTGTCTCTCTCTCTCTCTCTCTCTCTCTCTCCCTCTCTCTCTCTCTCACTGTCTCTCTCTCTCTCTCTCTCTCTCTCTGTCTCTCTCCTCTCTCTCTCTGTCTCTCTCTCCCTGTCTCTCTCTCTCTCCCCGTCTCTCTCTCTCTCCCTGTCTCTCTCTCTCTCCCTCTCTCTTCCTGTTTCTCTCTCTCTCTCTCTCCCTGTCTCTCTCTCTCTCTCTCTCTCTCTCTCCCTGTTTCTCTCTCTCTCTCTCCGTCTCTCTCTCTCTCTCCCTGTCTCTCTCTCTCTCCCCGTCTCTCTCTCTCCTGTTTCTCTCTCCCTCTCTCTCTCTCTATGTCCCTCTCTCTGTCTCTCTCTCCTCTCTCTCTCTCTCTCTCTCTCTCTCTCTGTCTCTCTCTCTGTCTCTTCTCTCTCCCTCTCTCTCTCTCTCTCTCTCTCTCTCTCTCTCTCTCTCTGTCTCTCTCTCACACTTCTCTCTCTCTCTCTCCCTGTCTCTCTCTCTCTCACTGTCTCTCTCTCTCTCACTGTCTCTCTCTCCCTGTCTCTCTCTCTCTCCCCGTCTCTCTCTCTCTCCCTGTCTCTCTCTCTCTCCCTCTCTCTCTTCCTGTTTCTCTCTCTCTCCCTGTCTCTCTCTCCCTGTCTCTCTCTCTCTCTCTCTCCTGTCTCTCTCTCTCTCTCTCTCCCTGTATTCTCTCTCTCTCTCTCTCTCTGTCTCTCTCTCCCTGTCTCTCTCTCTCCCTCTTCTCTCTCTCTCTCCCTGTCTCTCTCTCTCCCTGTTTATCTCTACACTCTCTCTCTCTCTATGTCCCTCTCTCTGTCTCTCTCTCTATGTATACACTCTCTCTCCTGTTTCACTCTCTCTCTCTCTCTAAACACTCTCTCTCTCTCTCTCTGTATGTATACACACTTCTCTCTCTCTCTCTGTATGTATACACACTCTCTCTCTCTCTCTCTCTCTCTCTCTCTCTCTCTCTCTCTCTCTCTCTCTTCTCTCTGTATGTATACACACTCTCTCTCTCTGTATGTATACACACTTCTCTCTCTCTCTGTATGTATACACTCTCTCTCTCTCTGTATGTATACACACTCTCTCTCTCTCTGTATGTATACACACTTCTCTCTCTCTCTGTATGTATACACACTTCTCTCTCTCTGTATACACACTTCTCTCTCTCTGTATGTATACACACTTCTCTCTCTCTGTATGTATACACACTTCTCTGTATGTATACACACTTCTCTCTCTCTGTATGTATACACACTCTCTCTCTCTCTCTCTGTATGTATACACACTTCTCTCTCTCTATGTATACACACTTCTCTCTCTCTGTATGTAAACACTCTCTCTCTCTCTGTATGTATACACACTTCTCTCTCTCTCTCTGTATGTATACACACTTCTCTCTCTCTCTCTGTATGTAAACACACTTCTCTCTCTCTCTGTATGTATACACACTTCTCTCTCTCTGTATGTAAACACACTTCTCTCTGTATGTATACACACTTCTCTCTCTCTGTATGTAAACACACTTCTCTCTCTCTGTATGTAAACACACTTCTCTCTGTATGTATACACATTCCTCTCTCTCTGTATGCATACACACTTCTCTCTCTCTCTCTCTCTCTCTCTCTCTCTCTCTCTCTCTCTCTCTCTCTCTCTCTCTCTCTCTCTCTCTGTATGTATACACACTTCATAAATGTCAAAGGCTTTTATTGACCATTTTTGAAGTTGATGCAAAGAGTCAATATTTGCAGAGTTGACCCTTCTTTTTCAAGACCTCTGCAATCTGCCCTGGCATGCTGTCAATTAACTTCTGGGCCACATCCTGACTGATGGCAGCCCATTCTTACATAATCAATGCTTGAAGTTTGTCAGAATTTGTGGGTTTTTGTTTGTCCACCCGCCTCTTGACTACTGACCACAAGTTCTCAATGGGATTAAGGTCTGGGGAGTTTCCTGGCCACGGACCCAAAATATCAATGTTTTCTTCCCCTTCGTTATCACTTTTGCCTTATGGCAAGGGTGTCACGTTCTGACCTTAGTTCCTTTGTTTTTGTCTTTGTTTTAGTATGGTCAGGGTGTGAGTTGGGGTGGGCAGTCTATGTTTGTTTTTCTATGTTGGTTTTTGAGTTCGGCCTAGTATGGTTCTCAATCAGAGGCAGCTGTCAATTGTTGACCCTGATTGAGAATCATACTTAGGTAGCCTGGGTTTCACTTTTGGTTTGTGGGTGTTTGCTTCCGTGTGAGTGTTTGGGCCATACGGTACTGTTTCGGTTTTGGTAAATTCACGTTCTCCTTAATTGTTTAGTGTTCTGAGTTTTAATTAAACATCATCATGAACACTTACCACGCTGCGCTTTGGTCCTCCTCTCTTTCTCCCGACGACAACCCTTACAAGGTGCTCCATCATGCTGGAAAAGGCACTGTTCATCACCAAACTGTTCCTGGATGGTTGGGAGAAGTTGCTCTCGGAGGATGTGTTGGTTCCATTCTTTATTCATGTCTGTGTTCTGAGGCAAAATTGAGCCCACTCCCTTGGCTGAGAAGCAACCCCACACATGAATAGTCTCAGGATGCTTTACTGTTGGCATGACACAGGACTGATGGTAGCGCTCACCTTGTCTTCTCCGGACAAGCTTTTTTCCGGATGCTCCAAACAATCGGAAAGGGGATTCATCAGAGAAAATGACTTTATCCCAGTCCTCAGCAGTTCAATCCCTGTACCTTTTGCAGAATATCAGTCTGTCCCTGATGTTTTTCCTGGAGAGAAGTGGCTTCTTTGCTACCCTTCTTGACACCAGGCCATCCTCCAAAAAATCTTCGCCTCACTGTGCGTGCAAACGCACTTACACCTGCCTGCTGCCATCCCTGAGCAAGCTCTGTACTGGTGGTGCCCCGATCTCGCAGCTGAATCAACATTAGGAGACGGTCCTGGTGCTTGCTGGACTTTCTTGGGCGCCCTGAAGCCTTCTTCACAACAATTGAACCGCTCTCCTTGAAGTTCTTGATGATCTGATAAATGGTTGATTTAGGTGCAATCTTACTGGCAGCAATATCCTTGTCTGTGAAGCCCTTTTTGTGCAAAGCAATGATGACGGCACGTGTTTCCTTGCAGGTAACCATGATTGATAGAGGAAGAACAATGATTCCAAGCATCACACTTCTTTTGAAGCTTCCAGTCTGTTATTCGAACTCAGACTTTGGGAAAGTTAATATTTGTGTCATCCTCAACTGTATACACACTTATCTCTGTGTTTTTGCTGTAGAACTGCAAGCCTGCATTAACATTTCAGCCCCAGTTATAATTCACACCTCTAAGTCACATCACACTCAGCTCACAGTCGTCTTCCTGAAAGACAAATTCCTGCCCAAGGATGCCAAGATTTTCATGCATCTGCATCTTTTTCCCCTGCCTGCCTGGCTCCCTGTATCCCAAATGGCATCCTATATAGTGCACTACTTTAAAAAAATATATATTATATATTTTTTTACCAGGGCCCATAGGATAGTGCAATATATAGGGAGAAGGGTGCCATTTGGGACACAACCTGTGTGTTTAATTTTTATATATATTTTTTAACCCATTTTTTCTCCCCAATTCCGTGGTATTCCATTCGATTCCAAGATGGCGTAGCAGTAAGTCGTCGTGTCGTGTCCCTTGTATATATCGTTTCTTTTTCGTTTTTACGTATTTTTCTTCGCATATCTCTTTAAAAACATTTTGCTAAACCTAAGCTTCCAAATACTCTCCTGCAACCCGCCTCACCCAATGTAGCTATTTTTTCCTAAAGTATTTATATTTACTTCGGAACCGGAACCCCTCAACTGAAGCTAGTAACCACCAGCTATGCTAGCGGTCTTCAGCTAACCGGTCATCAGCTAACCTTTATCTCGGAAAGCTCTCGCCAGTTCGAACAACGCGACACTAACCAGAGCATAACGGACCTATTTATTTTTCATTCCCGGATTCCCACCGCAAACGGAATATTTTTCAGCTGGATCTTCACAACTAGCTATCTAGCTAAACCGCAACCCCGGATGATTACTCCTGGCTAGCGTTTCCACCCACTTAGCTTGAAGCTAGCCCGGCCAGAGCACCTGTGCTACCACCGTAGCATACTCCTGGGCTGCAATACCCGGGCCCACGACCGGTCTATCGATGTCACCGCATGAAGAGGAATAAACAGACTCACCCCATCGCGACGTCCCCCAAAGGCTAACTCTCTAGCCCTTGCTATCTCCTTGCTTGCTAATTCGGCCTGCTAACTGCTAGCTTGTTTAGCTCCGGTCCGCTAACTGCTACCTTGTTTAGCCCCGGCCTACGAACTGTTACCTTGTTAGCACAGGCCTGCTAACGTCTGAATCGCCGCGTCCCAAACACTCACTGGACCCATATTTACTTTCTATCTCTTTTCGATTTTTAATTTGTTTATACCTTTCGGAAACCTGCCTCACCCAATGTGATACGGAATCGCTGTTATTTTTAATTTTTAGAACACACTCAAGAACCTCCAGAAGCTAACCAGCTAACTAGCTACAAGCTATTTAGTCATTGTTAGTTTTTTTTAACCTGGATAACACTTGCCAGTCCAGCTTCCCTGCCCCATCCACCGCTGCCCCCTGGACACTGATCTCCTGGCTACATAGCTGATGCACGCTGGACTGTCCATTAATCACGGTACTCCATTCTGCTTGTTTGTTTTATCTGTCGGTCCCGTTGCCTAGTCAATGCCATTTTACCTGCTGTTGTTGTGCTATCTGATTAGCTGTTGTTGTCTCACCTACTGTTTTAGCTAGCTTTCCCAATTCAACACCTGTGATTACTGTATGCCTCGCTCAAATGTCAATATGCCTTGTATACTGTTGTTCAGGTTAGTTATCATTGTTTTAGTTTACAATGGAGCCCCTAGTTCCACTCTTCATACCCCTGATACCTCCTTTGTCCCACCTCCCACACATGCGGTGACCTCACCCATTCCAACCAGCATGTCCAGAGATACAACCTCTCTCATCATCACCCAGTGCCTGGGCTTACCTCCGCTGTACCCGCACCCCACCATACCCCTGTCTGCGCATTATGCCCTGAATATATTCTACCATGCCCGGAAACCTGCTCCTCTTATTCTCTGTCCCCAACGCTCTAGGCGACCAGTTTTGATAGCCTTTAGCCGCACCCTCATACTAGTCCTTCTCTGTTCCGCGGGTGATGTGGAGGTAAACCCAGGCCCTGCATGTCCCCAGGCACCCTCATTTGTTGACTTCTGTGATCGAAAAAGCCTTGGTTTCATGCATGTCAACATCAGAAGCCTCCTCCCTAAGTTTGTTTTACTCACTTCTTTAGCACACTCTGCTAACCCTGATGTCCTTGCCGTGTCTGAATCCTGGCTCAGGAAGGCCACCAAAAATTCTGAGATTTCCATACCCAACTATAACATCTTCCGTCAAGATAGAACTGCCAAAGGGGGAGGAGTTGCAGTCTACTGCAGAGACAGCCTGCAAAGTAATGTCATACTTTAGCTTCAGAGTTTGTTCTGTTAGGTGACCTAAACTGGGATATGCTTAACACCCCGGCAGTCCTACAATCTAAGCTAGATGCCCTCAATCTCACACAAATCATCAAGGAACCCACCAGGTACAACCCTAACTCTGTAAACAAGGGCACCCTCATAGACGTCATCCTGACCAACTGGCCCTCCAAATACACCTCCGCAGTCTTCAACCAGGATCTCAGCGATCAAATCAAATCAAATTTTATTTGTCACATACACATGGTTAGCAGATGTTAATGCGAGTGTAGCGAAATGCTTGTGCTTCTAGTACCGACAATGCAGTAATAACCAACAAGTAATCTAACTAACAATTCCAAAACTACTGTCTTATACACAGTGTAAGGGTATAAAGAATATGTACATAAGGATATATGAATGAGTGATGGTACAGAGCAGCATAGGCAAGATAGAGTAGATGGTATCGAGTACAGTATATACATATGAGATGAGTATGTAAACAAAGTGGCATAGTTAAAGTGGCTAGTGATACATGTATTACATAAGGATGCAGTCGATGATATAGAGTACAGTATATACGTATGCATATGAGATGAATAATGTAGGGTAAGTAACATTATATAAGGTAGCATTGTTTAAAGTGGCTAGTGATATATTTACATAATTTCCAATCCATTCCCATTATTAAAGTGGCTGGAGTTGAGTCAGTGTCAGTGTGTTGGCAGCAGCCACTCAATGTAGTGGTGGCTGTTTAACAGTCTGATGGCCTTGAGATAGAAGCTGTTTTTCAGTCTCTCGGCTCTCGAATGTGCATCTGTAGAAGTTTGTGAGTGATTTTGGTGACAAGCCGAATTTCTTCAGCCTCCTGAGGTTGAAGAGGCGGTGCTGCGCCTTCTTCACGATGCTGTCTGTGTGAGTGGACCAATAAAATTTGTCTGTGATGTGTATGCCAAGGAACTTAAAACTTGCTACCCTCTCCACTACTGTTCCATCGATGTGGATAGGGGGGTGTTCCCTCTGCTGTTTCCTGAACCTCCTCTTCCTCCTCACCTCACTTCCTCACCTCCTCCCTGTAGGCCGTCTCGTCGTTGTTGGTAATCAAGCCTACCAAGCCTACCATCAAGCCTACCACTGTTGTTTCGTCCGCAAACTTGATGATTGAGTTGGAGGCGTGCGTTGCCACGCAGTCGTGGGTGAACAGGGAGTACAGGAGAGGGCTCAGAACGCACCCTTGTGGGGCCCCAGTGTTGAGGATCAGCGGGGAGGAGATTTTGTTGCCTACCCTCACCACCTGGGGGCGGCCCGTCAGGAAGTCCAGTACCCAGTTGCACAGGGCGGGGTTGAGACCCAGGGTCTCGAGCTTGATGACGAGCTTGGAGGGTACTATGGTGTTGAATGCCGAGCTGTAGTCGATGAACAGCATTCTCACATAGGTATTCCTCTTGTCCAGATGGGTTAGTGCAGTGTGGTTGAGATTGCATCGTCTGTGGACCTATTTGGGCGGTAAGCAATTTGGAGTGGGTCTAGGGTGTCAGGTAGGGTGGAGGTGATATGGTCCTTGACTAGTCTCTCAAAGCACTTCATGATGACGGAAGTGAGTGCTACGGGGCGGTAGTCGTTTAGCTCAGTTACCTTAGCTTTCTTGGGAACAGGAACAATGGTGGCCCTCTTGAAGCATGTGGGAACAGCAGACTGGTATAGGGATTGATTGAATATGTCCGTAAACACACCGGCCAGCTGGTCTGCGCATGCTCTGAGGGTGCGGCTGGGAATGCCGTCTGGGCCTGCAGCCTTGCGAGGGTTAACACGTTTAAATGTCTTACTCACCTCGGCTGCAGTGAAGGAGAGACCGCATGTTTTCGTTGCAGGCCGTGTCAGTGGCACTGTATTGTCCTCAAAGCGAGCAAAAAAGTAATTTAGTCTGCCTGGGAGCAAGACATCCTGGTCCGTGACTGGGCTGGATTTCTTCCTGTAGTCCGTGATTGACTGTAGACCCTGCCACATGCCTCTTGTGTCTGAGCCGTTGAATTGAGATTCTACTTTGTCTCTGTACTGACGCTTAGCTTGTTTGATAGCCTTGCGGAGGGAATAGCTGCACTGTTTGTATTCGGTCATGTTACCAGACACCTTGCCCTGATTAAAAGCAGTGGTTCGCGCTTTCAGTTTCACGCGAATGCTGCCATCAATCCGCCATTTCTGGTTAGGGAATGTTTTTATCGTTGCTATGGGAACGACATCTTCACTGCCTCGTTGTCTGTATCCGCTACGGAGCCGCAGTCAAACGACCACCCCTCGTCACTGTCAAACGCTCCCTAAAACACTTCTGTGAGCAGGTCTTTCTAATCGACCTGGCCCGGGTATCCTGGAAGGACATTGACCTCATCCCGTCAGTTGAGGATGCCTGGTCATTCTTTAAAAGTAACTTCCTCACCATTTTAGATAAGCATGCTCCGTTCAAAAAAATGCAGAACTAAGAACAGATACAGCCCTTGGTTCACTCCAGACCTGACTGCCCTCGACCAGCACAAAAACATCCTGTGGCGGACTGCAATAGCATCAAATAGTCCCCGCGATATGCAACTGTTCAGGGAAGTCAGGAACCAATACACGCAGTCAGTCAGGAAAGCTAAGGCCAGCTTCTTCAGGCAGAAGTTTGCATCCTGTAGCTCCAACTCCAAAAAGTTCTGGGACACTGTGAAGTCCATGGAGAACAAGAGCACCTCCTCACAGCTGCCCACTGCACTGAGGCTAGGTAACACAGTCACCACCGATAAATCCAGGATTATCGAAAACTTCAATAAGCATTTCTCAACGGCTGGCCATGCCTTCCGCCTGGCTACTCCAACCTCGGCCAACAGCTCCGCCCCACCCCCGCAGCTCCTCGCCCAAGCCTCTCCAGGTTCTCCTTTACCCAAATACAGATAGCAGATGTTCTGAAAGAGCTGCAAAACCTGGACCCGTACAGATCAGCTGGGCTTGACGATCTGGACCCTCTATTTCTGAAACTATCCGCTGCCATTGTCTCAACCCCTATTACCAACCTGTTCAACCTCTCTTTCATATCGTCTGAGATCCCCAAGGATTGGAAAGCTGCCGCAGTCATCCCCCTTTTCAAAGGGGGAGACACCCTGGACCCAAACTGTTACAGACCTATATCCATCCTGCCCTGCCTATCTAAGGTCTTCGAAAGCCAAGTCAACAAACACGTCACTGACCATCTCGAATCCCACCGTACCTTCTCCGCTGTGCAATCTGGTTTCCGAGCCGGTCACGGGTGCACCTCAGCCACACTCAAGGTACTAAAGATATCATAACCGCCATCGATAAAAGACAGTACTGTGCAGACCTTGCCAAGGCTTTCGACTCTGTCAATCACCATATTCTTATCGGCAGACTCAGTAGCCTCGGTTTTTCGGATGACTGCCTTGCCTGGTTCACCAATTACTTTGCAGACAGAGTTCAGTGTGTCAAATCGGAGGGCATGCTGTCCGGTCCTCTGGCAGTCTCTATGGGGGTGCCACAGGGTTCAATTCTCGGGCCGACTCTTTTCTCTGTATATATCAATGATGTTGCTCTTGCTGCGGGCGATTCCCTGATCCACCTCTACGCAGACGACACCATTCTATATACTTTCGGCCCGTCATTGGACACTGTGCTATCTAACCTCCAAACGAGCTTCAATGCCATACAACACTCCTTCCGTGGCCTCCAACTGCTCTTAAACGCTAGTAAAACCAAATGCATGCTTTTCAACCGATCGCTGCCTGCACCCGCATGCCCGATTAGCATCACCACCCTGGATGGTTCCGACCTTGAATATGTGGACATCTATAAGTACCTAGGTGTCTGGCTCGACTGCAAACTCTCCTTCCAGACTCATATCAAACATCTCCAATCGAAAATCAAATCAAGAGTCGGCTTTCTATTCCGCAACAAAGCCTCCTTCACTCACGCCGCCAAGCTTACCCTAGTAAAAACTGACCATCCTACCGATTCTCGACTTCGGCGATGTCATCTACAAAATGGCTTCCAACATTCTACTCAGCAAACTGGATGCAGTGTATCACAGTGCCATCCGTATTGTCACTAAAACACCTTATACCACCCACCACTGCGACTTGTATGCTCTAGTCGGCTGGCCCTCGCTACATATTCGTTGCCAGACCCACTGGCTCCAGGTCATCTACAAGTCCATGCTAGGTAAAGCTCCGCCTTATCTCAGTTCACTGGTCACGATGGCAACACCCATCCGTAGCACACGCTCCAGCAGGTGTATCTCACTGATCATCCCTAAAGCCAACACCTCATTTGGCCGCCTTTCGTTCCAGTACTCTGCTGCCTGTGACTGGAACGAATTGCAAAAATCGCTGAAGTTGGAGACTTTTATCTCCCTCACCAACTTTAAACATCAGCTATCTGAGCAGCTAACCGATCGCTGCAGCTGTACATAGTCTATTGGTAAATAGCCCACCCATTTTCACCTACCTCATCCCCATACTGTTTTTATTTATTTACTTTTCTGCTCTTTTGCACACCAATATCTCTACCTGTATATGACCATCTGATCATTTATCACTCCAGTGTTAATCTGCAAAATTGTAATTATTCGCCTACCTCCTCATGCCTTTTGCACACATTGTATATAGACTCCCCCTTTTTTCTACTGTGTTATTGACTTGTTAATTGTTTACTCCATGTGTAACTCTGTGTTGTCTGTTCACACTGCTATGCTTTATCTTGGCCAGGTCGCAGTTGTAAATGAGAACTTGTTCTCAACTAGCCTACCTGGTTAAATAAAGGTGTTCTCAACTAGCCTGCCTGGTTAAATAAAGGTGTTCTCAACTAGCCTGCCTGGTTAAATAAAGGTGTTCTCAACTAGCCTACCTGGTTAAATAAAGGTGTTCTCAACTAGCCTACCTGGTTAAATAAAGGTGAAATAAAATAAATATAAAAAAGTATCCAATTGGTAGTTACGGTCTTGACTCATCGCTGCAACTCCCGTACGGACTCGGGAGAGGTGAAGGTCGAGAGCCGTGCGTCCCCTGAAACACAAACAAACCAAGCCGCACTGCTTCTTGTCACACTGCTCGCTTAACCTGGAAACCAGCTGCACCAATGTGTCGGAGGAAACACCGTACACCTAATCACCGTGTCACCGTGCACTGCGCCCGGCCCGCCACAGGAGTCGCTAGAACTTGATTGAACAAGGACATCCCTGCCGGCCAAACCCTCCTCTAACCCGGACGACGCTGGGTCATTTGTGCGCCACCCCATGGGTCTCCCGGTCGCTGGAGGCCCCAGCCTGTGTGGTTCTGTATGATCTCCGAGCTGGAGTCATGTGATCCTGGATCAGTGTTGAAACCAACCCAGCTGTCGGCCTCCTTTCTGGCTCACTGCTGCAGATTAATGTCCCAGAAATAGGCCTCCATCTACTGTCCCCTGGATGGAGGGAAGGAAGGAGAGACAGAGAGGGAGATGGGTGGAGGAAGAGACAGAGCCCTGTGGAGCTTGTCTCTAAGAGTTTGGAGCAGCTCTGTAGAAATGATCATTCTGCAAGCAGCATAATGTGGAGGTGTTTGGACCAGGACCTCCAAGTCTCAGAGTGCGTCCCAAATACATGGAGTGTAGTACTTTGGTCAAAAGTAGTGCACTATTGCCATCTGGGATGCAGTGTTGGTCTCAGGCCCTGGCTAGCCTTGGTGCCCAGTGCTCTGCTCTGGGACACATAACACTCACACTCATATGACGTTCTAACTATTGATTAGCCCAGTAGTCACGGTCGGTTGACCTTGACAATAGCACTTTGGTCAGAGTTAATTGGCAGGCTGTGATAAAGTGTATCTGATTGGTATGTTAAATGCCTTGACAGAGTTGACGTCCTAATACATGGTTTGTCCCAACATCTCTTATTACTCAGCGATCTTACGTGGAGTTAGAGCTTCTCATCCAACACAGGAGTGCATTTGATGATGTTATTAATTAGAGAAAGAGTGACAAGAAAATCACTATGAGACATTGTGCCCCCAGATGATACTGACAGCCCCAATCTGGGGGTCCGGCTCATGGACTATGTATTTTGGTATGTAGTACTGTCAACGTAGTGGGCTGGTGTTGTATCTGCCGAAGGTCTAGCTGGTATTTGAATGTGTTTCTCGTGTGGGAGGTCATTGGCAGCCCTGTCGGCTTTGTGATACTCCTTTAATTTTTTCTTCTTCTCCCAATGGAAGGAATCAGTAAAAACTCTGTTCTCCTTCTTTTCAGAAATTGTGGACCACATAGAAAGACTCCAAGTGCTGAAAGAAATAGTGAGGAAGTTCCCTGCAGTGAACTACGAGGTGTTTAAATACGTCATCACTCACCTGAACAGGTAAGAGACAACCCTGTGACCCTAGATCAGAAACAGTCTCAGCTTCAGCTGACTGATACTGGGTGCAATTTGAAGTATGTCTGAAGTAAGCTGCAAAGTATCCATGATGTTTGTTATGTGACCATAGTCATAGAAACAAGCATGTCATACAGTTGTGTAGTTGGACCGGGCCGTGTTCAGTAGGGATAAAACGTAGTGATACGTGGAGATGCTACATGAACATAATTCAGTTCTGTTGTGATATACACGGAGTATACAAACATTAAGAGCACCTGCTCTTTCCATGACAGAGACGGACCAGGTGAAAGCTTTGATCCCTTATTGATGTCACTTGTTAAATCCACTTCAATCGGTGCAGATGAAGGGGAGGAGACAGGTTAAAGAAGGATTTTTAATCCTTAAGACAATTGAGATGAGGGTGAATGGGCAAGACAAAATATTTAAGTGCCTTTGAACAGGGTATGGTAGTAGGTGCCAGGCGCACCGGTTTGTGTCAAGAATGCAACTCAATATTAGGAAGGTATATTTAGTGTACAGCTACTGTTCTGGAGACCAGAGTTGTCTGCACTCCCCTCTAATTGAGTACCTGATTCTTTATTTTTTAAATAAAGTACAAAATAAGTATGGTTGGAATAAATCAGGGAAATTGTGTGTTTCCCCAGGGTGAGCCAGCAGAGTAAGACCACCTTGATGACAGCCGACAATCTATCCATCTGCTTCTGGCCCACACTGATGCGTCCCGACTTTGAGAACAAGGACACCCTCTCCACTACCAAGCTCAACCAGTCTGTCATCGAGTCCTTCATCCAGCAGGGCCACTACTTCTTCTACAGCGGAGACATCCAGGAGAGCTCCAGCACCGAGAGCACCCCACCACCCCACCACTGTCACAGCATGGTGGAGGCCCTGAGGCCCCTGCAGCTGCCCCCTCCTCTTCAGCCCCAGCAGATCCAGCACAGTATGTCCCTACAGCCTGAACCACTCATATAGACCCAGGTGGGGTAGGGGTAAGGCTGGGCTAGTGGGGGGACATAGGGTGATGTGTCCTCCTCTCCCCTCCCTTTGGTGTCCCTGCAGCCTGAACCACTCATATAGACCCAGGTGGGGTAGGGGTAAGGCTGGGCTAGTGGGGGGACATAGGGTGATGTGTCCTCCTCTCCCCTCCCTTTGGTGTCCCTGCAGCCTGAACCACTCATATAGACCCAGGTGGGGTAGGGGTAAGGCTGGGGTGGGGGACAAGGCTGGTGTCCCTGCAGCCTGAACCACTCATATAGACCCAGGTGGGGTAGGGGTAAGGCTGGGCTAGTGGGGGGACATAGGGTGATGTGTCCTCCTCTCCCCTCCCTTTGGTGTCCCTCTGACTGCAAAACAACAACATTACTAAATGATCAACTTTGTTCTCTGCTCCCCTTTCTGGGCGACTGACTGGATTCAGGGGTGACTGACTGGATTCAGGGTGACTGACTGGATTCAGGGGTGACTGACTGGATTCAGGGGTGACTGACTGGATTCAGGGGTGACTGACTCTCCCCCAGGAACAAAACACAACATCAAAACAAATGCATTTTTCTTCATTCAGTGCTGTACAGTAATACACAGTAATAAAGATGCTGTATGCCTCCAGCAGACGGACAAAAACATGCGATGCAAAAATGATTTGCTAAATTCTACAAAACCTTGCAAAATATAAGGAAAATATATTTATACTAGTTGTGTTTTGCTTTTTAAACCCTTTATTCATTCAAGTGAACTTAACGTTAGATGAGGCATCATCTGTTATGATACTTCTACCAGCGTAGACATTCTTTTGCTTGTTTATTTCTGTATGATTTGGCGATGATGATGGATTCTTGTATTTCTACCAGTGTGATTTACATTTTTATCTGAACGATTTGAGGGACAGAAAGACAGTGAATGTTGGCAGGCTTTGTCTCTACCTGCTCCCAACGCCTCGCACGGTTTGGGAGGGAGGGGACTCTACATGAAAGACTGATGCTGTTACTGCACCAGACCGGGACATAAGACAGACAGACTGGCCTCCTATTGGAGCAGAACTCATGCAATTCCTGAAGCTTATGAAGGAAGCATCCCACTACTAGAACCCTACTGGCACATCTCTGTGTTAACTCTGAAATGAACTCATTGCAAAGCAGTCTCGGTCTCTCTTGTTTTGTTTCTTTGATGAAATGTCTTGGCGGTCTTGATACTCACCAATAAGAGCCCTTTGTTTTCCTCTGTTTGTTCAACTAAATTTGCATGTATTTTTTTGCCTCCAAAAAATGAACAATTTGAAAAAAGACTGAATTTACAACTCAATATTAACCGCTTTCATTCAGATGATATTTTTTTATCTAACTTGATTGAGGGAACATTGAAACAGGGCTGAAATTGTATCTATTGTTCATTCATTCTTTTTGCAATGCAAGTTAACTCTTAATATCATATTTTGGTTATCTGTCTAATTGTTTCCCTTAAATAGAGGGGGGGAAATTATATATAAGTGTATGTATATACATATGTGTATATGTATATATATATATGTGTGTAAGTGTATGTATGTATATATATATATATATATATATATATATATATATATATATATATATATATATATATATATATATATATATATATATATATATATTTATCAGCAGATAAGATTATTATTATTAGCAAAATACCATGGGGTACTGAAATTCTGTATAATCTTGTAAAACCTACTATAATCAGATTTATTTGTGGTATGATGTACAAAAATGTTTGGGCTAGATGAATTGACTATGTACTTAATGCCATTCATCTTATGAATAAAGAACCATTGCTTCTTTGTAAATGGTACGGAATTGTGTTTTGCTGTAAGTAAAAGATGCTGCTTAGAAAGTTCTGGAAAGGAAAAGTGCAAGTAGAGGGAGAGAGGAGCTTGGTGGGATGAAGGGGGAA
Organism: Oncorhynchus gorbuscha; assembly: GCF_021184085.1. NCBI lineage: Eukaryota > Metazoa > Chordata > Actinopteri > Salmoniformes > Salmonidae > Oncorhynchus > Oncorhynchus gorbuscha. Next base: position 80,935,716 of record NC_060182.1, read on the forward strand.
ACAGATTGACAGATCGAAGACATTTTTAAGACTCAAGACTATGTTTGTGACTTAAATGGCACCCTATTCCCTACGTAGTTTACTACATTTCACCAGAGCCCTATGGATCCTGGTCAAAATAAGTGCACTATATAGGGAATAGGATGCCAGTTCAGACAACCTATTATTGTTATTCGTCTCTATAGAGACACTCCAGATAATGTGGTGGAAGGGGAGAAAGGAGTGTGCAGCTGCTAGATAGAATATACCTTTTGTGTAGTTTCAATAAAACGCAACCGTATTTTATTCATAAGATCTGCCTCATTCAAGCCGGTGTACAAACTCTTAAGATTTTAACATCTGCTATGTATTATAGGAAATAAATGATTTTGAGAAAGAAAGAAAAATTGAGTTTGGTTTACTCCATAATTTTTTCCTAATAAAGTTTTTTTATTTTTTATTTTCTCCAAGCTTGAGTCTAAATGGTGTTGAAATATGCTCTCGTTTCTTATACAGCTGGGAATATGATTACAGGGTTTAGTCATTGTTGGACTGCATTGACATCAGTGGAGGCAGGTGGGAGGAGCAATATGAGGATCGGCTCATTGCAATGGCTGGAATGGAATTAATGGAATGATAAACACAAAAACATGGAAACATGTTTGACTCTGTTCCATTCATACCATCCCAGCCATTACAATGAGCCTGTCCTCCTATAGCTCCTCCTAGCAGCCTCCTCTGATTGACATGGTGTAGTATGAAAGTAAAAGAGTAGCTAAAGAGCAATACAACACAATCAACATTTCATGTGACAGGACTAGAACCTATTTGTCACATGAATGAATTATTTAAGCTCATATCTGCTTGAAACCTAATTTACAGGATCTGCACTAGTTTCGAGAACAGTTTGTTCAGTTCAATTAATTCGATGTCCCAGTCACACAACCCCCCTCAGGCGAGAAGTGATGAAAGTATACCACCTGGTGGGGAAACATGTCCTAGCCGCAACATGAAAATATGTATTTTTATATTCATAAAAATGTATTGCAGCCTGGCCTGCTCATGTTTGTAGAACTTTTTTTTCAGTTTTTTTCAGTTTTTTTTGTTCAAAATGTGTAATCATATTTGCACAGACATATAATATATTATTTAAATGTCTGTATTTCAATAGAATTGTCCTCAGAAATATGCACCAAAAGGAAAAGTCTAGTGCTATCCGGGATCATTTGAACCCTGACCTTAAACCATTAGATTAGATGAACCACTTCAATTCAGTGACGTCAGAGTTGGGACCCGCATAGCAAGGACCAAAATAAAATATTCCAACATCTGTTGTAAACTTGTCTTTCGTCCTGGTAAACATATGGAATGGTAATCGGAGACCAGTCAGAGGATACTCGGGTACAGGTGAAGATGGTTGATACAAAAGGTTACAATTAGCCTCAAGGGTAGGTATTCAGATAGCCCTATTTGGAAAAAGACCAAGTCCATATTAAGCAAAGAGAAATGACAGTCCATCATAACTTTAAGACATGATCGTCAGTCAATCCAGAAAGTAAGAACTTTGAACGTTTCTCCAAGTCCAGTCGCAAAAACCATCAAGCGCTATGATGAAACTGGCTCTCTTGAGGACCGCCACAGGAAAGGAAGACCCAGAGTTACCTCTGCTGCAGAGGATAAGTTAATTAGAGTTAACCGCCTCAGATTGCGGCCTAAATAAATGCTTCACACAATTCAAGTAACAGACACATCTGAACATCAACTGTTCAGAGGAGACTGCATAAATCAGGCCTCAGAAGAAGAGACTTCCTTGGCCATGAAACACAAGCAATGAACATTAGACCGGTGGAAATCTGTCCTTTGGTCTGATGAGTCCAAATTTGAGAATTTTGGTTCCAACCGCCGTGTCTTTGTGAGACGCAGAGTGGGTGAACGAATGATCGCCTCATGTGTGAACACTACGTGAAGCATGGAGGTGGTGTGATGGTGCTTTGCTGGTGACACTAGGTGATTTTTTTAAATTCCACGCACACTTAACCAGCATGGCTACCACAGCATTCTGCAGCAATACGCCATCCCATCTGGTTTGCGCTTAGTGGGTATCATTTGTTTTTCAACAGGACAATGACCCAACACACCTCCAGGCTGGGTAAGGGCTATTTGACCAAGAAGGAGAGTGATTGGAGTGCTGCATCAAATGACCTGGTCTCCACAATCACCCGACCTCAACCCAATTGAGATGATTTGGGATGAATTGGACCACAGAGTGAATGAAAAGCAGCCAACAAGTGCTCAGCATATGTGGGAACTCCAAGTGAAGCTGGTTGAGAGAATGCCAGGAGTGTGAAAAGCTGTCAAGGCAAAGGGTGGCTACTTTGAAGAATCTCAAATATATTTTGATTTGTTTAAAAAAAAATGCTTACTACATGATTCTATGTGTGTTATTTCATAGTTATCTGTGCCCCACTTTACAGACCCACCCCATCCAACGACTGTGATCAGAGGACAATTTTTAGCAGCAACGGAGTAACACGCTTGGCCCTAAGCACGGCTCCATAATTGCTGCCCGTCAACCTCCCTCTCCTCATTGTGTGCCAGTTGGGGTTGGTGCGCTGTCCAACTATTGCCTGCCACATAGCCTCCAGCTGCTCCACCAACAGCGCCATGTCAGATTGCCCCAGATGCCCTTGCTTTTTTTTAGCAATGTCCGGTACGGACAGGGATGGCAGGGAGGGTAGTGGTAGTTCTAGCTCAGGTTCAAGGAGACATGCCATTCCACTGAAGCTGCCCCGTAGACTGTTCCTTTTCCACGGAAGATGTTGTTGTCTTTGAGCCAGGCACAGGTCCTCCACTGACTGCACCTTGTTGGGCATGGCTGGTTTCCTCCACTTACATTCCATATTCCTTACTGCAGATATTGTGAACCACAAATAGGCTGCATGGCTACACTCATGTGGTAGAGAGAATCCTCTGGTTAACTATAGAGACCTGCCAAGAGGAAGGATGTTAAATGACACAAGCCTGTCAATGCATGACTTTGAACACCTTGAATTGTTGTAAAAATGTGCCATATAAGGTTTTATTTGATGACATTACAGCTGTAGAATATTTAATAAATTGTCATTTTCATGTAAGGGTTATTTATTATTATAACGAAGAGGAGGGCATCAAGGCATTAAACATGGCTACAGGGATGGATGTGCAAGAGTCAGGACTTTGCGTCACAGGGTCTGTGATCCTGGGTGCCTCACCTTATGGTCTAGTGGACACCACAGCAGTGGTGAGGTCAAGTGTCCCTATGGTGCAAGGTACCGTACCATTGAAGAGGCTGTGAAGTCGAAGGACGGAGGGCTTATAGTCTCCATGAAGACCATCCTCACTAGCACCAGGTCCAGTAAGGATGGTCAGCTCCACATCACTGGAAGGGACACCTGCTTCTTGGTTTTGTGGACCACTAAAGCCTCCCAATCCAGCATGAAACTCTGACAGACTCATAGTACTCCTCCTGTCAGTACCTATTGTCAGGGAAGACAATGTCTGACAGACTCATAGTACTCCTCCTGTCAGTACCTATTGTCAGGGAAGACAATGTCTGACAGACTCATAGTACTCCTCCTGTCAGTACCTATTGTCAGGGAAGACAATGTCTGACAGACTCAAAGTACTCCTCCTGTCAGGGAAGACAATGTCTGACAGACTCATAGTACTCCTCCTGTTAGTACCTATTGTCAGGGAAGAAAATGGTTCAAAAAATATTCCACATACATTGCATGTAGAAAGTATTCAGACCTCTTGACTTTTTACAAATTTTGTTACATTACAGCCTCATTCTAAAATGGATTAAATAGATTCCCCCCCTCATCAATCTACACACAATACCCTATAATGACAAAGCAAAAATAGGTTTAGACATTTTTGCAAATTACAAATAAAAAAACTGAAATATCGCATTTACATTAGTATTCAGACCCTTTACTCAGTACTTTGTTGAAGCACCTTTGACAGCCTCAAGTCTTCTTGGGTATGACGCTACAAGCTTGGCAAACCTGATTTGGCGAGTTTCTCCTGCGTTGTCTGGGCTGTGTGCTTAGGGTCGTTATCCTGTTGGAAGGTGAACCTTCGCCCCAGTCTGCCCTGAATTTTCTGTAGCCACTGAAATCCACACCGCATGATGCTGCCACCACCATGTTTCACCGTAGGGATGTGGCAGGTTTCCTTCGGACGTGACACTTGTCATTCTGGCCAAAGAGTTCAATCTTGGTTTCATTAGACCAGAGAATGTTGTTTCTCATGGTCAGAGTCCTTTGGATGCCTTTTGAAAAACTTAAATCGGGTGCTGCAGAAATGTTTGTCCTTCTGGAAGGTTCTCCCATCTCCACAGAGGAACTCTGGATTTCTGTCAGAACGACCATCGGATTTTCCGTCACCTCCCTGACCAAGGCCCTTCTCCTCCGATTGTGCAGTTGACTGGGCAGCCAGCTCTAGGAAGAGTCTAGGTCGTTCCAAACTTCTTCCATTTAAGAAGGATGGAGGCCCCTGTGTTCCTGGGAACCTAATGCTGCAGAAAGTTTTTGGTACCTATCCCCAGATCTGTGCCTCGACACAATCATGTCTTGGATGATCAATGGAAATGGGATGCACCTTACAGTAGCTCAATTTCGAGTCTCATAGCAAAGGTTCTGAATAATTATGTAAATACGGTATATCTCTATTATTTTATTTTCTATTAGCATTTCTAAAAACCAGTTATCTTTGTCATTATGGGGTAGTGTGTGTAGATTGATGATGAAAAATAAATAATTTAATCAATTTTAGAATAACGCTGTAATTTAAAATGTGTAAAAAGTTAAGGTGTCTGAATACTTTTCGAATGCGCTGCAGTTCACACCCACCCATTAGGCTCCCATAATAGGTTATAATACATTCACGTTTTGCTTGTATTTATATCTGTGAAATTCAAATGATTTCTTACTGTGTCTTACTTGCTGATGGTCCTATTCATCCCTGCCTGTACATGACATTGAAAAATGAATAAAGATCATACACAAACAATAGGCTTCTAGAATAGGTTATGTTATACATTATAGAATATTAGGGAAGACATCACAATTATGAAATATCACCGGTCTCTCGAGTGCCCCACATTCTGTAGTACAGACATGACCTGCTGTCCTTTATATAAGGAATTAGGCACTTTCCCATGTTTACTACAGTATGTCTTCTAGACTGCACAGTAGCCTAATAAACACATTTTGTTAATAAAATAATTATTTAAAAAAATACTCTTTCAAAATGCAGATGTGGATTTAGTTATGGATCCATAACAAATTACTATGGGAGTAAATATCAGTGATTTACAGAAATATTGGAACAAAGTTGTCTAATGAAGGCAAACAATATGTGTTTTTGATTTAACAGGTTTTTGAATCAATGTGAATCGTGTTTGAAGGGAAAATTACCAGTTCCCTGGGCTTTGGATAAATATACAAATGTATTTTGTTCAGTCTGCATATGGAAGGAAAAATATGTTAATGAGGGATGGCAGTTACTGCAAAAGGATTGTGATGTGTATTGCTGATTTCATTTTTTGATACAAATTTCACCAGATTGGGTCTGCTGGTGTAACGATCTGGGTGTAGTGGGTGCGAAGTCAGGTGCAGGAAACAGAGAGTTCAAGGTAGTGCTCTTTAATGGACACACGGCGAACATAGGCCACCCCACGAAACACTGGGCACTAAAAAACAAATGCCCCAAACACGGGGACTAAAATAGTCCAGCAAAACCCACGAACAGGAAAAAACACGTTAGTCTCAACCATGCACAAATGTCACAAAAACAATCCCGCACAAAGAACCGGCGGGCCGGCTGGCTAATAAAGTCCAACTAATCACCACGATACATAACAGGTGTAACCAATAAACAGACAAGGAGGGGGAGGAAAGAATCAGTGGCAGCTAGTAGGCCGGCGACGACGACTGCCGAGCGCCACCCGAACGGGAAGGGGAGCCACCTTCGGTAGGAGTCGTGACAGTATCCCCCCCTCTGACGCGCGGCTCCAGCAGCGCGCCGACACCGGCCTCGAGGTTGACCCAGAGGGCGAGGCGCAGGGCGATCCGGATGGAGGCGATGGAAATCCCTCAACGTTGACGGATCCAAAATGTCCCCAACCGGTACCCAGCACCTCTCCTCCGGACCGTACCCCTCCCAGTCCACAAGGTACTGCAGGCCCCTCACCCGGTGTCTCGGGTCTAGAATGGCCCGTATCGTGTACGCCAGGGACCCCTGGATATCCAGAGGGGGAGGAAGGACCTCCGGCACCTCACCGTCCTGCAGGGGACCAGCTACCACCGGCCTGAGGAGAGACACATGAAACAAGGGGTTAATACGATAATAGGAAAGGAGTTGTAATCGGAATAGGAAAGGAGTTGTAATCGATAACACACCTCGTTTATTCTCCTCAGGACTTTGAAGGGCCCTACACACTGCGGCCCCAGCTTCCGGCAGGGCAAGCGGAGGGGTAGGTTTCGGGTCGAGAGCCAGACCCTGTCCCCTGGTACAAACACGGGGGCCTCACTGCGGTGGCGGTCAGCACTCCTCTTCCGCCGTCCACTGGCTAGTTGGAGGGATTCCTGGACGGCCCTCCAGGTCTCCTTGGAGCGCTGCACCCATTCCTCCACCGCAGGAGCCTCAGTCTGGCACAGATGACATGGTGCCAGGACCGGCTGGTACCCCAACACACACTGAAATGGGGACACGTTAGTTGAGGAGTGGCGTAGACAGTTCTGGGCCATCTCAGCCCAGGGGATGTATCTCGCCCACTCCCCAGGCCGGTCCTTGCAATACGACCGCAGAAACCTACACACCTCCTGGTTCACTCTCTCCACCTCCCATTACTCTCGGGGTGATAACCGGAGGTCAGGCTGACCGAGACCCCCAGATGCTCCATGAACGCCCTCCATACCCGGGACGTGAACTGGGGACCCAGATCAGAGACGATGTCCTCCGGCACCCCGTAGTGACTGGGGTGTAGATCTGTGGGGGCTCATAAATTAACCAGAAGGGGACTAGGGTTCCAATTTTGGAACACCCCCCCCCCACGTTCAGCTGGAAGGTGGCGCATGGAACGCAAAAATATTCCTAAAAATATTTAACCTCCGTACATTAACAAGTCCAATGGCTCAAATGAAAGATAAACACCTTGTTTATCTACCCAGCAAGTCAGATTTCTAAAATGTTTTACGGCGAAAACATAGCACATATTTATGTCAAACCACCACTGAAGACACAGCTAATTTGCATAGCCAAGTTGAAAAAAATATGCAATCAACAAACGCAGGATTAAAAGAAAAATAATGCACTAACCTTTTGAAATCTTCATCAGATGACAGTAATATAACATGTTACACAGTACATTTATGTTTTTTTCAATAATATGCTATATATATCCATAAATCTCTGTTTACAATGATGCATCGTTCAAAAAATGCTACTCAAATATCCTGAGAAATGACGATAGCTCCGGCAGATAACGTCAGCTAACAAGGAATACACATCATAAACTTTGACTAAATATGCATGTTCTACATATATATAGTTAGATACACTTCTTCTGAATGCAATCGCTGTGTTACATTTATTTTTAACGTTACAGGTTTCGTTCACTAGGCTATACTATGAGTCGGCGCTCAAAAAGTAGCATTATGGCTCCTCTATCTTGGAGTCCACAGAAACCCAAATTTACCACATAAATATTCCCTTACCTTTGCTGTTCTTCCATCAGAAGACCTGGAAGGAATTATACTTACCAAAAACAGCCTCAAACATGACACATTTCGGTTGAAATGTAGCCAAAAGTCAAGTGGATGCGCACCAAAACGTCGAACTTACATATTATATGTCGACTAAACTTGTCAAACTAAGTTCATAATCAAGCTTTAACATGTTATAAAGGTGTACAGCAATCGTGCGGACGAACAGAAACGCATGCATTGTATAATCGATCTTGGAAAAAAGACAGGACCGGAGCAGATGAGAGTGACCTGTTTTTTCGCGTGACCGAAAGGTTTCGGCCCGCCAAAACTCTAGTGAGCACGCGATTTTCACAATGAGAATCCCCATTGAAAGCTGAGATCGCGCTGAAGACAAAGAGACTGTTCCCAGACCTGTAGGTGCTTGGGAAGGGTGGGGGCGATGACATCAAAGTTGGGCCAACTTTTCTGATGACAAGAGAGAGTTTGGGAGAATGACTGCCCTGAGAGTTCTGCTTTACATACAGACATAATTTAAACGGTTTTAGAAGCTTTAGAGTGTTTAGAGTGTTTTTCTATTCAATAATCTCACGTGAAGTAAGATCCAGCTGCTTAATGGGTGAGCTTGAAGATGTCATGACAGAGGAAGCAGAGATAAAGAGAGAGAAAAAAAGACTAAATTCCTCTGTAGACATGCAGATGGTTGGGTCTGGGAGCCACTTTAACCGCCATAGTTGGTTTGGTTGCTTAATTGGTTAATCATATAAAAGGACAGATGTTGGGGTAATTGTACTCTGGACAACATTCTGAAGGAATTGATGTGAAACGTAGTGTAGCGGTGATTAGGGCTACGCACTTGCCTATCAGGTGACATGCCTGTCAGGTGGCAATGGAGGAGATGGGGAACAAAGTGAAAATGACATGGCCTGGGTATACCTCTCGGAACCTGTTGCCTGTCAGGTGGCAATGGAGGAGATGGGGAACAAAGTGAAAATGACATGGCCTGGGTATACCTCTCGGAACCTGTTGCCTGTCAGGTGGCAATGGAGGAGATGGGGAACAAAGTGAAAATGACATGGCCTGGGTATACCTCTCGGAACCTGTTGCCGGGAAGGGGGAAGACTGGGTGAAAGCATGAGAAGGCTTTTTAGGGCTTTCATTTTAGCCAAACTCCATAGAAAAGTATCGTGGAGGCATAGAGTCAGGCAAAGAGAGAGTGGGAATTGTCATGCTATCAGACTTTGGGTTTTAATGCAAATATAATTATGCATAGCTTACCACATTGTTAATACTGTTTTGTTTTGTGTTTCTCGTTGCTTTTAAAGTCTTGTGCTATCACTCTCTCAGCAACCAGAAGGAGAAAGTTGAAATGGAAGAAGTCAACGGCTCAGTGTTCTATGAGAAATGGAAATAAGATTGTGTATGGTGTGATCATAGAACAGAGGCCATAAGTCTCTGAGTTTGTAAACCTCACGGTAAATGTTAATCACGTTTATTTGTTTGTGTTCATGTTTTATTATCATTGTTTGTCAATTTATAAGTCATTTTCAAGTTTATGTAATGTTGAACAGGACTGATAGGTTTGGATTTCCGAACTTTAAATGTTATTAATCATTAGTTGTAATAGAGGCCTGAAGGGTGCCATAGCTGAGAGGCTACACCAGAGGTTAATGGTTAAGCTTGGAATGTAGGGAAAGCGATCACATGTGACAGGCATTGATAAGGTGAGAGAGCCATGGATTAGTGATGAAGGGGTTTGAGGTCAGGTCACGTTAAAGGAGAAAGAAAAGATTATGGCCAGTATCACTTAGTTTCCTGCCTAGCAATAAAGATACAATGTTTGTGCAGATGTGTATGAGGAGACTCAGCATTGGAGAAAGGGTTAAATATCAGTGCTTGTGTGAATATTTCTTGGTCTAATACAGCTGTATTGACCCTCTGGAAGAATAAACTTGGTTTGAGCTTTCATAGTGTCTAACAATAGTGTCTAACAAAAGTCTAACAATATGCAGCTTTCATTAGAACCTAACAATATGCATGTCAATCTCTCATGGCTCAAATTAGAAGAGCGATTGACTTCATCACTACATATAAGAAGTGTTGACAAGCTGAATGTACCGAGCTGTTTGTTTAAACTATTAGCACACAGCTCAGACACCTATGCATACCCCACAAGACATGTTACCAAAGGTCTCTTCACAATCCCCAAGCACAGACTATGGGAGGCGCACAGTACTACATAGACCCATGACTACATGGAACTCTATTCCACATCACATAACTGATGCAAGCAGTAGAATCAGATTTTTTTAAACAGGTAAAAATACACCTTATGGAACAACGGAGACTGTGAAGAGACACACGCATACGCACACAAGCGCTAGCACATGCACTCTACACACACATACTTTGTAATATTGTTGTATGGAGGTTTTATACATTTTGTGGTGTAGATTTGTAGTGGAGTAATAATGTTACAGGATGTACCGTTTTATATTTTGTTTGTTATGTAATGTGCCTTAGGCAGCAGCTAATGGGGATCCCTAATAAATACAAAAACATCTAAAATCCTACATTGTGGATGGGACATTTCTGCTGGGATGGAGGAATTATCTGGTTGCTGACCTAAATGATCAGGACAGTCTAGGATACTATTTTCCCATAGAGGTGAAGTATTGCGATGAGCTATACGACTGTACTTCTGATTCTATTTCAAGAGGGAAGTTAAAACCCTCAGCCATGAGGTCAATGAGGAGGACCAACAGTGATAGGGGGATCATCTGAAAGAGACTGATGTGTAGGAATGGAACATGTAGGAGTCGGTAGGAGTCGTGCCTACACCACGGTGAGATACGGTACAACTTTAGCTGTAAGGTAGGTAAAGTGCACTGTACACAACTACAGTCGGTGGTTATCTTGCACATTTTCATAAGCATCTAGCTAACCACATATCTTTGACCTAACCAAAATAGCTTGTTTGCAGCTAGCAAACAGGGTTTACCTTATCGCACATCTCCAGCGACGCCTCTCGCTTACAGAGGTTGGAAAACGATAAAATGCAAGTGTGCTTATTGGGTTACTGGTTACAATCCAGTAATATATACTTACTACATGTCGATGAGTTTGTATGGAGAAATGTGGAGGTTTTCCCCACACTCTGCCTTGAGCGATGATGTCAAAACTTGCGACAGGATGTGCAGTTCTGATAGCCACATTAACAGCTAACAAGGTGTCACGCCTTGGTCATGGTATTTTGTGTTTTGTTATATGTTTGGGTAGGCCAGGGTGTGACATGGGTTTATATGTTGTTTTTCGTATTGGGGTTTGTAGTATTTGGGATTGTGTATGATTAGGGGTGTGTCTAGTTAGGCTTGGCTGCCTGAGGCGATTCTCAATCAGAGTCAGGTGCTTGTCATTGTCTCTGATTGGGAACCTTATTTAGGGTGCCTGAGTTCGCGTTGTATTTTGTGGGTGTTTGTACCTGTCTCTGTGTAGTAGTCACCAGATAGGCTGTAATTAGTTTCACGTTTCGTTTGTTGTTTTCGTATTTCAGTTATTTCATGTACCGTTTTCATTCATTAAAGTCATGAGTAACCTACACGCTGCATTTCGGTCTGACTCTCTTCTTACAACAGACGAACGCCGTTACAGAAACACCCACCACCACTCACAGACTGAGCAGTGTGTAAACTGGCAGGAGCTAAAGGAGGACGTTATGGACAGCAGAAGCATGGATTATACGACGTGGGAAAAAATCGACAGGTGGGCGGCCGACCCAGAGAGAGTGCAGGCGCCCGCCTGGGATTCGCTTCAGCAGTGCGAAGAGGGCTACAGGCTAATGGAGTCAAAAAGGAAAACACGGCGACGCAGAGCGAAAACCGAAAGTAACGGGGGAGAGCGCAGAGAGAGAGTGGCTGAGTCAGGAGTCAGACCTGAGCCTACTCTCCCTGTTAATCGTGAAGAGCAGTTGCAGTGGGAGAGGCTGCACCACTTGGAGATTTGGACATGGGAGGAGGAATTAGACGGAAAAGGACCCTGGGCGCAGCCGGGAGAATATCGCCGTCCCAAGGATGAAATAGACGCAGTTAAAGCGGAGAGGCGCAGGTATGAGGAGGCAGCACGGCGACGCGGTTGGAAGCCAGAAAAGCAGCCCAAAGAAATTATTGGGGGGGGGCTAGAAGGGAGAATAATTATGCCAGGTAGGAGACCTGCGCAAACTCCCTGTGCTCACCGTTGGGCTAGAGAGACCGGGCAGGCACCGTGTTATGCTATGGAGCGCACAGTGTTTCCAGTGCGGGTGCAGAGCCAGGTTCAGCACATACCAGCCCTTCCTATTGGCTGGGCTAGAGTGGGCATCGAGCCAGGTAAGCTTGGGCAGGCTCGGTGCTCAAGAGCTCCAGTGCGCCTGCATGGTCCGGTCTATCCAGAGCCACCTCTACACACCAGTCCTCCGGTAGCAGCTCCCCGCACCAGGCTTCCTGTGCGTGTCCTCGATCCAGTACCACCAGTTCCAGCACCACGCACCAGGCCTCCAGTGCGCCTCGCCTGTTCAGCGCAGCCAGCGCTTTTCTCCTCTCCTGCGCTGTCGGAGTCTCCAGTCTGCCCAGCGCGGCCAGTGCTCCCAGTCTGCCCAGCGCGGCCAGTGCTCCCAGTCTGCCCAGCGCCGCCAGTGCTCCCAGTCTGCCCAGCGCGGCCAGTGCTCCCAGTCTGCCAGTGCTCCCAGTCTGCCCAGCGCGGCCAGTGCTCCCAGTCTGCCCAGCGCGGCCAGTGCTCCCAGTCTGCCCAGCGCTGCCAGTGCTCCCAGTCTGCCCAGCACCGCCAATGCTCCCAGTCTGCCCAGCGCCGCCAGCCTGCCCAGCCCCGCCAGTCTGCCCAGCGTCGCCAATCTGCCAGGTTCCGCCAGAAGTGCCAGTCAGTCATGATCTTCTAGATCGGCCAGACAACCTGAATCATCCAGTTCCACCAGCCAGCCAGGATTTACCGGAGCCTACTACCTGCCTGAGCTTCCTCTCAGTACTGGACTTCCACTCAGTACTGGGCTTCCTCTCAGTACTGGGCTTCCTCTCAGTACCGGGCTTCCCCTCAGTACCGGGCTTCCCCTCAGTACCGGGCTTCCCCTCAGTCCCGGGCTGCTTCGGTCCCGAGCTGCCCCTCTGTCCCGAGCTGCCCCTCTGTCCTGAGATGCCCCTCTGTCCTGAGATGCCCCTCTGTCCCGGGCTGCCCCTCAGTCCCGGGCTGCCCCTCAGTCCCGGGCTGCCCCTCAGTCCCGGGCTGCCCTCTGTCCCGAGCTGCCCCTCTGTCCTGAGCTGCCCCTCTGTCCTGAGATGCCCCTCTGTCCTGAGATGCCCCTCTGTCCTGAGATGCCCCTCTGTCCCGAGCTGCCCCTCTGTCCCGAGCTGCCCCTCTGTCCCGAGCTGCCTCTCTGTCCCGAGCTGCCCCTCTGTCACGAGCTGCTCCTCAGTTATGTGGGGATCTGGGTGAGGACTATTAGGCCATGGTCGGCGGAGAAGGTGGATTATCCCAGGACGCGAAGGGGAGGAAATAGGACATTTATGGAGTGGGGTCCACGTCCCGAGCCAGAACCGCCACCATGGACAGACGCCCACCCGGACCCTCCCTATGCTCTTGAGGTGCGTCCGGGAGTCTGCACCTTAGGGGGGAGGTTCTGTCACGCCTTGGTCATTGTATTTTGTGTTTTGTTATATGTTTGGGTAGGCCAGGGTGTGACATGGGTTTATATGTTGTTTTTCGTATTGGGGTTTGTAGTATTTGGGATTGTGTATGATTAGGGGTGTGTCTAGTTAGGCTTGGTTGCCTGAGGCGATTCTCAATCAGAGTCAGGTGCTTGTCATTGTCTCTGATTGGGAACCGTATTTAGGTAGCATGAGTTCGCGTTGTATTTTGTGGGTGTTTGTACCTGTCTCTGTGTAGTAGTCACCAGATAGGCTGTAATTAGTTTCACGTTTCGTTTGTTGTTTTCGTATTTCAGTTATTTCATGTACCGTTTTCATTCATTAAAGTCATGAGTAACCTACACGCTGCATTTCGGTCTGACTCTCTTCTTACAACAGACTAACAACTTTACACAAGGTTTTTTTTTTTTTTTGGTGGGGGGGGGGTAATTACAGGCAAATATATTACCTTGTCCAAGCGAGATCTGCGCATGATCAAAACGTCACACCAAGGTAAGCATACCCAAAACACAGGCCTTATATGGAGAAGTTCTAAAAAATCCCAGAAGGAAAAATGCCGTAAAAACTATTGGAACCATTTTTGTGTTTTACCGCTAGGTTTTATGGGTATTATGACTGTGGTACTCAATTGTGTATGCTAAGCCCCTCCCACCAATTAGAGTTGATTGAATGCAGGTGTATACGTGTTTGGGAAGGGAGGCAGTTTGGAGTGGAAAGCAAGAGTAAATTGGCTAGATTTTATGCTTTTAACTTTTGTTTTGCCTTGTTTTATAGTTTTAGTTTATGTCCTGATTTTAACCACTCTATTTATTCAAATACATGATCCATTGGAGTAAAACTGTTCCTTACTTCAAGGTGCAGGAGGTAAAGGCCACCTTGCCACAATCTGAAATAACACTAACTTTATCTTATTGTGCTCATGTAGTTACATTAGACATTAGACTCAACAGTTACATTAGACAAAACAATATTTTAATAATTTGGATAAATCAATCTATGCCTAATTTGAATACATTTTAGAAGTAGAACCCAGATTATGAGGATTCTGTGTTATGCACTATAGCCCGTTACCATATATGTGATTGAATATTATCTATCTGCTGTTGGCTTGTGTGGATGTATGTGTTATGCAACATAGCTGACTTGAAACACTGTTAACAGTTTCAGGGCCATGGGCCTTTCTCGTGATGGAAAAATACAGAATAACATGAAGACAGGAACTGTGCAATGAGTTGAGGGGCGGCACATTCAGAACGTAGTGTTGCGAGAACAAACAGTCTTTTGTTAGATAACAGGAGCCAGGTGCCTGATAACTGTATATTCTACACAGCTACAATGACTGACCGCTGAAGCACTTAGGGGGCTGGGACCAGCCTCTGCGCCAACAATCAACGATAGGCTAGGTGATTCTAAAACCACGCCCAGTCTCTACTCTGACAGGCCGGCTAGGAAGCAGGAACTACCTCTGTCAGAGTATATTTATAATATATTTGTCAGGAACAAGTCAGTTCTCTGTTTGCCATGCGAGTTGGGACAGAGAGCCCGTATATACAAAAATTGCAATTACCACTTATTGCTTAGCTAATAAAAAATAGATAGTATACAATCGGAGACTCAATGTCATATTTATCCTGATACCAGATTCGAATTGACGCAACCCTAACAATATGCAGAATCTTTCCCCAGTGTTTTGTTCCATGCTGCTACTAGATGAGGTTGTTGTTTAAGCAGAGATCACTTTCTCCTCTACATCCAAGCTCTTTTCATTGCTCAGCCTGCCCTGGCTCTCTTATCTACAGCAACAGCACCTCCCACCGGTCATGTCTAGATGGGATCCAGCTTCTTTCTGTATTTTTTGCATTTTAGCTAAACCTAACTCCTTTCCGAACCTGCCATGTTTATTCCACTAATTTGCTGCGTAAATTCTCTTAAACCTGCTACGAAAGGTAAATTCTGACAAAAGATGGGTCCCTTCGAGCCATGGCCCTCCCAGTACCAGCAAGGGAGCCCCTCATTGGGGGGGGGACCAATTGCCACGCAGCACCACCTCTCCATCACTTTGTAGTTTCCAAGGCAACGGGCAGGGCCTTTCTCCTGAAAGGCGCCGCATCATCATCATTATCAGCCACGCAGGGCTGGTCGAGAGGAAGCAGGAGCTATCAGTCCAGCAGTGGGTAACATCAAGCACCTCCTTCTCTTGCTTCATGTCGCGCTGCAGCACAGTCTCCATCAACACTCAGTAAAAGGAAAAGGATGTGGACACGAAAAGGGATACGGTAGGTAGGTGCTGCGTTTTCTGTGCTCTCTGTGTTTGACTGTTGTGTTGTGTTAGTTATGTGTTTTACAAGCAGGGAGTGGGGAGTGTGTGTGTGATCCTCTCAAGCAGGGTGATTTAATGGGCTGTTTGATGCTAACACTATTAGAATGAGAGAGAGAGGCAGCATTGCTAAAGGGGCCTGGCGGCCTGCAGAGCTAAGGGTCTGCAGGCCGCATACACAAACGCCCCAGCCCCCAGCTGGGATGGACAATAGCTGGATCATTACCTCTTTTTACCAGCCATAGCCTGTAGCTATAAGCTGCTACCACCGTTAGCTGTTGCTCCTTTTATGGGATGTGATTGTCATGTTCTCCACCCATCTCTCTAAGTCTAGGATGCGTCAGGTAGTTTCCCTTCCCTTTTGCATAAGCATGACGAAACAAAAGGCCCAGTGAGCGTTACTTAGTTAATACCCCGGCCAAAAAATCCTTTCATCGCACCCTTTCCTCCTCCTACATTGCTGTTTTTTAATGCCACCCTGAAAGGGAAGAAAAAGGTTTGTCTGAATGTTTCTTCCCAGTAAATGCTGAGCAGGTGGGGAGGGCACGCCTTAATATCTTCTTCATAATGGCTTTGGCCTGGCTAGCCTCCCTCAGTGTCAGAAGTAGTGCACTAAATAGGGAACAGGGTGCCATTTGGGATGCGAACTGGATCTCCTTAACATCATCCATCATCCAACAACATCCAGCACAGCCACGAAATCTGTCCTTTTCATTATGACAGCATGGGATTAGTATGGGGCTTGGCTCAGTATCCTTGCTAGGCCTTTATGTTATTATTAGCCTAGCTAGCCTGTTGTGCCTTGGCCATGTGCTGCATGCAGTCTTTGTAATATGTCCATGTTATGGCCTGGTACTGTATGCTATTATTAGCCTAACTAGCTGCAGTCTCTCGAGTTTCCTAATGTTACCGCCTGGTCTGTATGATGTGTTTTGGAGGTGTGGTGTCAGATTCAGGAACCATTACTGGAGCACATCCCCTGTGTCCTATTCCCACCTCCTTCCCCACCCCTGTTCACGACGGAAGGTGTGTGGTGTGTGTGTGTATGTGTGTTGGTGCTGTCTCAGGTGAGGAGGAGGATGAGATGCGGATTCTATCTCTCTCTCGCTCTCTCAGCCCCAGAATCCTCTTTGAAGCTTTCTGTTATTATTGATGCTTTAGATCTCACAAGAAAGAAACACTCGGAGGTTGTTTGGAATGGAGTTCATTGAGCAGATTGTTTGAGGTTGGGCCTATTTATCTCATAAACGCAGCACTTGCCTTGAATCCTTGTATGATGTGTTTGTTGTAAAGTATCCTTACTGGTATTAGCCGTTTCATGATTTGTTTCATAATGACCTCATACAACTGAATAAAATATATTTTACACATTTTGCTCTGTCATGCAATAGCTGCATGCTATTTATCAGTTATAAGGGTAGTCTGTTTTCAATAGTAAATGTGCCTGTACTGAGAACAGGTTGTTATTGAAACACTTTGTAACAAAGATACTCCCTGTTCTAGGTTCACTCCAACCCTGTTCCTGGAAAGATACTCCCTCTATGTTCACTCCAACCCTGTTTCTGGAAAGCTACTCCCTCCTCTAGGTTCACTCCAACCCTGTTTCTGGAAAGCTACTCCCTCCTCTAGGTTCACTCCAACCCTGTTCCTGGAAAGCTACTCCCTCCTCTATGTTCACTCCAACCCTGTTTCTGGAAAGCTACTCCCTCCTCTAGGTTCACTCCAACCCTGTTTCTGGAAAGCTACTCCCTCCTCTAGGTTCACTCCAAACCTGTTTCTGGAAAGCTACTCCCTCCTCTAGGTTCACTCCAAACCTGTTTCTGGAAAGCTACTCCCTCCTCTAGGTTCACTCCAAACCTGTTTCTGGAAAGCTACTCCCTCCTCTAGGTTCACTCCAACCCTGTTCCTGGAAAGCTACTCCCTCTATGTTCACTCCAACAATGTTCCTGGAAAGCTACTCCCTCCTCTAGGTTCACTCCAACCCTGTTTCTGGAGAGCTATCCTCCTGTAGGTTTTCAGTCCAACCCTGATCCTGGAGTGCTACCCTCCTGTAGGTTTTCTGTCCAACCCTGATCCTGGAGAGCTAGCATTTCAGTCCAAACCTGTTCCTGGAGAGCTGCCCTCCTCTAGGATTTCAGTGGAACCCTGTTCCTGGAGAGCTGCCCTCCTCTAGAATTTCAATCAAACCCTGTTCCTGGAGAGCTGCCCTCATCTAGGTTTTCAGTCCAACCCATTATAATTAATGGATATTTTTGTAGTGGTTGATGCATTTTCCAAAGTGTTAATTACAAACTTTAGAAGACTTACCTCAAATACACTACAAGTTTGCATTTCATGCTTTGAAGGAAAATTCTCAGCAACAAAAGAATGATAAAATGAAGATCCTACATCTGTGTGGTGGATGTGTAACCAGGCCAGCTCAGGACAGCTCGGTCTGGTTTGACTGGGTTTGGTTAGTCACGTGATGTGTGTCAGGATACATTAGCATAATAACAGCTGGATACTAGCTAACAGGAAGGGGTGATTGATTGATGAGTTCAGGGGTTAACAAACTATTGATTGAGATGAATACAGTAAAGGTAAGACCTCGGGCCACGAAATGAGATCCTGGTGACATTCTGTCGGGATACATAAACAACAGGAGTATAGAGGAGTAATAAAAACACATGTACACACAATACAAATGATGAGTATGTAAATAGGGTCTCAAGTGGGTAGCTAGCCTATCTACTATTTGAGTCAGATTTGTCTGGTTCTGGTCAATAGTTTGGTCAAGTAAGTATTTACCAGGATTGGGGTCAATTCCATTTCAATTTCAGAAAGTAAACGCAATTCCAAATGTCCTCATTGAAGAGCATTGAAGAGAGTTGGAATTTCAGTGTACATCCTGATTTGACTGGAATTAAAAAGGAATTTACCCCAACCCTGGTATTTACTAAAACATGTTCAAACACGCAACATTAATATTTACCCTGTATGTACAGGACATACCAATAGCAGCTATACTGTTTATTTTTTTTGCAGCTTTACAGTACAGTGAGCATGGGTATCCAATCAGAATGATTCCAAAATGGCCCATGTCAGAGCAGGAAGGACTGACTGGCCACCATTATCTCTGACCAATGAATTATTGAACAGTGACTGACTGATCTTGCGCAAAGCAGACAGACAGGCATGCATGCCTCTGATTGAGTCCGACCTAGACATAGCAGGTGTGTGTGTGTGTCTGACATTCATATGGTCTCTTCTACGCCATGCAGCCTGCCAGGCTCCCTCTGCTGAGCTGAGGCCTGCTGCAAGGTTGAAGGGGTTTACACTGTTGAATGCTGCTGTAGCATGACTTCAATTATCCACATTGATTCTAAACTAATCTCGGCAATCCAGAACCAAATGTTGTTCCTGAGAACCCTCTTGAACTTTAACTTCCCGACAGAACATTACAATATTTTAGTTTGTTAGGAGAGACTTCCTTTTACTAAAAGAGGTTGCTATTCAACCAAATACAGTATTATGATAAAATAAATGTAAACCTGCATTTTAAAAGCGGGCTGGCTCATTCAGTAATTCCAAGCCAGAGAAAACAAGGTTGAAAGAGAGAGAGAGAGAGAGAACACTCAAGGTTAAAGCCTTCCTTTGCTAGCCCATTGTTAGCCAATTGTATCATCTCTACCTATCATTGTCTTAACAGTAACTAGATACCACTGTGCATACAGAGACATTTGCCATACTATGACCATGATACCTCAGCCCTGATCAGAGGAGATCTATCTGTCCCACTCTAGGGAGATAGAGGATACGAGGAGAGGGGGAGAAAGAGCGAGAGAGAGACAGCTGGAACTACTCAACCTGAACCATTGTGGGGGAGAACACTGCTTCTGACAGAACTGCTGCTGCTGCCAGAACTAAAGTGTGATGAAGGTCACAGAGAGGACCTTTCCCATTGCTAGCTTTCATGACCCTTCTTTCCTATTTCAATATATTACTTTTCATCAGCACAAACAATTATATTGACTTATAAGGAAATAGAAAGTTTGGTTTTATGGAATGGAAGAATAATAGCTAAAATCACAAACTTTATAGTAACCAATGCAACTAATTCAAGTTGCTAGTGTTTTACACTAAGTAATTGACATTGAGCAAATTCTTCTGTGTTTAGCTGTTGACCTATTCCAGTGGTACTCATTGTGTGGACCCGCAGGCCGCATGAGCGCTTAATTTGCAGCTCGCTGGGATTTTCATATTTTCCATTCTTAATACATAACAATGATACAGTTTCAATTCAAGGTGTTTAATGCAGGCCTGAATCACTTCATTGAATATATCGATTGTTCAGTATATGGCAGTATAGCGCAGCTGTTGAACAGAAAGGTCGAAATAGAACGTTTGCCGAAGTAGAAGGCAACTGCTCAGCTGCAGCGACTGACGCATATCAGTTTGCTACTAGCTAATTTTGCAGTCTAAATCTATTGACAATGAAAATGAGGGGGAAGAGCTGCAGAACAACGTGACAGCTACAGTATGAACCAACAACCATTGGAGAACCAGGAAAATCAGGAAGATGGTGCGGGGGAAATGCAACTAGCAAACGTGGCTCCGGTGGCTAAGAGAAGGATACGGTCAAGAAGAACACAGATAGTTCCAAGAGAAATGGACAAACAAATATTATTTTGTACTGCATGATGGGACTAGCTCACTTTGTCTAATTTGCCAGTAGACAGTCAATTGTTTTAAATGAGCAAATTTAGAGCAACATTTCCAGTCACACCATGCCCACTTTGACAAAACATATCCACCTCAAAGCAACCTTAGAAACAACAAAATAGCACAACTCAAAAGACAGCTCTGAGGACAACAACAAATGTTGGACAGATCTAGCAGTGTTGCATAGAAAATGACAGAGGCAACATATGAGATTGCTTGGATACTCGCGAGAAACAAGAAGACCATCACAGACGTAGAGATTGTCAAAGAATGTTTTTTGGCCTAATATTGTATGCTGATTTTACAAACAAGGAAGATCTTTTAAAGCAAACTAAGGGACTGCAACTCTCAGACTCGATCATAACAAGAAACATAGAAGACATCAGCGAGGACATCGGTTAGCAACTGATTACTGACATCTGTGGTGCCTTGTTTTTCGTGTTGTACTTGATGAAAGCACTGATGTAAGGGACATTGCCCAATTCTGTGTTTGGGTCCATTTCCCTCAAAACGAGTCGTTCAGAGAGGAACTTATGTTTACTGACCCTTCAGGGACAAACACGAGGAGAGGATATTCTGGAAGCCCTTGTTACTTTTTTTGCTGATAATAATATTGACTGGTCAAATCTGGGATCTGTGTCCACTGACGAGGGAAGGAGACGGGACTCATAGGCCTGATGAGAAAAAGAGGATATTCGCAAATGTGTTACGTTTCATTGTATCATTCTTCAGGAAGCACTTGTGGCTACACTCAGACTGTGACTTAGAATGTGATGCAGCAAGTAGTCAAATCCGTGAATTTGTTGCAAGCCAGGGGAGAGAGGAGCCGGAGATGGATGATCCACAATAGATATTAAAGCTTTCTTTTTTAAGTGACATCACCTGCCACCTGAACACGGTGAATCTCCAGCTCCAAGGGAAAGCTCAAATTCAGTGCAAAATGCTGCGACTGGTCACAGCATTTCAAAATAAGGTCACCACACTGTTCATACCTGACATTTTGTTAATTTCCCAAAACTCAGAGCTGTCACCACATCCAACCCAGACATACTGCAGCATTTAGCTCTGATGCATTTGTGCGTGTGTTGGAAGAGTTGAAGTATGAGTCAAGATTCAATGGTATCATGGAGTACAAGCACTTTTTCAACTTCATTGAGAACCTCTTTCATGTGCCAGTGTCATCTCTGACCCCAGTCATCACAGCCCTCTGTCCTGACCGTGCTGGAATAGAGAGTGCGATAGTGGAGCTGCAGGCAAAAGACACATTGCAAGGTGAACTAAGATCAGGTGTTACCCATTCCTGGAGCCGTGTGTCAGACACAGAGTATCCACTTCTGAAGCAGTGTGTGCAAAAGGTGACATCATTTTTTTGTCAGCACTTATTCACGTGAAGCAACATTTTCAACAATGAACATTGTGAAACAAAAACAGAGAAACAGACTGACCAATGCCCACCTGGATTGCCTCACAAGGATAGCAACAACATACTATACATTTAGAATGAATTCAGTCAAGCAGAAGGGACATTTTTGCTCATCCAACTACTGAGGTAACCCAGGATCAGACACTTTTCCCCCTCCAATTTCTGCCTAAAATGACAAACACAAATCTAACTGCCTGTAGCTCAGGACCTGAAGCAAGGATATTATTATTCTTGATGCTTTTTGAAAGGAAACACTTTGATGTTTATGGAAATGTGAAATTCATGTAGGAGAATATAACACGTTAGATCTGGTAAAAGATAATACAAACAAAAATACTTTTTTTCCGTCTTTGAAATGTCTTTGGGCACGTGTTTCATCCAAACAAAATACTGCCCCCTAGCTTAAAGAGGTTTTAAAGCCTTATTCTAAAATATATATATTTTTAAATGTATCCCCTCATCAATCTACACACAATACCACAAAACAGGTTTTTAGAAATGTTTGCAAATGTACAGTACTGTGCAAATGTTTTAGGCAGGTGTGGAAAAATGCTGTAAAGTAAGAATGCTTTCAAAAATAGACATGTTAATAGATTAGATTTATCAATTAATAAAATGCAAAGTGAGTGAACAGAAGACAAATCTAAATCAAATCCATATTTGGTGTGACCACACTTGCACAAAGTCTTTTTTTAGGCATATAGTCAGGTGTATGATTAAACAATTATACCAAACAGGTGCAAATGAGCATCAATTCAATATGTAGGTTGAAACGCAATCATTAACTGAAGCAGAAACAGCTGTGTAGGAGGAATAGAACAGGGCGAGGAACAGCAAAACTCAGCTAACAAGGTTTTTCTTCTGTTCACCCACTTTGTATTTTGTTAGACATGTTAATAGGTTATATTTATCAACTATTTTTGAAAGCATTCTTTCTTTACATCATTTTTTCACACCTGTCTAAAAATGTTGCACAGTACTGTATATAAAAATAAAAAGTATTCAGACCCTTTACTCAGTACTTTGTTGAAGCACTTTTGACAGTGATTACAGCCTCAACTCTTCTTGGGTATGACGCCACAAGCTTGGCACACCTGTATTTGGGGAGTTTCTCCCATTCTTCTCTGCAGATCCTCTCAAGTTGGATGGGGAGCATTGCTGCACAGCTATTTTCCGGTCTCTTCGGAGATGTTTGATCGGGTTCAAGTCCGGGCTCTGGCTGAGCCACTCAAGGACAATCAGAGACTTGTCCCAAAGCCACTCCTGCATTGTGTTGGCTGTGTGCTTAGGGTTTTTATCCTGTTGGAAGGTGAACCTTCGCCCCTGTCTGAGGTCATGAGCACTCTCGATCCGGATGAGTCTCCCCATCCCTGGAACTGGAAATCATCCCCACAGCATGATGCTGCGACCACCATGCTTCACAGAGGAGCTCTGTCAGTGTGACCATCGGGTTCTTGGTCACTTCCCCTGACCAAGGCCCTTCTCCCCTGATTGCTCAGTTTGGCCGGGTGGCCAGCTCTAGGAAGAGTCTTGGCGGATCCAAACTTCTTCAATTTAAGAATGATGGAGGCCACTGTGTTTTTGGGGAACTTCAATGCTGCAGACATGTTTTGGTACCCTTCCCCAGATCTGTGCCTCGACACAATCCTGTCTCAGATCTCAATGGACAATTCCTTTGACCTCATGGCTTGGTTTTTGCTCTGATATGTGCTGTCAACTGTGGGACCTTATATAGACAGGTGTGTGCCTTTCCAAATCATGTCAAATCAATAGAATTTACCACAGGTCAAGTTGAAGAAACATCTCAAGAATGATCAATGGAAACAGGATGCACCTGAGCTCAATTTCAAGGCTCACAACAAACATTTATAAAAACCTGTATTCACTTTGTCATTATGGGGTGTTGTGTGTACAGTCGTGGCCAAAAGTTTTGAGAATGACACAAATATTAATTTTCACAAAGTCTGCTGCCTCGGTTTGTTATTTGGTCAATAACAAAAGTTTTTCTCAATACTTTGTTATATACCCTTTGTTGGCAATGACAGAGGTCAAATGTTTTCTGTAAGTCTTCACAAGGTTTTCACACACTGTTGCTGGTATTTTGGCCCATTCCTCCATGCAGATCTCCTCTAGTGCAGTGATGTTTTGGGGCTGTTGCTGGGCAATACGGACTTTCAACTCCCTCCAAAGATTTTCTATGGGGTTGAGATCTGGAGACTGGCTAGGCCACTCCAGGACCTTGAAATGCTTCTTACGAAGCCACTCCTTCGTTGCCCGGGTGGTGTGTTTGGGATCATTGTCATGCTGAAAGACCCAGCCACAGTTCTATTTTGGTTTCATCTGACCATATGACATTCTCCCAATCTTCTTCTGGATCATCCAAATGCTCTCTAGCAAACTTCAGACTGGCCTGGACATGTACTGGCTTAAGCAGGGGGACATGTCTGGCACTGCAGGATTTGAGTCCCTGGCGGCGTAGTGTGTTACTGATGGTAGGCTTTGTTACTTTGGTCCCAGCTCTCTGCAGGTCATTCACTAGGTCCCCCCATGTGGTTCTGGGATTTTTGCTCACTGTTCTTGTGATCATTTTGACCCCACGGGGTGAGACCTTGCGTGAAGCCCCAGATCGAGGGAGATTATCAGTGGTCTTGTATGTCTTCCATTTCCTAATAATTGCTCCCACAGTTGATTTCTTCAAACCAAGCTGCTTACCTATTGCAGATTCAGTCTTCCCAGCCTGGTGCAGGTCTACAATTTTGTTTCTGGTGTCCTTTGACAGCTCTTTGGTCTTGGCCATAGTGGATTTTGGAGTGTGACTTTTTGAGTTTTGGACAGGTGTCTTTTATACTGATAACAAGTTCAAACAGTTGCCATTAATACAGGTAATGAGTGGAGGACAGAGGAGCCTCTTAAAAAGAGGTTACAGGTCTGTGAGAGCCAGAAATCTTGCTTGTTTGTAGGTGACCAAATACTTATTTTCCACCATAATTTGCAAATAAATTCATTACAAATCCTACAATTTTGATTTGATTTGCTGATTTTTTTTTCTCATTTTGTCTGTCATAGTTGAAGTGTACCTATGATGAAAATTACAGGCCTCTCATCTTTTTAAGTTGGAGAACTTGCACAATTGGTGGCTGACTAAATACTTTTTTGCCCCACTGTAAGTCTGTTAAGAACAAACTCTTATTTGCAATGGCGTCCTACCCTGGCCAAACCTGGACGACGCTGGGCCAATTGTGCGCGGCCCTATTTGACTCCCAATTACGGCCGGATGTGATACAGCCTGGATTGCTGATATGGATTAAAGATATGTGGTCATCACTATCATTCAGTACGTGTAGTCTCCTCCCTCCCTATAGTCCCACTACATTGACTTATTAGATATGTAACACAAGTGGTTTTATCATGTTAGAGAGCTTGCCTTGGTCCTGAGCTCACATTTCTCTATAGGCTACATCTGATGATATCCCTAGTCAGCTTGATTTCATGTTAAATAACCCAATTAATACCTATGTGAAAAGTTTTTCAAACAAGTTCTCTGTAACAAGGACAATGATTAGTGATGATTGGCTTCCCCTTCCCAACACTACAGTATACTGTTCGCACCTTGTTGTTTCTCCCCTCGGCTGATTCCACTATGTCACTATGAACTGTGAACATGACGGGCCTGTGAGCCGCATTTGGCAACAGCAGCCAGGGGAACGGGACAGAGAGAGAGCTTGACCCATTTCAGGATTACTAATTGACTCATTAAGGGACAGAGTGTTTCAGAATCTTCAGAAATGGTGATTAGGTCTAGTTTACAATGACTGTCACATAAATGAGCACTTCGCTCACACACACACACACACACACACACACACACACACACACACACACACACACACACACACACACACACACACACACACACACACACACACACACACACACACACACACACACACACACACACACACACACACACACACACACACACACACACACACACACACACACACGAAGATTGTTAGTTTTGGATGACTTGTAGCCTGTAAAAGCATAATATCTATGAAACTAGTTTGTTCATATGTGGGGGGAAATAAGCATGATGTCACCATAAACAGAAGCCTTTTGTATTTTCCTAATAATGAGGATAAGTCATTATTTTTACTGACCGTGCCCACTGATTGCCCTGAAGGCTTCTATGCTGCAGTGCTCACACTGGTTCTATCTATGTTTTCCTTTGTTTCAAAATGTATGGCTGGCATCAGGTATCCTACTACATAGTAGCAAGATGAAGTTGCCTTTAGATGCTGATCTAAGGCCAGATGTCGTTTTCAGTCTTTAATGGTTAAGATTTAGATTGGTGGTAGGGTAATCTGATGCTAGATCAGTGTTTATGGGCCCTTTAAGAGGCTGAGGAGGGTCATTAGCCGCATACAGCCAAGAGTGATGTAATAGCTCTGGAATAGACAAGGCCTCATTCAGCAAACCACGCATGGTGGTGGTGGTGTTGGTGGTGGTGATGATGATAGTGGTGGTGAACATGATGCACATGGTGGTGACGATGCACATGATGATACAAGTCTTGGCTCATAGACATCTACATGACTCACCGGGACAGAGTCAAAGTGGTCCAATTCTCATCCTAAAACAACCTAATTAATGAAAAAAAAGCATCAAATCAACAGTGGCATTATTTTCAACGAACTCTGCAACTCTTCCAACTATTTACATTTTTCACAACTGCCACCAGTTTGATGCAAAACATTATAAAGGATATTTCCTGCTGAAACCATATTAAACACCAATGGTATTCACTAAGTTGATCATTTATATTTAGGATAATGTTTTGCATCTTTGTCATTCTATTTTTGCAAATATTAAAATCATTTTATTTGATATATTTTACATGTGAAAAGGCCACACAGGGCCAGAGCTCATTAGGCACCTTAAGTGCCCAAAAGGGCCACTAGATGTCTTCTTATAGATGACATAAAATCCTTAAAAGACACACATTCTGGTAGTTTACTGGTAAACTTAGAAAGTTTCCAGTAATATACCCTCCCTTTGCAACCCATACAACTTAAAAGATGAGGTCCTGCAGGCAGGCGGGATCTAGGCGCCTGGCCAATGATTAGAGAATAGGTGTGTCGGTGCTCCATTTACTTCTTCCACGCTCTCTTTACCAGTCAATATCTACCATAGGCTACCCCTACAACAACACACCTCATGGAGATTTCAAATGGGAGTGGCTTGGACTTACAGCGATTCTCCCACTCTCTCACACGCACACAATCACATGGCTGTGGAAGGCTGACTGTCAGTCAGACAAACAGATGCACAGGTTGATTGGATTTACTCTTATCAATTGGCTTCTAATTTCCCTAGCCTTGGCTCGGCTTCGCTACTTAGCATCATGGGATTTCCTTTTTTGGGCCGAGGGATCGGGATCGGGATCAGGAATGCTGGGGGATATTGTCTGTGGACTACATCTGTAGTATGTGATCCATTATCGTTGGCCTGTAATTATCCAAGTTTAACTTGGAACGGCATAGCTGCAAATGGCACCCTGTTCCCTATTTAGTGCACTACTTCTGACACTGAGGGAGGCGAGCCAGGCCAAAGCCATTATGAAGAAGATATTAAGGCGTGCCCTCCCCACCTGCTCAGCATTTACTGGGAAGAAACATTCAGACAAACCTTGAGAATGTGCTTCTGGTGGGTGGAATTGATTATATTTACGAGGTGTGTGTGTGTGTGAACTGTATTTGTAACAGCAGTTAATAAAGGCTTTATCATCTCCATAATGAGCCCAGATGAGCCAGAAAGGTCAGGAGGTAATACAGATGCAGAATTTAGTTATATGTCATTGTGTGGGCCACTTCTCATTGGTAGATGGAGGCCTCTCACTGTCATACTGTCATAATAAAGCAGCAGGATGCAATGCCTCATCCAAGCCATTGATTTCCAATGACATACTTCACTTCCTCATCACTCTATCAGCGAATGTTGTGTTTCCACTCACACTGCTCTGCTGTACTGGAGTGTAGAGGCAACATTGTTAATAGCTGCAACAGGAAGGCTAACACACAAAAGCCATGGGGAAGTGGTTGGCTTAATGTGATTTATTTTCTACTGCATCTCTTCATTCAATGTACTAGCCATAGAAGTAGAATGAATCTCATTCTAAGTCTAGGCCTATGGATCTAACTTCTTAAGGGGTCGGTGTGAATGAGTAAATATCTAAAATCACTGAACTCTGTTAAGTTTAATTGGTTTTGTAATACAAGGTAATATGTTTAATGTAAAGCAAGGAGCAGATTGTTCAGGATGATATCATTTAGTGGCTACTGTATGGTAAAACATATTGGGTTGTTAAGCCTGTCCTAATTCAAAGGGAGACTAGGCGCATTAGACCACTGCAGTAATATCAGCTTCCACTGGATCATATTGCTGGGCTTTAGAAGGGTTTAATGGGATGTAAGAGAGAGTGACATTTTCTCTGCCTCTGATTCACCAAGCTTTATAGACGGAGGCCTGAAGCCATAATATTACAGGTTCTTCAATGCTTTATCCTCAGGATTCCAAAACTATGTCAAAATGGAGGAACCGTTCCGTATTTTATTGAAAGGGTTGAAACCCTAAGTCTAAATACTGCTGTTACATTGCACAACCTTCAATGTTCTGTCATAGTTACATGAAATTCTGGCAAATTAATTACGGTCTTTGTTAGAAAGAAATGGTCTTCACACAGTTCTCAACGAGCCAGGCGACACAAACTGCTGCATATACCCTGACTGTAATGGGGTCCTCTGTGTAGCTGGTGTAGAGAGTCAGGCGCAGGACAGCAGAAATGAGTAATCAACGTACTTTACTCAATATACGAGCCCACAATAATGGACCGATTTAACAAAAAACAACCACTCACAAACAAACAAAGGAAAATGAAAAGTGGATCGGCGGTGGCTAGAAGGCCGGTGACGTCGACCGCCGAACACCGCCCGAACAAGGAGACTTTGGCAGAAGTCGTGACAGTACTCCCCCCCACCCCCTTGATGCGCGGCTGCAGCAGCGCGCCGACACCGACCTCGGGGACAACCCGGAGAACGAGGCACAGGGCCGGGTGGAGACGGTGGAACTCACGCAGCAACGAAGGGTCCAAAATGTCCTCCACCGGCACCCAGCATCTCTCCTCTGGACCGTCCCCCTCCCACTCCACGAGGTACTGAAGGCCCCTCGCCCGACGCCTTGAGTCCAGGATGGCTCGATCAGCATACGCCGGGGCCCCTTCGATGTCCAGAGGGGGCAGAGGAACCTCCCACACCTCAGACTCCTGGAGTGGACCAGCCACCACCGGCCTGAGGAAAGACACATGGAACGAGGGATTAATACGGTAATCTGGGGGACCCTGTAACCTGTTTCATACCTCGTTCAGTCTCCTCAGGACTTTGAATGGCCACGGGCCCAGCTTCCGGCAGGTCAGGCGGAGGGGCAGGTTTTGGGTCGAGAGCCAGACCCAGTCCCTCGGTGCGAACACAGAGGTCTCGCTGCGGTGGTGGTCGGCGCTCGCCTTTTTCCGCCTCATGGCTCGTTGTAGGTGCACATGGGCGGCGTCCCAGGTCTCCTTCGAGCGCTTAAACCATTCGTCCACCGCAGGAGCTTCGCTCTGGCTCTGATGCCATGGTGCCAGAACCAGCTGATACCCCAGTATGCACTGGAAAGGAAAGAGGTTAGTGGAGGTGTGGCGGAGTGAGTTTTGGGCCATCTCTGCCCAGGGGATGAACGCCGCCCACTCCCCTTGCCGGTCCTGGCAAAATGACCGCAGAAACCTATCCACATCCTGGTTTACTCTCTCCACCTGCCCGTTACTTTCGGGGTGAAAGCCGGAAGTGAGACTGACCGAGACCCCCAGACCCTGGATGTGAACTGGGGACCCCGATCAGAAACTATGTCCTCATGTTACCCTGTAGTGCCGGAAGATATGTGTAAACAGGGCAGTCTGTAGGGCCGTAGGGAGACCGGGAAAAGGAAGGAGACGGCAAAACTTAGAAAAGCAATCCACAACGACCAGGATCGTGGTGTTGCCCTGTGAGGGAGGAAGATCCGTCAGGAAGTCCACCGACAGGTAACTTCCCTCTGGGCAGGTGCCTTGGGAGCCTTGCTCTGGGCGCACACCAAGCAGGAGGAAACATAAACCCTCACGTCCTTGGCCAAGGAGGACCACCATTATTTCCTACTAAGGCAAAGCACCGTCCGACCGATGCCAGGGTGACCAGAGGAGGGTGATGTGTGGGCCCAATAGATCAACCGGTTGCGGGCAGCAGACGGATCGTACAGGCGCCCAGCTGGACACTGGGGGGGAGTGGGCTCTGTGCGTAACGCCCGCTCGCTGTCTGCGTCCAGCTCCCACACCACCGGTGCCATCAGGCAAGAGGCTGGAAGTATGGGAGTGTGATCCATGGACAGCTCCTCTGTGTCATACATCCGCGACAGTGCGTCTGCCTTAGCGTTCTGGGAACCTGGTCTGTAGGATAGAGTGAAAACAAAAGGTTTAAAAAACATGGCCCACCTTGCCTGGCGAGGGTTCAGTCTCCTCACATCCCAGATATACTCCAGATTGCGGTGGTCAGTCCAGATGAGAACAGGGTGTTTATCCCCCTCAATCCAATGTCTCCATGCCTTCAGAGCCTCGACAACAGCTAACAGCTCCCGGTCCCCCACATCAAAGTTTCGCTCCGCCGGGCTGAGCTTCTTCGAAAAGAAAGCACAGCTTTGGTGGTGTGCCCCAGCGGTCCTATCCCAGCCTCGGACACGTCCACCTCCACTATGAACGCCAAAGAGGGATCCGGATGAGCCGGCATGGGAGCCGAGTGAGGTAATGGGGCTGCTACCTGACCAAAACCCTGGATAAACCTCCGGTAGTAGTTGGCAAATCCTAGAAACCGCTGCACTTCCTTTACCGCAGTGGGATTCGGCCAATTCGGTCACTCTCCATCTCCACCCCTGAAGTGGAAATGCGGTACCCTAGGACGGAGACGGACTGTTGGAAGAACAGACTTTTCTCAGCCTTGAGGTACAAGTCATGCTCCAACAGTCGACCAAGCACCCTGCGCACCAGGGACACATACTCGGCCCGTGCAGGTCCCGGAAAATCTTGTCAACAAAGGCCTGGAAGACTGATGGAGCATTCATTAACCCATACGGCATGACTTGGTACTCGCCCTGAGGTGGTACTAAATGCCGTCTTCCACTCATCCCCCTCCCTGATACACACCAGGTTGTAAGCGCTCCTGAGATCCAATTTTATGAAGAAGATCGCCCCGTGTATTTACTCGATCGCACTGGCGATGAGAGGCAGCTTGTAGCTATACCTCACTGTGATCTGATTGATCCCTTGATAGTCAATACACGGGAGCAGACCCCCATCCTTCTTCTTCACAAAAAAAAAACTTGAGGAGGCAGGTGAAGTGGAGGGCCGAATGTACTTACCAGTACCCAGTGTTCGCGGGGTCCGACATGTAAATCAATCTGCTAGCTGCCAATCACGGGAATGCCTGGAATGTGCCGGGCATCCTGGCGGTTGGTGGAGTGGCGTGGAGGTGGGTTGGGCAGGGGGTTTAGCCTTTGTTCTCTCTCTTACGTCTGGACTTCACAAGAGAAGTTCACGGTTGGCTTGTGGGGTATCTTTCGTTGTGGGCTACGGCCAAACAGTAGCCTGTGTAAAGTTGGGTTAATAAACCGTCAATTCGTAAACTCGACCCTCTGTCTGGACAATTGTTCCTTTATGATCTAGTCAGGTCGTTACAATATTAAAGTAAACTTGGAGTCACGCGATGACATGTTGTGTGGTCCTCCCGGGAAAGCATGCAGTTTATTAGGCTACCGATTTTAAATAAATTATGAACTTCACATTGTGGTGATGAGTTTGATTCTCCTTTCCAATGAATATTGAGGGTCTTACTCTGATGACATGATGACTGATGCTTGGCTGCATTTTGACAAAAATACAAATAATGTCCATAATAATCTCATCATGTAGGCTGTTGTCTACTCACACTGTATCTGTGAACTGTTAATATAGACAACGTAGATAGATTATTGTTATTTGTCAAATGGCAGCCAAGTGTCAATTATCATGTTACCAAAATAAGACCTTCGATAATTATGGGAAAGGAGCTAACTTTCACCACCCTGTGAAGTTCATCATAATTGATTTCATCTGTAGCCTAATAAACTGCATGTTTTCCTGATGAGTCATAGTGGGAGGACCACACAACATGTCATAGCGTAACTCCAAATTAATCTGGAGCCTAATAAACTGCATGGTTTTTCGAGTCATAGGAGGAGGACCACACAGCGTGACTCCAAGTTTACTTCGGTTTGATAGTTATTATATAAATATTTGCGCATAAAGGCGTTTCAACCACCATTTCTCACATAATTAATTTTACGGACACAAAAAGATCCCACCATGTCGAACAAACAAATAGTCTGTAGTCATTTATAAAATTGTACCAGCATTTCATGTTTTCCATCAGGCCAGTGCCGTTACTTTTTTTAATGCATCAGGTAATTAATCCACATGACATGGCTGGATGGTAACGTGGTTAGTGATGTTCTTTTCTATACAGAATATCATACAAAGTGATTGCCTGAAGTTATTCTGAACTGCCCAATACCCTTCTGATGCATTACAGTCACTTCAAACCATACTATCTTCAGATTTAAATACTGATTTTAAATAGACAGTCATCGCCAAATTAAAAAAGTAAACGTTGGCCGTTGGAACACAAACCTTATCTTATTGGTTCTCCCCTCAGCAGCTGGAGACTCAGTAGCCATCTTGGCCAGGTGGGGAGCAGAACATTGACTGAATGACTACTGCTTTTGCCAGTATAATCATAGTGAATTAGAGGGGACAGTCATTAACATGCAGGGATAAAGTGTGTGCAGACAGGCAGACAGAGAATGCTGTCTGGTTTAAGCAGTTCATGTCGGTGGTGTTTTGTGGACGTTGTTGGGTCTAATTTACAGTGCCCTCGGAAAGTATTCAGACCCCCTGACTTATTCCACATTTTGTTACGTTACAGCCACATTATAAAATGTATTCAATTGTTGTTTCCCCCCTCATCAATCTACACACAATAACCCAATGACAAATGGTTTTAGATGAGACTAAAATTGAGCTTTTTGGCCATCAAGGATAAAGCTATGTCTGGCGCAAACCCAACACCTCCCATCACCCCTAAAACACCATCCCATGGTGGTGGCAGCATGGTGGTGGCAGCATCCTGCTGTGGGGATGTTTTTCATCTGCAGGGACTGGGAAACTGGTTGGAATTGAAGGAATGATGGATGGCGCTAAATACAGGCAAATTCTTGAGGCAAACCTGTTTCAGTCTTCCAGAGATTTGAGACAGGGACGGAGGTTCACCTTCCAGCAGGACAATGACCCTAAGCATACTGCTATAGCAACACTCAAATGGTTTAATGGAAAACATTTAAATGTTTTGGAATGGCCTAGTCAAGGCCCAGACTTCAATCCAATTGAGAATCTGTGGTATGACTTAAAGATTGCTGTACACCAGTGGAAGCTATCCTAGTTGAAGGAGCTGAGTAGTTTTGCCATGAAGAATGGGCAATCTTATAGAGACATACCCCAAGAGACTTGCAGCTGTAATTGCTGTGAAAGGTGGCTTTGGAGGGTGAATAGTTATGTAAGCTCAAGTTTTCAGTTTTTTTGTCTTATTTCTGTAATGGTTTTCTTGAGTTGAAGGAGAGGAGGACCAAAATGCAGCGTGGTTACTATTCATGTTTTTTAATAAGACAACTAAACATAATACAAAACAACAAACATGGAAAACCGAAACAGCCCATTCTGGTGCAAACTAACACAGAGACAGGAACAATTACCAACAAAACCCAACACCAAACAGGCTACCTAAATATGGTTCCCAATCAGAGACAATGACTAACACCTGCCTCTGATTGAGAACCATATCAGGCCAAACACAGAAACAGACAAACTAGACACAACATAGAATACCACTCAGATCATACCCTGACCAAACAAAACATAGAAACATACAAAGCAAACTATGGCCAGGGTGTGACAATTTCTTGTTGTATTTCTTGTTGCATCTTCAAAGTGTTGGGCATGTTGTGTAAATGAAATTATACAACCCCCCCAAAATCTATTTTAATTCCAGGTTGTAAGGCAACAAAATAGAAAAAATGCCAAGGGGTTGAATACTTTTCTCAAGCCAATGTAGCTCTGCTAATATTAGTCGTCTCTGTAGAACAACGACTGATTTATTCTCCAGCCGAGCATGAATGGGACTATTTATGGGGTTGCAACCGAAAATACCCAGTTGGCTTCCCTCTGTATAAATAAAATATTCTCTGGCAGCTGTACAGTTATTAATGAATGTTTCTGTCCTTTCTTCCGCCCTGTCCTCCTTCCCTTCATCCCTCTTTCCCTCTCTGTCTCTCTGCAGCTGATTTGAGAACGGCCCGATCAACTATAGGATCTAGCTGTTATTCACCATGAACGTTGCGGTGTCTCCCATGGCCAGAGAGGCTGCCTCACCCATGATCACCTCCGTCACACCCAGCTTTGAGGAGGAGGAGGCAGGCCCCAGCTTCAGCCAGGGTGGTCTCTGTAGAGAAGGGCTGGCCCAGGAGAGGGACACGGCCTGGAGGTATCAGAACCAGAAGCCCCCTCCCCTGCACACAGGGGCGGACTGGAAGGTGGTGCTGCACCTGCCTGAGATTGAGACGTGGCTGAGGGCCACCACTGACAGGGTCCGGGATCTCTCCCACTCTGTCCACCAGGACTCAGTCAACAAACACCTGGATGTACACCTAGTGCAGCTCAAGGTAAGAGGGACTAGACATTCTATAGGCTCTCATCGCATATTATTATAATGATTATATTATGATTTCAAAGGGCCTAGTAGCAAAGAACTACCCGGTGCCCGTGATCACAAAGTGTCTCAGAATACAGCACTCCATGTCATAGGAAGGCCAAAAAGATCATCAAGGACATTAACAGCCCGAGCCACTGCCTGTTCACCCCGCTATCATCCAGAAGGCGAGGTCAATACAGATGCATCCAAGCTGGGACCTAGAGACTGAAAAACAACTTCTATCTCAAGGCCGTCAGACTATTAAATAGCCATCAATAACGCAGAGAGGCTGCTGCCTACATGCAGACTTGAAATCATTGGCAACTTTAATAAATGGATCACAAGTCACTTTAAGAATGTTTACATATCTTTGCATTACTCATCTCATATGTACAGTGGGGCAAAAAAGTGTTTAGTCAGCCACCAATTGTGCAAGTTCTCCAACTTAAAAATATGAGAGAAGTCTGTAATTTTCATCATAGGTAGGTACACTTCAACTATGACAGACAAAATGGAGAAATCCAGAAAATCATATTGTAGGATTTTTAATGAATTTATTTGCAAATTATGGTGGAAAATAAGTATTTGGTCACCTACAAACAAGCAAGATTTCTGGCTCTCACAGACCTGTAACTTCTTCTTTAAGTGGCTCCTCTGGCCTCCACTCGTTACCTGTATTAATGGCACCTGTTTGAACTTGCTATCAGTATAAAAGACACCTGTCCACAACCTCAAACAGTCACACTCCAAACTCCACTATGGCCAAGACCAAAGAGCTGTCAAAGGACACCAGAAACAAAATTGTAGACCTGCAACAGGCAGGGAAGACTGAATCTGCAATAGGTAAGCAGCTTGGTTTGAAGAAATCAACTGTGGGAGTAATTATTAGGAAATGGAAGACATATAAGACCACTGATAATCTCTCTCGATCTGGGGCTCCACGCAAGATCTCACCCCATGGGGTCAAAATGATCACAAGAACGGTGAGCAAAAATCCCAGAACCACACGGGGGGACCTAGTGAATGACCTGCAGAGAGCTGGGACCAAAGTAACAAAGCCTACCATCAGTAACACACTACGCCGCCAGGGACTCAAATCCTGCAGTGCCAGACGTGTCCCCCTGCTTAAACCAGTACATGTCCAGGCCCGTCTGAAGTTTGCTAGAGAGCATTTGGATGATCCAGAAGAAGATTGGGAGAATGTCATATGGTCAGATGAAACCAAAATATAACTTTTTGGTAAAAACTCACTCGTCGTGTTTGGAGGACAAAGAATCCCGAGTTGCATCCAAAAAACACCATACCTACCGTGAAGCATGGGGGTGGAAACATCATGCTTTGGGGCTGTTTTTCTGCAAAGGGACCAGGACGACTGATCCGTGTAAAGGAAAGAATGAATGGGGCCATGTATTGTGAGATTTTGAGTGAAAACATCCTTCCATCAGCAAGGGCATTGAAGATGAAACGTGGCTGGGTCTTTCAGCATGACAATGATCCCAAACACACCGCCCGGGCAACGAAGGAGTGGCATCGTAAGAAGCATTTCAAGATCTCCAGATCTCAACCCCATAGAAAATCTTTGGAGGGAGTTGAAAGTCCGTGTTGCCCAGCAACAGCCCCAAAACATCACTGCTCTAGAGGAGATCTGCATGGAGGAATTGGCCAAAATACCAGCAACAGTGTGTGAAAACCTCGTGAAGACTTACAGAAAACATTTGTACTCTGTCATTGTCAACAAAGGGTATATAACAAAGTATTGAGATCAATTTTTGTTATTGACCAAATACTTATTTTCCACGATACATCTGGATTTTCTTTCTCATTTTGTCTGTCATAGTTGAAGTGTACCTATGATGAAAATTACAGGCCTCTCTCATCTTTTTAAGTGGGAGAACTTGCACAATTGGTGGCTGACTAAATACTTTTTTGCCCGACTGTATATACTGTACCTTATACCATCTATTGCGTCTTGACTATCCCGCTCAGTCATCGCTCATCCATATATTTATATGTACACATTATTTTTCCATCCCCTTACATTGTGTGTACAAGGTAGTATTTGTGAATTTGTTAGATTACTTGTTAGATATTACTACACTGTCGAAGCACAAGCATTTCACTACACTTGCAATAACATCTGTTAACCATGTGTATGTGAACAATAAAATTTGATATGATGTTGATTTGAATAGCAGCTCTAATCTACAAGTGGTTTTCCCTTTTCAATAAGGTTATATTGACATGGAGTACCTGATCCTAGATCAGCACTCCTACTCTGAGATCCTTTGTGAATATTGACCCTGGTCCCATATTTGTTTTGGTCCTGAGGTCATTGTCATTGCCAGACAAGAGACAGCACAAACTGATCTGGGACCAGCATAGCAAAGAACACCGTCAGATGCAGAATTGTCCAACATCAAATCCCAGTATAATGACCCTGTAGGAGGAAGAGGTGATTAGATATAATGAGGGGAGCAGTACCTTCTCAGTAGCCTTGGAGCTGGACTGGTCTGTTGTTGTGACTTAGCGAGGTCTGCAGTCAGACTCAATGTTCAGGGTTTGTCCCAAATGGCATCCTATTCCCTATATTGTGCAGATCTTTTGACCAGGGCTGATAGGGCTCTGGTCAAAAGCAGTGCACCATATAGCGAATAGGGTGCCATTTGGGACATAGCCTCGCATAAATGTTTAGAGACAATCCATTCTCCCTCCCAACCCTAGTGCAGCAGTGCAGAGACCAGCCAGTTCAGGATATGAGTTGGCAGATAGCGGCTATTTTGAAGGTTTTACTTGCAATTATGGTGAATTGTGGTTTTACAGTACCTACCTTAGTTGAATGAAGGTACATACTAAAATGTAAATGTAGACTACTGGGCTTAGTACTGTAGGCTGATGGCCTCAATTTCTGGGGGTACCTAGGGAGGTTCTCCCTTTAGACTGGCAGATGTGTGTGTGCGTGTGTGTGTACAAATGTCTACAGATCAAGCTGATGGGGTGTCTATCTGGAGAAACTTTTCTCTTTATAGACTGGCTGATTAATCCACTGATGGTCTTATTGGATTCTGTTAGAGGACAATTTTGAACCAGCCCTCAGTAGCCCTCTAATTAAAACAGGAAATGGAGGAACACAATTAGTTCAGTTGCAGCTACCCTAAGGGCATTGGGAATGGCAGAATGTGTTTCCACAGCATTGGGATATGGGTCCTAGTCACTAAGTAGGAGTAGAGTAGGAGTGCTGCAATCAGTTTTGCCTTTTAAGTCATAATCAATAAGTGTCATGGAATTCTAGGAGTGGTGGGTGTAGAGTCAGGCGCAGAGAGCAATACTTCCAATGGATGCGTTTATTTCGCTTGGTCTAGCCAACAGGCAAAGACCATAAATCAGGTATGTCTCCAAAAACCAGGAAATAACATACAACAAATTACGCAGGAGAAAAACAACTTCACCGCTGACAGTAGGAATAAGCCAGCACAAAAGCAGGCGGGCACTGGAAGTTTAAATAGACCATTGATGAACTAAAATAAGCAACAGGTGAAAACAATCAAGACAAAACCAACAAAAAAGGAAAAAGGGATCAGTGGCAGCTAGTAGACCAGTGACGACGACCGCCAAGCGCCGCCCGAACAGGGATAGGAGCCACCTTCGGTGGAAGTTGTGACAGTATCCCCCCTGATGCGCGGCTCCCGCAGCGAGCCGACACTGGCCTCGAGGACGACCCAGAGGGCGATCCGGATGGAAGCGGTGGAAATCACTAAGCAGTGATGGATCCAAGATGTCCTCCACCGGTACCCAGCACCTCTTCTCCGGACTGTACCCCTCCCAATCCACGAGGAACTGCAGGCTCCTCACCCGGCGTCTAGAGTCCAGGATGGAATGTACCGTGCACGCCAGGGGCCCCTCGATGTCCAGAGGGGGCGGAGGGACCTCTGGCACCTTACCTTCCTGCAGGGGACCAGCTACTACCGTCCTGAGGAGAGACACCAGAAACGAGGGGTTAATACGATAGTAAGAAGGGAGCTGTAACCTATAACACACCTCATTTATCCTCCTCAGGATTTTAAATGGCCCCACACACGGCGGCTAGCCCCAGCTTCCGGCAGGGCAGATGGAGGGGCAGGTTTCGGATCGATCCCCCGGTGCGAACACGGGGGCCTCACTGCGGTGGCGGTCAGCGCTCACCTTCTGCTGCCCACAAGCCCGTTTGAGCAATTCCTGGATGGCTCTCCAGGTCTCCTTTGAGCGCTGCACCCATTCCTCCACCGCAGGAGCCTCGGTCTGGCTCTGATGCCAAGGTGCCAGGACCGGCTAGTAGCCCAACACGCACTGGAAAGGCGACAGGTTCGTGGAGAACTGGCAGAGTGAGTTTTGGGCCACCTCCGCCCATGGGACGTACCTCGCCCATTCTCCTGGCCGGTCCTTGCAATATGACCGCAGAAACCTACCCACATCCTGGTTCCCTCTCTCCACCTGCCCATTGCTCTTGGGGTAAAAACCTGGGGTCAGGCTGATCGAGATCCCCAGATGCTCCATGAACGCCCTCCAAACCTGGGACATGAACTGAGGACCCCGATCAGTAGTGCCAGAAGACGTGGGTAAACAGGGCCTCTGCAGTCTGAGGGCCGTAGGGAGACTGGGAAACGGAAGGAGACGGCAGGACTTTGAAAACTGATCCACAACGACCAGGATCGTGGTGTTCCCCTGAGACGGGGGAAGGTCGGTGAGGAAGCCAACTGACAGATGTGACCAAGGCCGTTGTGGAACGAGGAGGGGCTGTAACTTCCCTCTAGGCAGGTGTCTTACTTCCCTCTAGGCAGGAGCCTTACTCTGAGCGCACACTGAACTGGAGGAGACATAAAACCTCACGTCCTTAGCTAAAGTGGGCCACCAGTACCTTCTCCTAAGACTCCGCACCGTCCTCTCAATTCCCGGATGACCCGAGGAGGGTAGCATGTGGGCCCACCGGATCAATTTGTCATGAACACCAAGTGGCACGTACTTCCGGCCCGCTGGACAGTATGGTGGCGTGGGTTCTAACTGTTACGCCCGCTCGATGTCCGCGTCCACCTCCCATACCACCGGTGCCACCAGACATGAGGCCGGAGGTATGGGAGTAGGATCGATGGACCGCTCCTCGGTATCATAGAGACGGGACAGTGCGTCGGCCTTAGTGTTACGGGAACCTGGTCTATAAGAGATGGTGAAACGAGATCAGGTTAAAAAAAATGGCCCACCTTGCCTGGCGAGGATTCAGTCTCCTTGCTGCCCGGATGTACTCCAGATTACGGTGGTCAGTCCAGATGAGAAAAGGGTGTTTAGCCCCCTCAATCCAATGTCTCCACACCTTCAGAGCTTTTACCACAGCCAGCAACTCCCGGTCCCCCACGTCATAATTTCGCTCTTGCAGGGGAGAAGCTTCGGTGGCGTGCCCGAGCGCTGTGATAGCACGGCTCCAACCCCAAGCGTCCACCTCCACCATGAATGCCAATGAGGGGTCCGGATGAGCCAATATGGGAGCATCAGGTAAGCAGCGCCTTCAGACGACTAAAAGCTCTGCTGACCACCGCAAACGCACCTGCCTACCCTTCAGCAGTTAGGTAATGGGAGCTGCCACCTGGCCAAAACTCCAGTTGTAATTGACAAACCCTAAGAAGCGCTGCACCTCCTTTACCATGGTCGGAGTCAGCCAATTACGCAAGGCGGTCACACAAATCACATTATATCATAATCTGTCTCTCTCTATGCTCCTTCTCTCAGCTGATATAGGGTATGACATATTTGTTGATCCCTGCCTTTGTCTCCCTCAATCTATTTGCACCCACAACTTGACTAGCTGTAATGACCCCTGTAATCAATAGTATCAAATAACACAACATGTCATTCTGTTGCCAGAGTGAATTCTTGGGACTTTCAGAATGAGTGTGCCTGTTTGGATTCACTGGTGAAGTCTGCCATCTAGTGGGATTTGGTGGACATGTTACAATGTTATAATACTCACTGAATCATTTACATGTGAGTAATTTAGGAGACACTTATCCAGTAGTGTGTGTAACTCTCACAGTAGTGAGTTCATACAGTTTCATACTTTTATTTTGTACTGGTCCCCCGTGGGAATCAAACCCACAACCCTGGCATTGCAAGCACCATGCTCTACCAACTGAGCCACACAGGACCTTTTCATTTCAGTAGGTGGCCCTTTTAAAAGACAGACAGGCAATTGCCTTTGATTGAATTTAATTTGAGACTTTAAAAATGTTTCCTTTGAAATGGAATCCTGTATATCAACACATTGATTGTTACAGGCCGTTGATGCTGAAATGTTTGTGTGATCTCTCTCCATCATTTTTTATTTGTATTTTTATTTCACCTTTATTTAACCAGGTAGGCAAGTTGAGAACAAGTTCTCATTTACAATTGCGACCTGGCCAAGATAAAGCAAAGGAGTTCGACAGATACAACAGCACAGAGTTACACATGGAGTAAAACAAACATACAGTCAATAATACAGTATAAACAAGTCGATATACGATGTAAGCAAATGAGGTGAGATAATATATATATATAATATAATAATATAATATATGCCATTTAGCAGACGCTTTTATCCAAAGCGACTTACAGTCATGTGTGCATACATTCTACATATGGGTGGTCCCGGGGGATCGAACCCACTACCCTGGCGTTACAAGCGCCATGCTCTACCAACTGAGCTACAGGGAGGTAAAGGCAAAAAAAGGCCATGGTGGCGAAGTAAATACAATATAGCAAGTAAAACACTGGAATGGTAGATTTGCAGTGGAAGAATGTGCAAAGTAGAAATAAAAATAATGGGGTGCAAAGGAGCAAAATAAATAAATAAATTAAATACAGTAGGGAAAGAGGTTGTTGTTTGGGCTAAATTATAGGTGGGCTATGTAGAGGTGCAGTAATCTGTGAGCTGCTCTGACAGTTGGTGCTTAAAGCTAGTGAGGGAGATAAGTGTTTGACACTTATCTAATAATGACACACATCATGATGCCACAAGTATTCTCAGTGCATGTAGATCTTATTCAGCCTATGGTCTTAAAGTAGTTTGTTTTTAGCATTAGCATTGTGACTGTTAGCATTGTGACTGTTAAAAGTTCTGATGAAAGGGCTTTGTTCTAGCATCCATCCACATCTCCATCCCATCCTGCCCTTGTCTCGTCTATTTTCAGGAGGCTTGGGGCCCTCTTGTCGTAGTCATGGCCCGTATCCACAGAGCGTCTCAGAGTAGAAAATTGGTTGTGCTGAGAATAGAGCCATTTTACTTCTACTCTTATGGGTCAAAATAAAAGCGTTGCATGGAGCCTCTTTAATCATAAGAGTCACACCAAGTCGACAGATATTTAGGACAATGGTTCCCAAATTGTTTATACTTTTTTAAAGGGAACTCAGTCTGGCTTTAAACTTACTCTTGAAAGTTGTAGTAGTAGAACAAGGTGCAATTTCGAAATTGGGTAGTGCGTAATCAATTCCTTTTGTCATGTTAGTCATTGCAAACCTTAGAGAGCTGTTTATTACTTGTCAGAAATGTCCGGATCAACTAGCCCATGTCAGCTAATGTTTTTATTTTTATTTTTTAAGCCCATAGATATTATTGTCATTTTTAAGTCACTCAAATAGCACATGAATACACAGTAGACATTAGAGGTCGACCGATTATGATTTTTCAATGCCGATACGATACCGATTATTTGAGGACACACAAAAAAAGGCTGATACCGATTAATCGGCCAGTTTTTTTAACATGTATTTGTAATAATGACAATTACAACAATACTGAATGAACACTTATTTTAACTTAATATAATACATCAATCAAATCATTTTAGCCTCAAATAAATGAAACATGTTCAATTTGGTTTAAAGAATGCAAAAACAAAGTGTTGGAGAAGTAAAAGTGCAATATCTGCCATGTAAGAAAGCTAATGTTTAAGTTCCTTGCTCAGAACATGAGAACATATGAAAGCTGGTGGTTCCTTTTAATATGAGTCTTCAATATTCCCAGTTAAGAAGTTTTAGGTTGTAGTTATTATAGGAATTATAGGACTATTTCTCTCTATACCATTTGTACTTCATATACCTTTGACTATTGGATGTTCTTATAGGCACTTTAGTATTGCCAGTGTAACAGTATAACTTCCGTCCCTCTCGCTCCTACCTGGGCTCGAACCAGGAACATAACGACAACAGCCACTCTCGAAGCAGCGTTACCCATGCAGAGCAAGGGGAACAACTACTCCAAGTCTCACAGTGAGTGACGTTTGAAATTCTATTAGCTCGCACCCCGCTAACTAGCTAGCCATTTCACATCACATCGTTACACCAGCCTAATCTCGGGAGTTGATAGGCTTCAAGTCATAAACAGCAGACCTGCTGACAAAACGCACGAAAGTGCTGTTTGAATGAGCCTGTTGGTGCCTACCACCACTCAGTCAGACTGCTCTATCAAATCATAGACTTAATTATAACATAATAACAC
This sequence comes from Oncorhynchus gorbuscha, assembly GCF_021184085.1. Lineage (NCBI taxonomy): Eukaryota > Metazoa > Chordata > Actinopteri > Salmoniformes > Salmonidae > Oncorhynchus > Oncorhynchus gorbuscha. The sequence continues at coordinate 80,978,973 of NC_060182.1, forward strand.
AGAGAAATGCGAGCCTTAGGTCATTAATATGGTCGAATCCGGAAACTATCATCTCGAAAACAAGACGGTTATTCTTTCAGTGAAATACGGAACTGTTCCGTATTTCATCTAACGGGTGGCCTCCATCAGTCTAAATATTCCTGTTACATTGCACAACCTTCAATGTTATGTCATAATTACGTAAAATTCTGGCAAATTAGTTTGCAATGAGCGAGTCGGCCCAAACTGTTGCATATACCTTGACTCTGCGTGCAATGAACGCAAGAGAAGTGACAATTTCACCTAGTTAATATTTTCTGCTAACCTGAATTTCTTTTAGCTAAATATGCAGGTTTAAAAATACATACTTCTGTGTATTGATTTTAAGAAAGGCATTGGTGTTTATGGTTAGGTACACGTTGGAGCAACGACAGTCCCTTTTCACGAATACGCACTGCATCGATTATATGCAACGCAGGACACGCTAGATAAACTAGTAATATCATCAACCATGTGTAGTTATAACTAGTGATTATGATTGATTAAGTTTAATGCTAACTAGCAACTTACCTTGGCTTCTTACTGCATTCACGTAACAGGCGGGCTCCTCATGAGGCAGGTGGTTAGAGCATTGGACAAGTTAACTGTAAGGTTGCAAGATTGAATACCTGAACTGACAAGGTAAAATCTGTCGTTCTGCCTCTGAACAAGGCAGTTAACCCACTGCTCCTAGGACGTCATTGAAAATAAGAATGTGTTCTTTACCGACTTGCCTCGTTAAATAAAGATTGAATAAAGGTGTAAATTTAAAAAAAAAAAAATCGGCGTCCAAAATTACAGATTTCCGATTGTTATGAAAACTTGAAATCAGCCCTAATTAATCGGCCATTCCGATTAATCGATCGACCTCTAGTAGACATGGCAAAATGTTTAGCATTGCAAGAAAATTTGCTATAAAACTGCACAATATTCTTTACACCCCATGACAAAATGTATAGAATTGCATGAAATAAGCTTTTTCTCCAACAACAAGTGGGGTGTGAACAGTTTTTTTATGAACAGTGCCCATAGCAATTGACGTGGTACGGAAACGCTCGATGTTCCCCAATGCTGGAGGGGGGGCCTGAGTGAAAGTTTAGGAACCCCTAATTTAGGACACCTGAGCTGTCTTAAAACCAGTTAAGAGTTACCCGCAGGTGTCTTTATTACAGTTTTTCTCAATTGCTAAAACACAATTTCTGAAACCTTGCTCCATTTCCTGAAATATGAAGTGCTTTGAAAGGCTGGTCATGGCTCACATCAACTGCCCTTTCATACTTGGACAAAAGGAACACTGACGTGAGAATGGTGTTCATTGACTACATCTCAGCATTCAACACCATAGTGAGCTCAAAGCTCATCACTAAGCTAAGGACCTAGGGACTAAACACCTCCCTCGCAAACTGGATCCTGGACTTCCTGATGGGCCACCCCCAGGTGGTAAGGGTAGGCAACAACACATCTGCCATGCTGATCCTCAACACTGGGGCCCCTCAGGGGTGCATGCTTAGTCCCCTGCTGAATCCTTTTTCACCCATGACTGCATGGCCAGGCATGACTCCAACACCATCATTAAGTTTGCCGACGACACAACGGTGATAGGCCTGATCACCAACAACGATGAGAGAGCCCATAGTGAAAAGGTCAGAGACTTGGAAATGTGGTGCCAGGACAACAGCCTCTCCCTCAACATGACCAAGACAAAGTAGATGATTGTGGACTACAGGAAAAGGAGGGCTGAGCACGTCCCCATCTGTAGCCTAATAAACTGCATGTTTTCCTGATGAGTCATAGTGGGAGGACTACACAACATGTCATAGCGTAACTCCAAATTAATCTGGAGCCTAATAAACTGCATGGTTTTTCGAGTCATAGGAGGAGGACCACACAGCGTGACTCCAAGTTTACTTCGGTTTGATAGTTATTATATAAATATTTGCGCATAAAGGCGTTTCAACCACCATTTCTCACATAATTAATTTTACAGACACAAAAAGATCCCACCATGTCGAACAAACAAATAGTCTGTAGTCATTTATAAAATTGTACCAGCATTTCATGTTTTCCATCAGGCCAGTGCCGTTACTTTTTTAAATGTATCAGGTAATTAATCCACATGACATGGCTGGATGGTAACGTGGTTAGTGATGTTCTTTTCTATACAGAATATCATACAAAGTGATTGCCTGAAGTTATTCTGAACTGCCCAATACCCGTCTGATGCATTACAGTCACTTCAAACCATACTATCTTCAGATTTAAATACTGATTTTAAATAGACAGTCATCGCCAAATTAAAAAAGTAAACGTTGGCCGTTGGAACACAAACCTTATCTTATTGGTTCTCCCCTCAGCAGCTGGAGACTCAGTAGCCATCTTGGCCAGGTGGGGAGCAGAACATTGACTGAATGACTACTGCTTTTGCCAGTATAATCATAGTGAATTAGAGGGGACAGTGATTAACATGCAGGGATAAAGTGTGTGCAGACAGGCAGACAGAGAATGCTGTCTGGTTTAAGCAGTTCATGTCGGTGGTGTTTTGTGGACGTTGTTGGGTCTAATTTACAGTGCCTTCGGAAAGTATTCAGACCCCCTGACTTATTCCACATTTTGTTACGTTACAGCCACTTTATAAAATGTATTCAATTGTTGTTTCCCCCCCTCATCAATCTACACACAATAACCCAATGACAAATGGTTTTTATTTGGATTTCATGTAATGGACATACACAAAATAGTCCAAATTGGTGAAGTGAAGTAAAAAAATAAACTTGTTAAAAAAAAAAATGACGGAAAAGTGGTGTGTGCCTATGTATTCACTCCCTTTGCTATGAAACCCCGAAATAAGATCTGGTGCAACCAATTACCTTCAGAAGTCACAATTCGTTAAATAAAGTCCACCTGTATGCAATTTGGGCATGCATTTCATCCGGATGTGAAAATACTGCCCTCTGTCACCAATAAGCCATAAGACTGCTGAACAGCTGATCAAATGGCTAACCTACGTTTTTTTATGCTGCTGCTACTCGCTGTTTATCATCTGTGCATAGTCACTTTACCTCTACCTACATGTACAGTACCAGTCAAAAGTTTGGACACACCTACTAATTTCAGGGTTTTTCTTTATTTTTACTATTTTCTACATTCTACAGGACACCAATAATAAGAGGAGACTTGCTTGGAACAAGAAACACAGGCAATGGATGGGTGGAAATCTGCCCTTTGGTCTGATGAGTCTAAACATGAGATTTTTGGTTCCAACTGCCTTACCTTTGTGAGACGCAGAGTAGGTGAATGAATGATCTCTGCATGTGTGGTTCCCACCGTGAAGCATGGAGGAGGAGGAGGTGTGATGATGTGGGGGTGCTTTGCTGGTGACACTGTCTGTGATTTATTGAGAATTCAAGGCACACTTAACCAGCATGGCTACCACAGCATTCTGTAGCAATAAGCCGTCCCATCTGGTTTGTGCTTAGTGGGACCATCATTTGTTTTTCAACAGGACAATGACCCAACACATGACCCAACACACCTCCAGGCTGTATAAGGGCTATTTGACCAAGGGGAGTGTTGGAGTGCTGCATCAGATGACCTGGCCTCCACAATCACCTGACCTCAACCCAATTGATATGGTTTGGATGAGTTGGACGGCAGAGTGAAGGAAAAGCATCCAGCAAGTGTTCAGCATATGTGGGAACTCCTTCAAGACTGTTGGAAAAGCATTCCTCATGAAGCTGGTTGAGCGAATGCCAACAGTGTGCAAAGCTGTCATCGAGGCAAAGGGTGGCAACTTTGAAGAATCTAAAATCTCAAATATACTTTTTTGGTTACTACATGATTCCATATGTATGTGTTATTTCATAGTTTTGATATCTCACTATTATTCTACAATGTAGAAAATAGTAAAAATAAACAAAAACCCTTTTAATTAGATGTGTCCAAACTTTGGACTGTTACAGCACATATTACCTCAATTACCTTGACTAACCTGTACCCCTGGACATTGACTTGGTATTGGTACTTGTTATGTAGCCTCGTTATTGTTATTTTATGTTGGTCTTGAAAAAATAAAATAATAATTGTCAATATTTTTCTTAAAACTGCATTGTTGATTAAGGGCTTATAAGTAAGCATTTCACGGTAAGGTCTAATTGTTTTATTCGGCGCATGTGACAAATAAAATTTGATTTGATATAAGGAGAGGGGTTAACACAATTTGACCCTTTCCATAAAACTAGATTGAGTGGACTGGTTCAGAAATCTGTTATAGTGCTCTATTTAACAAAGACATGAATTCAGTGTCACTATGTTGATAGTGTTAGAAATAGAGGAAGTTGTTACTATGGTGATACATTGAGTGTTTGGAGAGAATCCTGCAGCGATGTTCTTGCAGATGGAGACAATATGTGACTGAAAAGAAGTCAATCTTTCGACTGCTGTTTATATAGTTGTTACTGTATATCAGCCGGTGTCAGTAAGAAACCCTTGCTAAGGCCTGGCTGTTGCATCTACAGCTGCAGCTGCTTCTCTTCCTGGGGTACAGCAAAATTAAGGCAGTTAGACCATTTTTTAAAAACATTACAATACATTCACAACAGATTTCCCAACACATTATTGTGTGCCCTCAGGCCCCTACTCTACTACCACATATCTATAGCATAAATCCATGTGTACGTGTATGTATAGTGTGTATGTTATCATGTGTGTATGTTATCATGCTTGCATGAGACTTGATGTGAAATGGAGTTCCATGGCTCTATTTAATATTGTGCGTCTCCCATAGTCTGTTCTGGACTGTGAAGAGACCTCTTGTGGGGTATGCATGGGTGTCTGAGCTGAGTGCCAGTAGTTTAATCAGACCCCTGGTGGCATGTCTTGTGGGGTATACATGGGTGTCTGAGCTGAGTACCAGTAGTTTAAACAGACCCCTGGTGGCATGTCTTGTGGGGTATGCATGGGTGTCTGAGCTGAGTACCAGTAGTTTAAACAGACCCCTGGTGGCATGTCTTGTGGGGTATACATGGGTGTCTCAGCTGAGTACCAGTAGTTTAAACAGACCCCTGGTGGCATGTCTTGTGGGGTATACATGGGTGTCTGAGCTGAGTACCAGTAGTTTAAACAGACCCCTGGTGGCATGTCTTGTGGGGTATACATGGGTGTCTGAGCTGAGTACCAGTAGTTTAAACAGACCCCTGGTGGCATGTCTTGTGGGGTATACATGGGTGTCTGAGCTGAGTACCAGTAGTTTAAACAGACCCCTGGTGGCATGTCTTGTGGGGTATACATGGGTGTCTGAGCTGAGTGCCAGTAGTTTAAACAGACCCCTGGTGGCATGTCTTGTGGGGTATACATGGGTGCCTGAGCTGAGTGCCAGTAGTTTAAACTGACAGCTCGGTGCATTCAACATGTCAATACCTCTCACAAAACAAGTAGTGATGAAGTCAATCTCTCGTCCACTTTGAGCCAGGAGAGATGGACATGCATACTACGAATGTTAGCTCTCTGTGTACATCAACCAATCTGAAACTAACTGCAACTCTTTGTTAAGTGTTTCAGTGATTCCAGTCGCTGTAGTAGCTGACGTGTCTAGTGTTGAGTCATCCGCATACATAGCTACACTGGCTTTACCATTTAAAAACAAAAAGTTTACTAAGGGTTGGTAACAGGCTGATTGCTTGGCTATTTAAGCAAGTAAAGGGGTGTTACTATTCTTTCTAGTAGGCTTAAAATGATGATATGGCTAATAGGTGTGGAAAAATGGTCCACTATTATCCTCAGTAATTTTCCATCCAAGTTGTCAGACACCAGTGGCTCATTATTCTTGATAGACAACAATCCTTTTTTCACCTCTTCCATGCTCACTTTAAGGAATTCAAAATTACAATGGTTGTCTTTCATAATTTGGTCTGATATACTTGGATGTGTAGTGTCAGCTTTTTTTTGCTGGCATGTCATGCCTGAGTTTGCTAATCTTGCCAATGAAAACATCTTTAAAGTAGTTGGCAATATCAGTAGGTTTTATACATTATATTAGGCCCAGCTTTTGGTACTTTGGTTTTCCTAGTTATGGCTACTATATTGTGATCTCTACGTCCAATTAATTTGGATACTGTTTTAACTTACTTTTCTGAAGCATTATTAAAGATGTGGTCGATACATGTTGATGATTTAATTCCTGTGATGTTTGTAACTACCCTGGTAGGTTGACTGATAAACCTAAACCAGGTTTCAGGCACTGGTTACAGTTTGAAGCTTTCTCTTGATTGGGCAGCCTGATGAAAGCCAGTCAATATTTAAATCACTCAGAAAATATACATCTCTGTTGATATCACATACATTATCCAGATTCTGACTGCACTTGGTGGTCTACAGCAGCTCCCCACCAGAATGGTCTTTAGGTGAGGCAGATGAACCTGTAGCCATATTACTTCAACAGCATTTAACATTAGATCATCTCTAAGCTTTACAGGAATGTGGTCCTGAATATAATACAAACAGATCACACCCCCACGCGTGTGCGCACACACAAAAACAACGGACACACAGATATACCTCGTGGGGGGTAGTTCAGACTCCCACATCTTTATTTATACTCTAGAATGGATCAGTGTTCAGGCACACAGGGAGGTGACTTGCAGCTGTTTGTAAAATTGTATTTCTAGTGATGTAATCCCAGCGCGGCAGAGAATCCCAGGAATTCAGCCATCTCTGTGTGTGTGTGTGTGTGTGTGTGTGTGTCTGTGTGTGTGTGTGTGTGTGTCCACAATAGGCTAGGCAGGCCTGGTAAAGGCTGGTGGAGCCTGGGGAGGACAGGAGAGCATGCAGATCACACCCTGGGATTATGGGGCCACCTCACAGCTAGTTATTGGGAGTGTGGAGTGTGGCTAGCTACATACCTTTTACTTAGCCACCAGACGCAACATTCACACCCTATCAGGTGCAGGCTCCACAAAGGTAAGGTTACGTTACAGCGTTGTCAGGATTTGGCCAGGGTTGTTCCGGTTTTTGGTCACTAGATGCCCCCATTGTGCTTTTTGACCTTTTGTTTTCCCTTGATCCCCATTATTATTTGCACCTGTGCCTCGTTTCCCCTGATTGTATTTAAACCCTTTGTTTTACTCAGTTCTTGGCTCTTAGCACCCAGCCCTAGTATTCTGTGAACTATTGTTGATCCAGGTGGACTCTCTTGTGGAATTCTGTTTTTTGTTCTTGTTTATTTATTTTTGAGTATCTTTTGAGGCTTTTTATGCTTTACCTACCTACCACCTTGTGGATTTACCTTTTTTGTCTTGGAGGATTACCTTTGTTCTTGTGGAATTCCTTTTGAGGTTGTGGAGTTACATGTTTTCCTGAAGGACTTCTCTTTTTACTTCATTAAATACACCGTCTCAAGTACTGCTGTGTCTGCCTCATCTTCTGGGTTCTGCCGACTATTCGTGGCTCAGTTGGTTAAGTGACTGTTTCTCACTCCGGAGACCGGGTTCGTAACCAGGTCCTGACAAGCGTAAATACTGATGGTACCGAATACAAACATTTTGAGAAATATTTTGTTGTTGCAAATATAGCATGTACAAAGACTTCAAAATATTTATCAGGATTGCTTGCACAAGTCTTGTAGGGTAAGATCAATTTGCTGTCACCTACTGCCATTTTGCATAAACTTTTTCCAAAGTGTTGCAACAACTTTTTTATAATAAATGATTTAACAAATAAGGACAAGAGTCACTGTGAATTAGAAATGACTGACTCGTCTGATGCCCAACCCACTGCCCCCTGTGGCACCTGCACCCACTGGGCAGAGGAGAGGGGGCAACACTCAGTCATGGGGTGCAGCTGACCCATGGCTGGGCAGAGAGAGGGGGCTGTGGGGTTAATTCAGAGAGGAGGGTGAAGTCAAATCCAAAAATAGCCCCCCTAGTGTTGTGAGAGGGCAGGGAGCCCAAACACCAAACAGTACCTTCTACATAAGATTCAAGCTCTAATACTGTCAGAGAGAGATACAGCACTGGACTGTACTGGTTGATACTGTCGGAGCAACTGAACACAGCTAGACTGTACTGGTTTGCTTTGAATGAACTTTGTGACTGGTAAGGCTGGCCAGAACTGTTGGATTTAGACAGTATGTGAAGGAATTGTAAATTAATGGGTTGTATTAGCACATGTTCTTTGAACAAGACTTGTTTTGTAAAGAGACCTCTGGACAATGTTTGAGCTGGAATCGATCTTCTTGACAATGGTTACTGTTATCTCAATTGCAGTGGACTTTATACTAGTGAACAAAACTGTGTGTGCTTTCGTCATCAAAGCCAGTCGTGAGCATGCTGCACAGTGACAGTAGGACAGTACTTTACCTTTGAGCAGCAGCAGTGAAATGTCATGAGTCTCTTTTAAGTAGCTTCAATAATTCAACACTTTTTAAAATGCTAACCAGAGCCCGAGGGTATTCACCTTGAAGGGTTGTCTTTAATGCTTCATGTGTTGCCTGTATCTTATGAAGAAATCTGCTGTGTATTTTAAGGTTACATACATATATATATGCATTTTTTAGCAATGTGTGGTTAGATAATAGGACATGTTGCATAGCTAATAACACTGCAATATGATAGTTACACCTTATATGTCCTATTGGCAGGTTAGCTGTCAGAAATGAATGGCTTCAATAGACCACTGCTGTATCACACAGTGCAGTATGTTGTGTTAGCTGGAGGTGGACTGCTGCTGAAGGACCTAAACAGCAAATACATTTAATGATCCTTCTCTGATCTTTTTACATATGTCAAATCAAATTGTATTTGTCACATGCGCTGAATACAACCTTACAGTGAAATGCTTACTTACAAGCCCTTATCCAACAATGCAGTTTTAAGAGAATATCCCCACAAATAGTAAGAGATAAGAATAACAAGTAATTAAAGAGCAGCAGTAAATAACAATAGCGAGGCTATATACAGGGGGTGCTGGTACAGAGTCAATGTGTGGGGGCACCAGTTAGTCGTGGTAATGAAGGTAATATGTACATGTAGGGTTATTAAAGTGACTATGCTTAGATAATAACAGAGCGTAGCAGCAGTATAGAAGGGGGGGGGGCAATGCAAATAGTCTAGGAAGCTATTTCCCCCATGATACAGTACTGTAGTCTGTTTATTTTAGAGTTGAGTGGATCCCAGACCATGGTTATCGGTGCAGTGGCTATGTGTTTGACCTACATTGAGAGATTCCATGTTATTTAGAGATCAGGACGCACCAAAACTAGAATACTGTTGGCACAACCAGAGCCATGTTCTGTTGTTAGACCAGTTGTTATGGAGACGATGCATGTTCACATCAGTTTTTTCCCGATCTATATGAAGCCTAACTTACTGTGTTATTATAATGTCCTGAAAACCTTGATGCACTCTCATGTAAACAACTCTCAGTTTGTCTGAGGAGACAGTCTTTCCTGAGAGGGTCTGATGTTGGTTAGGAGGGCATCTGTCAGTGTTGGGTAGGAGGAAGTCTGTCAGTGTTGGGTAGGAGGAAGTCTGTCAGTGTTGGGTAGGAGGAAGTCTGTCAGTGTTGGGTCGGAGGAAGTCTGTCAGTATTGGGTAGGAGGAAGTCTGTCAGTGTTGGGTAGGAGGAAGTCTGTCAGTGTTGGGTAGGAGGAAGTCTGTCAGTGTTGGGTAGGAGGAAATCTGCCAGTGTTGGGTAGGAGGAAGTCTGTCAGTGTTGGGTAGGAGGAAGTCTGTCAGTGTTGGGTGGAGGGTATCTGTCAGTGTTGGGTAGGAGGAAGTCTGTCAGTGTTGGGTAGGAGGAAGTCTGTCAGTGTTGGGTAGGAGGAAGTCTGTCAGTGTTGGGTAGGAGGAAGTCTGTCAGTGTTGGGTAGGAGGAAGTCTGTCAGTGTTGGGTGGAGGGTATCTGTCAGTGTTGGGTAGGAGGAAGTCTGTCAGTGTTGGGTAGGAGGAAGTCTGTCAGTGTTGGGTAGGAGGAAGTCTGTCAGTGTTGGGAGGAGGGTATCTGTCATAGTGAGCCGGCAGCTGATCCCAACACTGTCTCCAAGTCTGACCCAGGACTGGGGGAGGGGAGAAAGGTCCCAACTCCCAAGTTTCCCCAAATCTCACCCCAGGACTGGCAGATGGGGTAAAGGTCAACCATAGCCTGACTAAACATATGCTGTCAAACATGTGCTGTTGTAATTTCAGAGGCTCTGGGGTAAAGTTGGCCCTAGGTACTAATCTAGCATCAGCTTCCTCTCCCCAAATCCTAACCTTAACTGTTAATGGGGAATCTAAATGTGTACCCAAGACAAGCGTCTAGGGACAACTTCACCGTAGTCCTTTAAACTAGAGGAAGGAGGAAGAAGAGGTGGAGATGAGAGAGGAGATGAGATGACTCAGGTTTTTTAAACAGTGGAGCTGATGATGAGGAGGTTTTAAAACCGACTGAGGAGCCCAACTGTCTCTGTCGGGTTTTTTCGGGTGGTCCTAGTCTCTTAATATTAAAAGGCCCTGTCCGTCCCAGCCTGTATTAGTCCTCAGCACCATGGTGACAGGGTGGGAGTCAGGCAGGCTTAGACAGACATTCTTATCCTGTTACTGAGATAGACCAACCAACCAGTCTGTCTGCAGTATTAACCTGGGTGTCACTGTACTGACATACTGTCAGAATGCTCCATATGTGCTGGGTTTCCCCTTTGTTTTATATCAAATATCATTCATCGTTATTTATTTATTTATTTCACCTTTATTTAACCAGGTAGGCAAGTTGAGAACAAGTTCTCATTTACAATTGTGACCTGGTCAAGATAAAGCAAAACAGTTTGACACATATAACAACACAGAGTTACTCATGGAGTAAAACAAACATACAGTCAATAATACAGTAGAAAAATGAGTCGATATACAATGTGAGCAAATGAGGTGAGAGAAGGGAGGTAAAGGCAAAAAAGGCCATGGAGGCAAAGTAAATACAATATAGCAAGTAAAACACTGGAATGGTAGATTTGCAGTGGAAGAATGTGCAAAGTAGAGATATAAGTAATGGGGTGCAAAGGAGCAAAATAAATACAGTAGGGGTTGAGGTAGTTGTTTGGGCTACATTATAGATGGGCTATGTACAGGTGCAGAAATTGGTGAGCTGCTTTGACAGCTGGTGCTTAAAGCTAGTGAAGGAGATAAGTGTCTCCAGTTTCGGAGATTTTTGTAGTTCGTTCCAGTCATTGGCAGCAGAGAACTGGAAGGAAAGGCGGCCAAATTAAGAATTGACATTGGGGGTGACCAGAGAGATATACCTGCTGGAGCGCGTGCTACAGGTGGGTGCTGCTATGGTGACCAGTGAGCTGAGATAAGGGGGGACTTTACCTAGCAGGGTCTTGTAGATGACCTGGAGCCAGTGGGTTTGGCGATGAGTATGAAGCGAGGGCCAGCCAACGAGAGTGTACAGGTCGCAGTGGTGGGTAGTATATGGGGCTTTGGTGACAAAAGAGATGGCACTGTGATAGAATGCATCCAATTTATTGAGTAGGTTATTGGAGGCTATTTTGTAAATGACATCGCCGAAGTCGAGGATCGGTAGGATGGTAAGTTTTACGAGGGTATGTTTGGCAGCATGAGTAAAGGATGCTTTGTTGTGAAATAGGAAGCCAATTCTAGATTGAACTTTGAATTGGAGATGTTTGGTGTGAGTCTGGAAGGAGAGTTTACAGTCTAACCAGACACCTAGGTATTTGTAGTTGTCCACATATTCTAAGTCAGAACCGTCCAGAGTAGTGATGTTGGACGGACGGGCAGGTGCAGGCAGCGATCGGTTGAAGAGCATGCATTTAGTTTTACTTGAATTTAAGAGCAATTAGAGGCCAGGAAAGGAGAGTTGTATGGCATTGAAGCTCGTCTGGAGGGTTGTTAACACAGTGTCCAAAGAAGGGCCAGAAGTATATAGAATGGTGTCGTCTGCGTAGAGGTGGATCAGAGACTCACCAGCAGAAAGAGCGACATCATTGAGGTATACAGAGAAGAGAGTCGGTCCAAGAATTGAACCCTGTGGCACCCCCATAGAGACTGCCAGAGGCCCGGACAACAGGCCCTCCGATTTGACACACTGAACTCTATCAGAGAAGTAGTTGGTGAACCAGGCGAGGCAATCATTTTAGAAACCAAGGCTATCGGGTCTGCCGATGAGGATGTGGTGATTGAAAGAGTCGAAAGCCTTAGCCAAGTCAATGAATACGGCTGCAAAGTATTGTTTCTTATCGATGGTGGTTAAGATATCGTTTAGGAACTTGAGCGTGGCTGAGTTGCACCCATGACCAGCTCTGAAACCAGATTGCATAGCGGAGAAGGTATGGTGGGATTCGAAATGGTCAGTAATCTGTTTGTTGACTTGGCTTTCGAAGACCTTAGAAAGGAAGGGTAGGATAGATATAGGTCTGTAGCAGTTTGGGTCAAGAGTGTCCCCTCCTTTGAAGAGGGGGATGACCGCAGCTGCTTTCCAATCTGGAATAGGAATCTCAGACGACACGAAAGAGAGGTTGAACAGGCTAGTAATAGGGGTTGCAACAATTTAGGCAGATAATTTTAGAAAGAAATGGTCCAGATTTTGCAGCTCTTTCAGAACATCAGCTGACTGGATTTGGGAGAAGGAGAAATGGGGAAAGCTTGGGGGGTACAGTGCTGTTGACCAGGGTAGGGGTAGCCAGATGGAAAGCATGGCCAGCCATAGAAAAATGCTTATTGAAATTCTCAATAGTGGATTTAGTGGTGACAGTGTTTCCTATCGTCAGTGCAGTGGGCAGCTGGGAGGAAGTGTTCTTATTCTCCATGGACTTTACAGTGTCCCAAAACTTTTTTGAGTTAGTGTTGCAGGAAGAACATTTCTGCTTGAAAAAGCTAGCCTTGGCTTTTCTAACTGCCTGTGTATAATGGTTTTTAGCTTCCCTGAACAGCTGCATATCACCTGGGCTGTTCGATGCTAATGCAGAACGCCATAGGATGTTTTTTTGTTGGTTAAGGGCAGTCAGATCTGGAGAGAACCAATGGCTATATCTGTTCCTGGTTCTACATTTCTTGAATTGGGCATGCTTATTTAAGATGGTGAGGAAGGCTTTTTTTTAAATAACCAGGCATCCTCTACTGACGGGATGAGCTCAATATCCTTCCAGGAAACCCAGGCCAGGTCGATTAGAAAGGCCTGCTCGCTGAAGTGTTTCAGGGAGCAATTGACAGTGATGAATGGAGGTCATTTGACCGCTGACCCATTACGGATGCAGGCAATGAGGCAGTGATCGCTGAGATCTTGGTTGAAAACAGCAGAGTTGTATTTAGAGGGCAAGTTGGTTAGGATGATATCTATGAGTGTGCCCGTGTTTACGGCTTTGGGGTGGTACCTGGTAGGTTCATTGATCATTTGTGTGAGATTGAAGGCATCAAGTTTAGATTGTAGGATGGCTGGGGTGTTAGGCATGTTCCAGTTTAGGTCGCCTAGCAGCACGAGCTCTGAAGATAGATGGGGGGCAATCAGTTCACATATGGTGTCCAGAGCACAGCTGGGGGCAGAGGGTGGTCTATAGCAGGCGGCAACAGTGAGAGACTTGTTTTTAGAGAGGTGGATTTTTAGTTCAAATTGTTTGGGTACAGACCTGTATAGTAGGACAGAACTCTGCAGGCTACCTTTGCAGTAGATTGCCGTTCTATCTTGTCTGAAAATGTTGTAGTAAAGGATGGAGATTTCAGAATTTTTGGTGGTCTTCCTAAGCCAGGATTCAGACATGGCTTGAACATCCGGGTTGGCAGAGTGTGCTAAAGCAGTGAATAAAACACACTTAGGGAGGAGGCTTCTAATGTTAACATGCATGAAACCAAGGCTATTACGGTTACAGAAGTCATCAAAAGAGAGCGCCTGGGGAATAGGAGTGGAGCTAGGCACTGCAGGGTCTGGATTCACCTCTACATCACCAGAGGAACAGAGAAGGAGTAGGATAAGGTATTGAGTGATGATGAGAGAGATATTGTCTCTAGAAACATAATTGATACCAGGTGATGTCATCGGATGTGTGGGTGGTGGAACTGAAAGGTTGGATAAGGTATAATGAGCAGGGCTAGAGGCTCTACAGTGAATTAAGTCAATAAACACTAACCAGAACAGCAGTGGACAAGGCATATTGACATTAAGGAGAGGCATGCTTAGCCGAGTGATCGTAAGGGTCCAGTGATTAGTGAGGTTTGTTGGGATCACAGTGATTCAGACAGCTAGCCGGGCCATCGGTAGCAAGCTAGCATAGGATAGAGGTCTGTTTTTAGCCAACTCGTGTGTTTCCGTCGGTAGATTAGTGGGGTTCCATGTGGTAGAGGGGCTAAATCCAATTGGCAAAATAGATATAGTTATAGTGACCCAAGAACATTTTTCCGATAGACCTACTCAGATAGCAGCCGATAAGACAGCTAACGATTAGCGGGCCACCGGTGAGCGTTCAGGTAACATCGTGACAGATGGGCCAGTTGGATAACTCACTCGGGCAGATAACGTCGGTTGTCCAGTCGTGAAGGCCCGGCGGGGCTCCGCATCTGCAGTAAAACGGGTCCGGATAGGTGATCAGACAAGGAGTGGCTGATGGAACTCTTCAGCTGGCTAGCTCCGGAATAATTTATGTTTACTCCGGGATCGTCGTAAGCCAATAGTCACACGGATAGCAGCTAGCTAGCTGCAAGATCCAGGTGTAAATGTCCAGAGCTTGCGGTTGAAATCCGGGGATATGGAGAGAAAAATAGGTCCGGTATGTTCTGGTCTGACTCGTGTTGTACAAAACTGGTGATAGCTTTTCGAGCTAAAGGATAGTTGATGACCACAAACCGTGGTTAGCTGAATACTAACGTTAGCCAGTAAACTGGCTAGCTTCTAGCTTCTGGCTAGCTTCTGGCTAGCTTCTGCTGTGGATTTCAGATTTGAGGTAAATAATATATTTTTTTAAATTGGTGAGTCGGATTGCAGGAGAGTGTTTTGAAGTTGAGTTTAGCTGTAATAGTTTAGCTGTAATTGAGTTAGCCTATAATAAGTAAATGGGGCAGATTTGATGACTGAGATATGAACTGAGTAAGGAACCCATGTTTTGTTGTTGTTTTAGTGTCCAAACCCCAAGTGTGTAAGTGGAATGCCGAGGACTGTTCAGTGTGATTACACAGGCAGCCTATAGCTACTTTGTCTGAAACGTGTATGTTGGTATGATCAGCTCGTATAAAAATGATAGATACAAACTTGAAACCACTGATCTTGAAATTTTACCCCATGGGATGAAACTCATTGACAGCAGTTGTGAGTAGCCTGATTGTCCATTCAATATTGTCCATTTCACTTTGACCTGTCCTGTTTTTTAGGATATGTTTGTTAACATGTCAGTGCATTTTAATGATAAATGTTTTGCTCCCCTGGCTGTGATAAAGTGGGGACTTTTTATCACAGGGCGACAGGGTTGGGGGTAACAGGTTACATTATAAAAAAACGTTATCTGTAATCCGTTACGTTACCAGCAAAAATATTGCAATCGGATTACAGATACTTTTGAAAAAATAGATTACTTTGAGGATTACTTTTAATTCAGAAAGGATGTTCGCAAAAAAAAGCTTTGACACTTCTCTGTTTTCTCAATGACATTCAATACCGCATTGAGAAAAGGCGCAAGTTTAAGTTTGTTCCACCTGAGTGAGTCTGACCACAAGTCAGAGACCAGTATGATGACACACCAGATGTGTTTGATGGATCGTGAGAAAAGAGCAGGAATAGGTTTTTGTAGGCTACAGTCCAAGCTATGTCTTCCAATGGTGCGACTGCTGTCGGCATCCATAGATGAATCAACTTGAATAAACGGTAAGGACGACAGCAGTGGTATACTGTAGTCTACGGGGTTACGGAAGTCACTTATTGTTCTACAGTTGAAGTCGGAAGTTTACATACACTAAGGTTGGAGTCATTAAAACTAGTTTTTAAACCACTCCACAAATTTCTTGTTAACAAACTATAGTTTTGGCAAGTTGGTTAGGACATCTACTTTGTGAATGACAAGTAATTTTTCAAACAATTGTTTACAAACAGATTATTTAATTTATAATTCACTGTATCACAATACCAGTGGGTCAGAAGTTTACATGCACTAAGTTGACTGTGCCTTTGAACAGCTTGGAACATTCCCGAAAATGATGTCATGGCTTCAGAAGCTTCTGATAGGCTAATTTACATAATTTGAGTTATTTGGAGGTGTACCTATGGATGTATTTCGATGCCTACCATTCTCAGTGCCTCTTTGCTTGATATCATGGGAAAATCAAAATAAATCAGCCAAGACCTCAGAAAAAAATTGTAGACCTCCACAAATCCTTTTCATCCTTGGGAGCAATTTCCAAATGCCTGAAGGTACCGGCTGTGGTGGTCACAAAATGTTGTCAGCCGGTGATTGTCAAGCAAATAACCGTCGTTCTCACTGTATTTGACCGTTAATGAACATAAACAGATTTAGCATCTCCTGGCCTCTACACAGCCTACAAGCCACTGATGCTGACCTTTGGAACATCTACATTTTAAAAAGTCTAATAAATCCATGTAATATGGCCTACAACTTCACAATAAATCCATACTTTATTTTAGACATGTCTAAAGAAGCATGATATGGATAAATTGTCCATTTCTGAAGAACATAGCCAGAGTTGTCCTTGATCTGGCTATGACAAATGGCTTTGGGCTACACTAGTTAATTTAGCCAAATATTTTTTTCAATATTTTGTTTTTAACCTTTATTTAACTTGGCAAGTCAGTTAATTAAGAACACATTTTTATTTTCAATGACAGCCTAGGAACAGTGGGTTAACTGCCTTGTTCAGGGGCAGAATTTGTACCTTGTCAGCTTGAGGATTTGAACTTGCAACCTTTCAGTTACTAGTCCAACGCTCTAACCACTAGGCTACCCTGCCGCCCCATGGCACTATTTTATAGTATGAAGAATACAATTGAAAAAAGCTGAGTAAAATAGAAAGGTTATTTTCCCCAAACAATTTGAGGGAGTGCGCACATGCGGCTATTCTGTGTTGAACGGTTAACAAAGCAATAGTTATTCCTATATGCTTCATTTAGAGTTATTAAAGTGACTTAAGTTGTTCTACAAACGTTCCGCTATATGTTTAGATTTTTAATACATAAGGATGCATGATGCGACTCTAATAATGATTTGAAAAAAGTCACTTGAAAGGCATGACCTCTGCTTAGTTTTTTTGTGCAGGCTGTAAATACTTCATCAGTCACAAATTCACAATTTGACAAGCACTTCATGTCTAGAATTTTACGACGGGCATCCCCTTTGTGTGGCCGCAATGCACCCTAAAAAGTCCAGGCCTTTTGTGGCCAGTGGCAGTTATGCACTTCTCCCATCACATGATTGGATTGAGTCTTTCTCACAGGCTACAAGTGAAGACAGACACATCGCGGATGGGTTAATGTGCTTAATTTTATATTTGGCCACTTGAGTTGTGATACAAACCTTAATTAAACAAATAGGCATGAGGCTACTTGAGGTGTATGACTATGATTAGAAAAAGTCGCAAAAAAAAGGAATTGTTTCTTATGCTGGGCTTCACTCACAAGTGATAATATATAATTCACAAGTGATAGGCTAATATTGTCACCCATCAGACTATTCTTGATTTAATCTTGTCTTTACATATACTAAATAATATGTGTGTGAAATTTGTTTTGATTTAGAATTGACCATTATCATGCACTTTTATCGAAACAGGGGCAGTGGGAAAAAAATACATGTTATCTATGCACTTAAGTAGCAAATGGAGGAGCTTTTCCTGTGGTTTATTTTCATGCCAGCCAGGTAGACTATACTCCTGTTGTAAATATAAGCAATGTGCTTAATATTAGGAAAGTTGAGAAATAAATATAGTAGGCCTAGCCTATAGAAAGCTGATCCTCCTCTTTTTAGTAGAGGCCATCACTATGTTTTCTCGTGCAAATGTGTATAGCCTATTGAAATGTTGCACAACATGAGCTCATGAGCTCTCGTGAAGTGTTTGTTTAGATTTTAAAATTCATTTGCATTGATGTCAGAGTGATTAGAGGGACACTAGAGTGCTGAGTAACAGACAATTAGCAGGTTTAGTAGGCTACTAATGACCATCAGCAACATCCAAGCTTGGAGAAGCCTATTTATCGTGACTAAACAGTCACGTGGAATTTGACTTCCTTCATGACTCGTGACCGCCGGTAATACGGTGACCGCAACAGCCCAATGTGAGACTCACAATCATGTCTGTCTGTCTGCTCTCTTTTCAGTCTGTAGAGCGTCAAGATAACGTGTATGTTTATTTCAGAGTAGTTAAGCATGTAAAAATACATGTCCCATCTCTCCCGTGTGTGTGTATGTGTGTGTGTGTGTGTGTGTGTGTGTGTAGGACATTTGTGAGGACATCTCGGACCATGTGGAGCAGATCCATGCATTGCTGGAGACAGAGTTCTCCTTGAAGCTGCTGTCCTACTCTGTGAACATCATTGTGGATATCCGCAGTGTCCAGCTCCTGTGGCACCAGCTCCGTGTCTCTGTCCTGGTACTGAAGGAGAGGCTGCTGCAGGGCCTCCAGGACTCCAATGGAAACTACACCCGACAGACAGACATCCTGCAAGCCTTCTCCCAGGACCACCACCAGGTTAATAATTAACAGCATCCCTAACATGGCATGTGCTTTACACAACTCTCGCTATCCTACAATAAACATGAAAACTTTTCAGGTTTCAATGATTTATTGAATAGGCATAAGCACAAAAAACATGACAGTAGCATGACAGTAGCATATTAAACAATTGATTGAAATATGCATTTGTACAGTATGATATTCACTTTATTTAGGGAAATAAGAGTACATTTTACACTTGACGCTGTGACCCACTCTACCAAATATAGTTCTGAGTGGCTTGACACCAACACTATTACTCTACCAAATAACATCAGTTTTAGATGCACTATTGTTAAGTGTTAAGTGACTGTGGGAACTGGATGTCATCACAGGATGTCAGTGGAATGGAATACACCAATTTGTCATTCCATACTGGATAAGAGCGTCTGCTAAATGACTTAAATGTAATGTAAATTAGGCTGTCCATCCCTGTGGTCAGTGATGTGTCGTCCACCCACTTCCAGATCCCCTCAGTCTCTAAATCAGACAGACCAATCCAGACAAATACTCCTGCATTAATTCTGTTGATAAATCTCTGATCCTCTTCATTATTAACGATCACCAATGCAGTTTGAATGGAACATACCTTGTCATTCCATACCGATAGTGGGGTTGATCGTGGCTATTGAATTCCACACAATCCTGGTGGTAAAGATTCTCCATCCTTGTGGTCAGTGATGTGATCCTCCATAATCTTCCAATCCAGATCCCTCTGTAACTGGTCTCTAAATCTGTAACAGACCAATCCAGACAAATGGTCTTCCTGCATTAATTCGTTGATAAATCTCTGTAACTGGTCTTTCTCTCTCTGTAACTGGTCTTTCTCTCTGTAACTGGTCTTTTCTTTCTGTAACTGGTCTCTCTCTCTGTAACTGGTCTTTCTCTCTGTAACTGGTCTTTTCTCTCTGTAACTGGTCTTTCTCTCTCTGTAACTGGTCTTTCTCTTCTGTAACTGGTCTCTCTCTGTAACTGGTCTCTCTCTCTGTAACTTCTCTCTGTAACTGGTCTTTCTCTCTCTGTAACTGGTCTTTCTCTCTCTGTAACTGGTCTTTCTCTCTCTGTAACTGGTCTTTCTCTCTCTGTAACTGGTCTTTCTCTCTCTGTAACTGGTCTAGCTCTCTGTAACTGGTCTTTCTCTCTCTGTAACTGGTCTTTCTCTCTCTGTAACTGGTCTAGCTCTCTGTAACTGGTCTTTCTCTCTGTAACTGGTCTTTCTCTCTCTGTAACTGGTCTTTTTTCTCTGCTCTCTGTAACTGTCTCTCTGTAACTGGTCTTTCTCTCTGTAACTGGTCTTTCTCTCTCTGTAACTGGTCTTTCTCTCTCTGTAACTGGTCTTTCTCTCTCTGTAACTGGTCTTTTCTCTCTGTAACTGGTCTTTCTCTCTGTAACTGGTTCTCTCTTTCTTTCTCTCTCTGTAACTGGTCTCTCTGTAACTGGTCTTTCTCTCTCTGTAACTGGTCTTTCTCTCTCTGTAACTGGTCTAGCTCTCTGTAACTGGTCTTTCTCTCTGTAACTGGTCCTTCTGTAACTGGCTCAGTCTGTAACTGGTCTTCTCTCTCTGTAACTGGCCTGTAACTGGTCTTTCTCTCTCTGTAACTGGTTCGTTTCTCCTGGGACCACCCATCTGTAGAATGTATGCACACATGACTGTAAGTCGCTTCTCTGATAACTGGTCTTTATCTCTCTGTAACTGGTCTTTTCTCTCGTCTGCTAAATGGTCATATTATTTATTTTATTCTTTAGCTCTCTGTAACTGGTCTTTCTCTCTCTGTAACTGGTCTTTCTCTCTGTAACTGGTCTTTTCTCTCTCTCTGTAACTGGTCTAGCTCTCTGTAACTGGTCTTCTCTCTCTGTAACTGGTCTCTCTCTCTGTAACTGGTCTTTCTCTCTCTGTAACTGGTCTTTCTCTCTCTGTAACTGGTCTTTCTCTCTCTGTAACTGGTCTTTCTCTCTCTGTAACTGGTCTCTGTAAGCTCTCTGTAACTGGTCTTTCTCTCTGTAACTGGTCTGTTCTCTCTGTCTGTAACTGGTCTTTCTCTCTCTGTAACTGGTCTTTCTCTCTCTGTAACTGGTCTGTATCTCTCTGTAACTGGTCTATCTCTCTGTAACTGGTCTATCTCTCTGTAACTGTTCTTTCTCTCTGTAACTGGTCTCTCTCTCTGTAACTGGTCTTTCTCTCTCTGTAACTGGTCTCTCTCTCTGTAACTGGTCTTTCTCTCTCTGTAACTGGTCTTTCTCTCTCTGTAACTGTCTCTGTTCAGTTTAGTTGGTCTTAAGGAGAGACACAGACTGTAACGTCTGGTTTTCTCTGATGTCTTTGTAGTAGTTGTAGGAGCATAGTCTGATGAGAGTTGTCAGTAGTAGGCCACTCAGTAGACCCTGTTCCACCACAGCCAGGGTGCCGCGCCTCCGCTCGCCTCGCACCTCGCTTTACTCCTCCAGACTCAGATCACCCCGATTCTCTGACCCACTGTCTGGTGACCCCAGGTCTGTAGTCTGAACAAGGATATAAATCATTGCACGTCTCCTCCAACTGAGGATAATTCACCCGACGGCTTCTCGTAGTGTCAGGGCTGGCGAACACATATTCAGACATCTCCTTCTTTTTAGATCAAATACTCTGTATGAGTGTAGGTGTTTTGCTTTTGTCTGGGGGTATCTGTTTCTGTCCTCTGTATGGTGATCAGAGCAGGACTTATACACTGCGTCTTGTGAAATGTAATATTGGTATATCTATAAATAAAAGTACTTTGGTCTTTTTCTTTCCAAGTGGGAAGTCCAGCTCTTCACACCTTTTCTCTCTCTCCATTCAAGTTCCTATTTGAAGTGTTGTGGACCGTTCGTGTGATAACTTCTCTTTACAGCAGAGATGGGTTTGATGTTTTTGAACTCATAATAACAAAGATAAGCTCCTAAGAGAGAAACAGTCTTGTTTAGAATTTGAAAGGCTTAGCTTTGGTAAATTTCAGTTTGGGAGACTAACTCCCACACACTGTGTACACAACACACCAGGTATACACACAGGAAAGTATTACCCCATTACACATCACGGTGTCGAGACTTAAATATTTAGATACAAGTTCACTTTGTAAAGATAAAGGAGACTGAAGTCACAGGTAATAGCTTCAATACAGAGTGCTCAGGGTACAAGCAGTCACACCCAGATGCATAGACTAGTACAAAGTGAAACTTCCTTGGTCTAGAGATTTTATACATTGATTTAATTAAGTATACTTTACTTTGCTTTACTGTCACAATTATGTAAATTCTTTCTGTCGTAAACATTAGTTTCTTGCCAAAGGGGTGAACTTTAATCACAGAATTGGTTTTGATGCCTAGTATGGTAAATGTTTTAAGTACCATTTCAGGAGGTTTGTGGTTAGCTTCTCGAGATTTGCAGCTTCAAATATGGTACTTGTGTAAAGGCCATGTCTATAGTATACTACAAAATTCTAGAGTAAGCACTATAGATTTAGATGTACAGTACACAGACCATTACACAAGTACCCAATTGGATGTGCCCTTGGATGTGCCCTTGGATGTGCCCTTGGATGTACTCCTAGAGGTAACATTAATAATATGCATGTCAATCTCTCGTGGCTCAAAGTGGAAGAGAGATGGACTTCATCACTACTTGTACATGTTGAATGCACCAAACTGCCTGTTTGAACTACCGGCACACAGCTCAGACACCCATGCATACCCCACGAGACATGCCACCAGAGGTCTCTTCACAGTCCTCAAGTCCATAACAGACTATGGGAGGCACCCAGTACTACATACAGCCAAGATTCCTGATTGGCGCAGCGGTCTATTCTAAGGCACTGCATTTCAGTGGTAGACGTGTCACTACAGACCCTGGTTTGTTTCCAGGCTGTATCACAACCAGCCATGATTGGGAGTCCCATAGGGTGGTGCATAATTAGCCCAGCGTTGTCTGGGTTAGGGTTTGGCTGGGGTAGGCTGTCATTGTAAATAAGAATTTGTTTCTTAACTGACTTGTCTAGTTAAATAAATCAAATTAAAATACATGGAACTATATTCCACATCAAGTAACTAATTCAAACAGTAAAACATAGGCACAAACACATGCATACACACACACGATAACATACGCACTATACGGTGCCGTGCGAAAGTATTCATCCCTCCCCCTTTTTGGGGGGTTTGTATCATTTGATTTACACAACATGCACAACAACATACACAACAACACTTGAAGATGCAAAATATGTTTTATTGTGAAACAAACAAGGAATAAGACAAAAACAACAGAACTTGAGTGTGCATAACTATTCAACCCCCCCAAATCAATACTTTGTAGAGTCACCTTTTGCAGCAATTACAGCTGCATGTCTCTTGGGGTATGTCTCTATAAGATAGGCACATCTAGCCACTGGGATTTTTGCCCATTCTCCAAGGCAAAACTGCTCCAGCTCCTTCAACTAGGATCAGTTCTGCTGGTGTACCGCAATCTTTAAGTCATACCACAGATTCTCATTTGGATTGAGGTCTGGGCTTTGACTAGGCCATTCCAAGACATTTAAATGTTTTCCCTTAAACCACTCGAGTGTTGCTTTAGCAGCATGCTTTGGGTCATTGTCCTGCTGGAAGGTGAACCTCCGTCCCAGTCTCAAATCTCTAGAAGACTGAAACAGGTTTCCCTCAAGAATTTCCCTGTATTTAGCGCCATCCATCATTCGTTCAATTCTGACCAGTTTCCCAGTCTTTGCCGATGAAAAACATCCCCACAGCATGATGCTGCCACCACCATGCTTCAATGGAGTTCTCGGGTGATGAGAGGTGTTGGGTTTGCACCAGTCATAGAATTTTCCTTGATGGCCAAAAAAGCTCAATTGACCAGAGTACCTTCTTCCATATCTTTGGGGAGTCTCCCACATGCCTTTTGGCAAACACCAAACGTGTTTGGTTATTTTTTTGTTTATAAAGCCAAGCTCTGTGGAGTGTATGGCTTAAAGTGGTCCTATGGACAGATACTCCAATCTCCTCTGTGGAGCTTTGCAGCTCCATCAGGGTTTTTTTTTCTTTGTTGCCTCTCTGATTAATGCCCTCCTTGCCTGGTCCGTGAGTTTGGTGGGCGGCCCTCTCTTGACAGGTTTGTTGTCGTGCCATATTCTTTCAATTTTTAATAATGGATTTAATGGTGCTCTGTGGGATGTTCAAAGTTACAGATATTTTTTTATAACCCAACCCTGATCTGTACTTCTCCACAACTTTGTCCGTGACCTGTTTGGAGACCTCCTTGGTCTTCATGGTGCCACTTGCTTGGTGGTGTTACAGACTTTGGGGCCTTTCAGAACAGGTGTATATATACTGATATCATGTTACAGATCATGTGACACTTAGATTGCGCACAGGTGGACTTGTTTAACTAATTATGCGACTTCTGAAGGTAATTGGTTGCACCAGATCTTATTTAGGGGCTTCATAGCAAAGTGGGCGAATACATTTGCACGCACCAATTTTCCGTTTTTAATTTTTTAGATTTTTATTTAACAAGTTATTTTTTTCATTTCACTTCACCAATTTGGACTATTTTATGTATGTCCATTACATGAAATACAAATAAAAATCTGTTTAAATTACAGGTTGTAATGCAACAAAATAGGAAAAACACCAAGGGGATGAATACTTTTGCAAGGCACTGTACACACACGTTATAGATATGTGGTAGTGGAGTAGGGGCCTGAGGGCACACACTTAATGTGTGGGGAAATCTGTTTTGAATGTATTGTAATGTTTTTAAAATTGTATAACTGCTTTAATTTCGCTGGACCCCAGGAAGAGTAGCTGCTGCCTTGGCAGCTGCCTAATGAATACAAAAATACGATTGAGGAATACTACAGTGTGGAGTATAGGATTCTACAGTATACTACTGGACATCAACTGGACATCCTGGCCTCTACAATAGGATCATCTTTTGGTCAATTTCAGTTTAGGATACTACCCCCCCCCACACACAGTGCATAAAACACCCGGGAAAAAAAGTTACATTTTGAGAGAGAAAAATATTTACACATTACAGCTTCTCTACTGTCTGTTACATAAATAATGCACACCACATTGTGGCACATGCAGGAATTGCTACAGATGAGGAATCCATGGGTATGGAATATTATTTACTGTAGCATAGCAGACTCTTAAATGCTGACCAGACCACTCGCGCGTGTGCGTCCTCCATCACGCGCATTTTGATTTTGTCCACCCACACCAGACGCGATCAGGACACGCAGTTTTAAATATCAAAACAAACACTGAACCAACTATATTAATTTGGGGACCGGTCGAAAAGCAAACATTTATGGCAATTTAGCTGGCTAGCTTGCTGCTGTTAGCTAATTTGTCCTGGGATATGAACATTGGGTTGATATTTTACCTGAAATGCACAAGGTCCTCTACTCTGACAATTAATCCACAGATAAAAGGGTAAACCCGAGTTAATTTCTAGTAATCTCTCCTCCTTCAGGCTTCTTCTTCTTTTGATTTTATATGACGGTTGGCAACCAACTTTAAGGTGTATTACCACCATGAATGTAGACCTCAGTGTGGACCTCAGAGGCTAAAACAGACTTTCCTCTGTCGAGACGTCCCTCTAAGGCCCTCCTGCTAGCTTGCTATCCCCGGCCTTCTAGCTGTCTGAATCGCAGTATCTCCAGCCAGCCCACCCACTCACTGGACCCCTATGATTGCTCCACATGCCTCTCTCTAATATCAATATGCCTTGTCCATTACTGTCCTGGTTAGTGATTATTGTGTTATTTCACAGTAGAGCCTCTAGCCCTGCTCAATATGCCTTAACCAACTATTTAGTTCCACCTCACCATGTATGCTGTGACATCACCTGGTTTGAATGTCTCTAGAGACAATATCTCTCCCATCATTACTCAATGCCTAAGTTAATCCCCAATGTACTCACATCCCATCATACCTTTGTCTGAATGCCTTGAATCTATTTTATCGCGCCCAAAAACCTGCTCCTTTTACTCTCTGTCCCAAATGCACTAGGCAACCAGTTCTGATAGCCTTTAGCCGTACCCTTATCCTACTCCTCCTCTGTTCCTCTGGTGATGTAGAGGTTAATCCAGGCCCTGCAGTGCCTAGCTCCACTTATACTCCCAAGGTGCTCTCATTTGTTGACTTCTGTAACCGTAAAAACCTTGGTTTCATGCATGTTAACATGCATGAAAGTTTGTTTTATTCACTGCTTTAGCACACTCTGCCAACCCGGATGTCCTAGCCGTGTCTGAATCCTAGCTTAGGAAGACCACCAAAAACTCTGAAATTTCCATCCCTATCTATGATTTTCCGACAAGATAGAACTGCCAAAGGGGGTGGTGTTGCAATCTACTGCAGAGATAGCCTGCAGAGTTCTGTCTTACTATCCAGGTCTGTGCCCTAACACTTCGAGCTTCTACTTTTAAAAATCCACCTTTCCAGAAACAAGTCTCTCATCATTGGCGCTTGCTATAGACCACCCTTTGCCCCCAGCTGTGCCCTGGACACCATATGTGAAATGATTGCCCCCCATCTATCTTCAGAGCTTGTGCTGGTAGGTGACCTAAACTGGGACATGCTCAACAACCCGGCCATCCTAAAATCTAAGCTTGATGCCCTCAATCTCACACAAATGATCAATGAACCCGCCAGCTACAACCCCAAATCCGTAAACACGGGTACACTCATATATTATTATATTATTATTACTAACCAACTTGCCCTCCAAATACACCTCTGCTGTTTTCAACCAAGATCTCAGTGATCACTGCCTCATTGCCTGCATCTGTAATGGGTCAGCTGTCAAACGACCACCCCTCATCACTGTCAAATGCTCCCTAAAACATTTCCTGCGAGCAGGCCTTTCTATTCGAGGTATCATGGAAGGATATCGACCTCATCCCGTCAGTAGAGGATTCCTGGTTAATCTTTAAAAGTGCCTTCCTCAACATCTTCAATAAGCATGCCCCATTCAAAAAATATAGAACCAGGAACAAATATAGCCCTTGGTTCTCTCCAGACCTGACTGCCCTTGACCAGCACAAAACCATCCTGTGGCGTTCTGCATTAGCATTGAATAGCCCCCGTGATATACAGCTTTTCAGGGAAGTTAGGAACAAATATACACAGGCAGTTAGGGAAGCTAAGGCTAGCTTTTTCAAGCAGAAATTTGCATCGTGTATCACAAACTCAAAAAAGTTCTGGGACACTGTAAAGTCCATGAATAAGAGCACCTCCTCCCAGCTGCCCAATGCACTGAGGCTAGGAAACACTGTCACCACCGATAAATCCACTATAACTGAGAATTTCAATAAGCATTTTTCTACGCTGGCTATGCTTTCCACCTGGCTACCCCTACCCCGATCAACAGCCCTCCAACCCCCACAGCAACTCGCCCAAGCCTCCCCCATTTCTCCTTCACCCAAATCCAGATAGTTGATGTTCTGAAAGAGCTACAAAATCTGGACCCCTACATATCAGCCGGGCTAGACAATCTGGACCCTCTCATTCGAAAATGATTTGCTTAAATTGTTGCAACCCCTATTATTAGCCTGTTCAACCTCTCTTTCGTATCGTCTGAGATTCCCATAGATTAGAAAGCTGCCCCGGTCATTCCCCTCTTCAAAGAGTGAGACACTCTTGACCCAAACTGCTACAGACCTATATCTATCCTACCCTGCCTTTCTAAGGTCTTCGAAAGCCAAGTTAACAAACAGATTACCGACCATTTCGAATCCCACCATACCTTCTCCGTTATGCAATCTGATTTCAGAGCTGGCCACGCTCAAGGTCCTAAACGATATCATAACCGCCATTAATAAGAGACATTACTGTGCAGTTGCATTCAACGACCTGGCCAAGGCTTTTTGACTCTGTCAATCACCACATTCTTATCGGCAGACACACCAGCCTTGGTTTCTCAAATGATTGCCTCACCTGGTTCACCAACTACTTCTCTGATAGAGTTCGGTGTGTCAAATCAGAGGCCCTGTTGTCCGTACCTCTGGCAGTCTCTATGGGGGTGCCACAGGGTTCAATTCTCGGGCCAACACTCTTCTCTGTATACATCAATGATGTCGCTCTTGCTGCTGGTGATTCTCTGATCCACCTCTACACATACAATCCCATTCTGTATACCTCTGGCCCTTCTTTGGACACTGTGTTAACTCAACTCCATACGAGCTTCAATGCCGTACAACTCTCCTTCCGTGGCCTCCAACTGCTCGTAAATGCAAGTACAACTAAATGCATGCTCTTCAACCAATCGCTGTCCGCACCTGCCCACCTGTCCAGCATCACCACTCTGGACGGTTCTGACTTAGAATATGCGGACAACTACAAATACCTAGGTGTCTGGTTAGACTGTAAACTCTCCTTCCAGACTCACATTAAGCATCCCCAATCCAAAATTAAATCTAGAATCGGCTTCCTATTTGGCAACAAAGCATCCTTCACTCATGCTGCCAAACATACCCTTGTAAAACTGACCATCCTACCGATCCTCGACTTCGGCGACGTCATTTACAAAATAGCCTCCAACACTCTACTCAACAAATTGGATGCAGTCTATCACAGTGCCATCTGTTTTGTCACCAAATCCCCATATAATACCCACCACTGCTACCTGTATGCTCTCGTTGGCTGGACCTCGCTTCATACTCATCGCCAAACCCACTGGCTCCAGGTCATCTACAAGTCTCTGCTAGGTATAGCCCCACCTTATCTCAGCTCACTGGTCATCTTAGCAGCACCCACCCGTAGCACGCGCTCCAGCAGGAATAAAACATACTCCCGGCGCCGACAGAGATGGCCGCCTCGCTTCGCGTTCCTAGGAAACTATGCAGTATTTAGTTTTTTACGTGATATTTCTTACATTGGTACCCCAGGTAATCTTAGGTTTCATTACATACAGTCGAGAAGAACTACTGAATATAAGAGCAACGTCAACTCACCATCAGTACGACCAGGAATATGACTTTCCCGGAGCGGATCCTGTGTTCTGCCTTCCACCCAGGTCAACGGAATGGATCCCAGCCTGCGACCCAAAACAAAGATGTCGTAAAATAGGGAAACGTAGCGGTCTTCTGGTCAGACTCCGGAGACGGGAACATCGCGCACCTTCCCTAGCATGCTACTCACCAATGTCCAGTCTCTTGAGAACAAGGTTGATGAAATCCGAGCAAGGGTAGCATTCCAGAGGGACATCAGAGACAGTAACGTTCTTTGCTTCACAGAAACATGGCTCACTCGAGAGACGCTAATGGAATCGGTGCAGCCAGCTGGTTTCTTCACGCATCGCGCCGTCAGAAACAAACATCTTTCTGGTAAGAAGAGTGGCCGGGGCGTATGCTTTATGGTTAACGAGACGGGGTGTGACCACAACAACATACAGGAACTCAAGTCCTTCTGTTCACCTGACTTAGAATTTCTCACAATCAAATGTCGTCCGCATTATCTACCAAGGGAATTTTCTTCGATGATAATCACAGCCGTATATATTTCCCCCCGAGCAGACACATCGATGGCCCTGAACAAACTTTATTTGACTCTTTGCAAACTGGAAACCACATATCCGGAGGCTGCATTCATTGTAGCTGGGGATTTTAACAAGGCTAATCTGAAAACAAGACTCCCTAAATTGTATCAGCATATCGATTGCTCAACCAGGGCTGGTAAAACCTTGGATCATTGCTATTCTAACTTCCGCGCATATAAGGCCCTCCCCCGCCCTCCTTTTGGAAAAGCTGACCACGACTCCATTTTGTTGCTTCCTGCCTACAGACAGAAACTAAAAACAAGCAGCTCACGCGCTCAGGTCTGTTCAAAGCTGGTCCGACCATTCCGATTCCACGCTTCAAGACTGCTTCGATCACGTGGATTGGGATATGTTCCGCATTGCGTCCAACAACAACATTGACTAATACGCTGATTCGGTGAGCGAGTTCATTAGAAAGGGCATTGATGATGTTGTTCCCATAGCAACGATTAAAACATTCCCAAACCAGAAACCGTGGATTGATGGCAGCATTCGCGTGAAACTGAAAGCGCCAACCACTGCTTTTAACCAGGGAAAGGTGACCGGAAACATGACCGAATACAAACAGTGTAGCTATTCCATCCAGAAGGCAATCAAACAAGCTAAGCGTCAGTATAGAGACAAAGTAGAGTCACAATTCAATGGCTCAGACACAAGAGGTATGTGGCAGGGTCTACAGTCAATCACGGATTACAAAAATAAAACCAGCCCCGTCACGGATGTCTTGCTCCCAGGCAGATTAAATAACCTTTTTTTCAGCATTTAACACCATAGTACCCGCCAAACTCGTCATCAAGCTCGAAACCTTGGGTCTCGACCCCGCCCTGTGCAACTGGGTACTGGACTTCCTGATGGGCCATCCCCAGGTGGTGAGGGTAGGTAACAACATCTCCACCCCGTCGATCCTCAACACTGGGGCCCCATGGGGGTGCGTTCTGAGCCCTCTCCTGTACTCCCTGTTCACCCATGACTGCGTGGCCATGCACGCCTCCAACTAAATCATCAAGTTTGCGGACGACACTACAGTGGTAGGCTTGATTGCCAACAACGACGAGATGGCCTACAGGGAGGAGGTGAGGGCCCTAGGAGTGTGGTGTCAGGAAAATAACCCTCACACTCAACGTCAACATATCAAAAGAGATGATTGTGGACTTCAGGAAACAGTAGAGGGAGCACCCCCCCTATCCACATCGATGGGACAGTAGTGGAGAGGGTAGTAAGTTAAGTTCCTCGGCGTACGCATCACGGACAAACTGAATAGGTCTACCCACACAGACAGCGTCGTGAAGAAGGCGCAGCAGCGCCTCTTCAACCTCAGGAGGCTGAAGAAATTTGGCTTGTCACCAAAAGCACTCACAAACCTCTACAGATGCACAATCGAGAGCATCCTGTCGGGCTGTATCACCGCCTGGTACGGCAACTGCTCCCCCATACCCGTAGGGCTCTCCAGAGGGTAGTGATGTCTGCACAACGCATCACCGGGGCAAACTACCTGCCCTCCAGGACACCTACACCACCCGATGTCACAGGGAGGCCATAAAGATCATCAAGGACAACAACCACCCGAGCCACTACCTGTTCACCCCGCTATCATCCAGAAGGCGAGGTCAGTACAGGTGCATCAAAGCAGGGACCGAGAGACTGAAAAACAGCTTCTATCTCAAGGCCATCAGACTGTTAAACAGCCATCACTAACATTGAGTGGCTGCTGCCAACAAACTGACTCAACTCCAGCCACTTTAATAATGGGAATTGATGGAAATTGATGTAAAATATATCACTAGCCACTTTAAACAATGCTACTTAATATAATGTTTACATACCCTACATTACTCATCTCATATGTATATGTATATACTGTACCCTATATCATCTACTGCATCTTTATGTAATACATGTATCACTAGCCACTTTAAACTATGCCACTTTGTTTACATACCCTACATTACTCATCTCATATGTATATACTGTACTCGATACCATCTACTGCATCTTGCCTATGCCGTTCTGTACCATCACTCATTCATATATCTTTATGTACATATTCTTTATCCCTCTACACTTGTGTGTATAGGGTAGTAGTTTTGGAATTGTTAGGTTAGATTACTCGTTGGTTATTACTGCATTGTTGGAACTAGAAGCACAAGCATTTCACTACACTCGCATTAACATCTCATGTGACAAATAAATTTGATTTGATCTTACTGGTTACCCCCAAAGCCAATTCTTCCTTTGGCCGCCTTTCCTTCCAGTTCTCTGCTGCCAATTACTGGAACGAACTGCAAAAATCACTGAAGCTGGGGACTCATATCTCCCTCACTAGCTTTAAGCACCAGCTATCAGAACAGCTCACAGATCACTGCACCTGTGCATAGCCCATCTGTAAATAGCCCGTCCAATTACCTCATCCCCATACTGTATTTATCTATTTATCTTGCTCCTTTGCACTCCAGTATCCCTACTTGAACATTCATCTTCTGCACATCTACCATTCCAGTGTTTAATTGCTATATTGTATTTACTTTGCCACCGTGGCCTATTTATTGACTTACCTCCCTTATCCTACCTCATTTGCACATGCTATATATAAACCTTTTATACTGTATTATTGACTGTATGTTTGTTAATTCTATGAGTAACTCTGTGTTGTTGTATGTGTCGAATTGCTATGCTTTAACTTGGCCAGTTAGCAGTTGCAAATGAGAGCTTGTTCTCAACTAGCCTACCTGGTTAAATAAAGGTTAAATAAAATTAAAATTTAAAAGTGAATCTTTCAATCACCCAGTGGGTATATGCTCCTAAAAACCAATGAGGAGAGGCGGGTCTTTCAGCGTATCAAGCGTCACAAATAGAACCAAGTTATATTTCAGCGCCTGGCTACGCAGACGCTCGTTGACGCGTTCGAGCCGTGTGGGTGCAATGATTGATGTGCAATGTTACATGCTTACCACACCGCTCACGTCGTGTGCATTGCAAAATAAATGTACACATGCATGTTATTAAATCATTGCATCCACACTGCTCGCATGCGTCAATGAGCGTCTGCGTAGCCAGGCCCTAAAATAAAACTTGGTTCTATTTGTGATTCTTGATGCGCTGCAAGTGCAGTCTCTCCCATCTCCTCATTGGTTTTTAGGAGCATATGCCCACGTGGGTGATTGAAAGATGAATTGAGGACCACACTCCAGTCCAATTGGTGGTGGTAATGCACCTTAAAGTTGGTTGCCAACCGCCATATAACAATCAAAGAAAAAAAGAAGAAGGCTGAAGGAGGAGAGATTACTAGAAACAAACTTGTTTTACCATTTCATCTGTGGATTAATTGGACGCATGCACGCGAGCGGTGTGGTCAGCATGTTATGAGTTGCTTTTCTTTTATGTCAGAAAACACAACTCCTATTTGGTTTACTTAAGGCGCAATCTGTGATTGATACATCCATTTTTTACCTTTAAATTAAGGACATACAGCCTTTTGAGTTTTCAAGAATATAACTTCTAAATCTCTCATGAGCTTAGTTCAATAGTTGTACCCCATCAGAACCCAAAATATAAACTTGTTTTACGCCATTGTTTATAAATATTGCATTTGTAAACAAACACTGTACATATCAAAAACATGGTTAAAACTATAATTTTATCTCATGGATGGTCAGTCATGTATCTATAGCTGTATTGGAGAGTGTTTACTGAATTAGAGTGTTTCCATTTCTCCAGCCTCATCCCTCAGCTGTTTCCTGAAACAGTGGCATGTTGACCGCTTTGTTGTTTTTTGAGCTGCAGATTTCCCTTCTAAAGCATTTTAACTTATATTTTTTGTAAACTTAAATGGTGTGTTAATCAAGTGTTCCCCCCTTCCCCTGTATCTCCCCCAGGCTCGCCTGGATGCTCTGACTGAGGTGGACGACTGCGGCCAGGTGACCATTAAGTGCAGTCAGGACTACCTCTCCCTGGACTGTGGCATCACAGCCTATGAACTCAGTGACTATAGCCCCAGTGAGGACCAGGAGGGTACCAGCGGATTGGGCCAGGGGCAGGAGCCCGGCTGTAGATACACCAGTCTAAAGAGCGACTTCCCAGAGCCCATCCAGAGTGTGGACCTGCTGACCATCACAGCCAAGCAGAGCCAGAACCAGGGGGCCGTCTCAGAGCAGGAAGAGGAGGAGCCAGGTACCCCTATAGAGAAACACAGAGACAAGCCCTCCAGCGCAGGGGAAGAGAACAACCCTGCACCTGGACCCAAAATGCACTGCGACACGCCCCAGAGCGAGAGCACTCCACTCTCCAAGCAGCCCCTTCAGGGCAGCGTGAGTAACGAGTTGTCCCCCACTCAGCCTGTCCTGCCTAAGAAGCCCATTTATCTGGAGGGAGAGGCTGAGTCCAGCCTCAGCCTAAGGAGATCCACCCTGCCTCCCTCTCTTCAATTCCAGGCAGACCTGAGCCAGAGCACTCCCTCTCTCCTGGACCTTCCCGACCGCTCCAAGTTCTGGCTGGAGCTGAATGCTGTGTGCCCCAGCGACGCCTCTCAGTCCTTTGACAGCCTGCAGGTCATGAACAGCATGAACCTGCAGGCCAGCAGACAAAGAGAGGCTGGAGGTTACCAGAGACAAGGAAGCCCTGTTGGCGCTCACATCCCCCTACAGAGGAGCTCCTCAGAGGTAGACCAGGGAGGCCACTTCCCCCAGGACCTCTCCTCCATCCCCATCCTCTTCTCAGGCAACAATGGATGCAGCAGGGACCTGAAGGATCCACAGACAGACAGAGACACAGACAGCTCCCTACCCTCTCCTATGAGAAAGCCCTCAGACCACGAGTCCCACGATGAGGCCACAAGCGAGGACTTCCGCCCTCCCACCAAGGAAGCCGTCTGGATCATCCAGCCCCAGTGCCCCCACCTCCACCACCCAGCCCCAGTGGGGACCAGCCCTAACCCCAGCAAGGAGCACTGGTTCAGGTCAGATGAGTTCCTGGCTCTGCCCGCCAAGCTAAAGAAGACAGAGATGCTGGCTATGAAGCTGGAGACACTGGCCCAGAGACCTGGCCACCAGGGACACCATGAGTCGATTCAGGATGTAGACGACTGGGAGCTAACCGAGGTCAATTCAGACTGGGAGGGCGAGGGCCCGGGCAGCCCCCAACCCCCTTTGGGCTTCGACGCCCTCCAACTCCCCTACAAGAGGCCTTTCCACGTGGGGATGGGGCACTTCTCGCCCACCTTGTCCAGCGACATGACTCCATCCCTGGATGAGAGCATCGACTCGGCCCCCCTCAGTGACGTGCTGTCTGAGGACGAGGCCTGGAGCTCCAGGGAGAGTAGGAAGAGAGACAACAACAGGGGCTGGAGCTCCGGGGAGACCAGAGTGAGAAACACCAACAGGTCTCTCGCCCTGCATCCCACCACCACCACTACCATGGCCCCCCACATAGAGACACAGTGTAAACCTTTCATCCAACAGCTACTGGATGACATCCAGCACCACGACAACCACCCAGACATATTGGGCAGGATAGAGGTAATGAGAGCATCAGCCTCTGACACATACACTTTTACTATGATGTTGTTGTTGTTTCAAGCATTGGTTATTCCAGGATCTAAAATGTACAGTAGATGGACTTAGGGCTGTGACGGTTATGGAACTTTCAATGATGGTAACTGGCCAGCTAAATGACCACGATCACCGTAATAACCGTTGGAATATCTCCTTGCTGCATGGGCTGGTGTTGAAATAGAATGAATAGAATGGACGTCCCCATTCAAGTCAATGACGGCATAATGGGTGGACTGTAGAGATGGGGGTTTGAAGTCATTTCACTATACACATTAGTATCATTCATTTTAGTCTGTCATCCAGATATACTAAACGCATGTTGTTGAAACACATTTTTTTCCACCTGTGCACATTTCTGTGTGAGGGAGAGGCTGGCACTCTATTGTTGCAATTGTGGAGGTGCCAGTGAGATTGGTGCGAGCAGATGGGAAGCAGAGAGCGAGATGCTACTTGGCTATAGCCAAGACGAGCTAACTTCCAAGCAGCAGCCACAATGTTATTTATCATCCCATATAACAGTTCCTGCCTTGACTGGGGTAGCCTAAAGAAACTAGCTAGCCAGCTATAGCTAGCTAGACTAATTGAGACCACATTTGACGCTTTCTCCCCAACCCAATTCAGATAAAACAACAGCCTGTCTGTCATTTGCTCCGTATGGCCTACTCCTTCTCATTTTGCTAACTTTTAATTCTCACTACACTATTGAGCTGCTTTGCAGCTTTGATTGGCCAAAATAAATAACAAGCTACACATGTGAAGGCTAACAGTCTTTTTTATGGGGCTCATTTTATGGACACAACTACATAGACATTTTTGGTTTTATAACATTTATCATTTGAAATCCTTGCTATCTTTGTATGTAACAATGTCACATGGACATTTTAGTTTTAGGTTTTATTTATTCACAACAGAGGAAAGAGGTGAAAGACAAAACAGTAAAGATGAAAAATAAAACAGGTAAAAATGATGTGTAGGTAAGGTTGGAAGCCCAAAATGGTTTATATGAAAACCACATCACAAATAGGAGTACAAAAAATAAATGTTTGTTCAATCAGTTAAACAAAGCATATTCATTCTAATTGTACATGATATACTCAGTATGCAAGAAAAAATGTGTGTGTGTGTGTGTGAGTGTGAGAGAGAGAGTTAGGCAACATGGAGGGGATTATTGGGTAGTTAGGTTCATCAGGCTGACCCCCAGACTTCGCTTTATTTTTTAGACTGAAGTTAAGGTATGATGATGTTTTGGCAATGTGATGATATGAATTCCAGAGGATGGTACTTCTATATCTGATAGAGAATTGACTATGTGAGGTGTGGAAATGTGATGATATGAATTCCAGAGTATGGTACCTCT
This sequence comes from Oncorhynchus gorbuscha, assembly GCF_021184085.1. Taxonomy (NCBI): domain Eukaryota; kingdom Metazoa; phylum Chordata; class Actinopteri; order Salmoniformes; family Salmonidae; genus Oncorhynchus; species Oncorhynchus gorbuscha. The sequence continues at coordinate 81,015,135 of NC_060182.1, forward strand.
ATATCTGATAGATAATTGACTATGTGAGGTGTGGCAATGTGATGATATGAATTCCAGAGTATGGTACCTCTATATCTGATAGAGAATTGACTATGTGAGGTGTGGAAATGTGATGATATGAATTCCAGAGTATGGTACCTCTATATCTGATAGATAATTGACTATGTGAGGTGTGGCAATGTGATGATATGAATTCCAGAGTATGGTACCTCTATATCTGATAGAGAATTGACTATGTGAGGTGTGGCAATGTGATGATATGAATTCCAGAGTATGGTACCTCTGTATCTGATAGGGAATTGACTATGTGAGGTGTGGCAGTGGGGAGGGGGAAGGTTTTCACAGTGTCTTGTGTTAAATAGATGGATTTCAGAATTAACCTGGAAGAATCCATTGAAGTGTTTAGGTAAACTGTCTGGGAGGTGAATATTTGTAGAAGAAAGTGCATTAATGTTCTAAATAGACAAGATATTGAGTTTCTTACACAAAGGTGCAGATGGAGCTAGGTAATTAGAGGAGCTGGGTAGTCACGTTTATTTTGTATGATGAGTAATTTGTGTAGGTAGGAGGCATATGTACTGGCCCAGACAATATTACAGTAAATGAGATAATATGTATAAATTAAGCTATAATATAGAGTTAGGAAGCATGCCTGATGAACCAAACCACTAATCTTTCTGATGATGCTGAAATATTTCATCACTTTTCTGCAGACAAATGTAATATGATCTTTCCAGGACAACTTTTCATCAACTACAACACCTAGGAATCAAGTGGATGTGACTTGTTCCATTTCATTTCCACCCATTGAGATTCTGGCGCAAAAAAAGGACAATATTTCTTCTGATTACTAGTGAACACAATAAAGTTGGATTTTATAACATTTGTTTATCTGGAACCAGTCATAAAATGTGGCCACACCCGAGTTGGTTTCAATAATTAGAGGATCTACATTCTTGTGTGATAAAATCAAATTGGTACCATCAGCAAAGAGAATGGGAAGTACGGTAGAAGACACAGCAGCAAGGTCATTGATATAGATTAGTATGGTAGAAGACACAGCAACAAGGTCATTGATATAGATTAGTATGTTAGAAGACACAGCAGCAAGGTCAATGATATAGATTAGTATGGTAGAAGACACAGCAGCAAGGTCATTGATATAGATTAGTATGGTAGAAGACACAGCAGCAAGGTCATTGATATAGAATAGTATGGTAGAAGACACAGCAGCAAGGTCATTGATATAGATTAGTATGGTATGGTAGAAGACATAGCAGCAAGGTCATTGATATAGATTAGTATGGTATGTTAGAAGACACAGCAGCAAGGTCATTGATATAGATTAGTATGGTGGAAGACACAGCAGCAGGGTCATTGATATAGATGAGTATGGTATGGTAGAAGACACAGCAGCAAGGTTATTGATATAGATGAGTATGGTATGGTAGAAGACACAGCAGCAAGGTCATTGATATAGATTAGTATGGTAGAAGACACAGCAGCAGGTCATTGATATAGATTAGTATGGTAGAAGACACAGCAGCAAGGTCATTGATATAGAATAGTATGGTAGAAGACACAGCAGGAAGGTCATTGATATAGATTAGTATGGTAGAAGACACAGCAGCAGGTCATTGATATAGATTAGTATGGTAGAAGACACAGCAGCAAGGTCATTGATATAGAATAGTATGGTAGAAGACACAGCAGCATGGTCATTGATATAGAATAGTATGGTAGAAGACACAGCAGCAAGGTCATTGATATAGAATAGTATGGTAGAAGACACAGCAGCAAGGTCATTGATATAGATTAGTATGGTATGGTAGAAGACACAGCAGCATGGTCATTGATATAGATTAGTATGGTAGAAGACACAGCATCAAGGTCATCGATATAGAATAGTATGGTAGAAGACACAGCAACAAGGTCATTGATATAGAATAGTATGGTAGAAGACACAGCAGCAAGGTTATTGATACATTTACATTTACATTTAAGTCATTTAGCAGACGCTCTTATCCAGAGCGACTTACAAATTGGTGCATTCACCTTAAGACATCCAGTGGAACAGTCACTTTACAATAGTGCATCTAAATCTTAAAGGGGGGGGGGTGAGAGGGATTACTTATCCTATCCTAGGTGTTCCTTAAAGAGGTGGGGTTTCAGGTGTCTCCGGAAGGTGGTGATTGACTCCGCTGTCCTGGCGTCGTGAGGGAGTTTGTTCCACCATTGGGGGGCCAGAGCAGCGAACAGTTTTGACTGGGCTGAGCGGGAGCTGTACTTCCTCAGTGGTATGGAGGCGAGCAGGCCAGAGGTGGATGAACGCAGTGCCCTTGTTTGGGTGTAGGGCCTGATCAGAGCCTGGAGGTACTGAGGTGCCGTTCCCCTCACAGCTCCGTAGGCAAGCACCATGGTCTTGTAGCGGATGCGAGCTTCAACTGGAAGCCAGTGGAGAGAACGGAGGAGCGGGGTGACGTGAGAGAACTTGGGAAGGTTGAACACCAGACGGGCTGCGGCGTTCTGGATGAGTTGAAGGGGTTTAATGGCACAGGCAGGGAGCCCAGCCAACAGCGAGTTGCAGTAATCCAGACGGGAGATGACAAGTGCCTGGGTTAGGACCTGCGCCGCTTCCTGTGTGAGGCAGGGTCGTACTCTGCGGATGTTGTAGAGCATGAACCTACAGGAACGGGCCACCGCCTTGATGTTGGTTGAGAACGACAGGGTGTTGTCCAGGATCACGCCAAGGTTCTTAGCGCTCTGGGAGGAGGACACAATGGAGTTGTCAACCGTGATGGCGAGATCATGGAACGGGCAGTCCTTCCCCGGGAGGAAGAGCAGCTCCGTCTTGCCGAGGTTCAGCTTGAGGTGGTGATCCGTCATCCACACTGATATGTCTGCCAGACATGCAGAGATGCGATTCGCCACCTGGTCATCAGAAGGGGGAAAGGAGAAGATTAGTTGTGTGTCGTCTGCATAGCAATGATAGGAGAGACCATGTGAGGTTATGACAGAGCCAAGTGACTTGGTGTATAGCGAGAATAGGAGAGTGCCTAGAACAGAGCCCTGGGGGACACCAGTGGTGAGAGCGCGTGGTTAGGAGACAGATTCTCGCCACGCCACCTGGTAGGAGCGACCTGTCAGGTAGGACGCAATCCAAGCGTGGGCCGCGCCGGAGATGCCCAACTCGGAGAGGGTGGAGAGGAGGATCTGATGGTTCACAGTATCGAAGGCAGCCGATAGATCTAGAAGGATGAGAGCAGAGGAGAGAGAGTTAGCTTTAGCAGTGCGGAGCGCTTCCGTGATACAGAGGAGAGCAGTCTCAGTTGAATGACTAGTCTTGAAACCTGACTGGTTTGGATCAAGAAGGTCATTCAGAGAGAGATAGCGGGAGAGCTGGCCAAGGACGGCACGTTCAACAGTTTTGGAGAGAAAAGAAAGAAGGGATACTGGTCTGTAATTGTTGACATCGGAGGGATCGAGTGTAGGTTTTTTCAGAAGGGGTGCAACTCTCGCTCTCTTGAAGACGGAAGGGACGTAGCCAGCGGTCAGGGATGAGTTGATGAGCGAGGTGAGGTAAGGGAGAAGGTCTCCGGAAATGGTCTGGAGAAGAGAGGAGGGGATAGGGTCAAGCGGGCAGGTTGTTGGGCGGCCGGCCGTCACAAGACGCGAGATTTCATCTGGAGAGAGAGGGGAGAAAGAGGTCAGAGCACAGGGTAGGGCAGTGTGAGCAGAACCAGCGGTGTCGTTTGACTTAGCAAACGAGGATCGGATGTCTTCAACCTTCTTTTCAAAATGGTTGACGAAGTCATCTGGAGAGAGGGAGGAGGGGGGGGGAGGAGGATTCAGGAGGGACGAGAAGGTGGCAAAGAGCTTCCTAGGGTTAGAGGCAGATGCTTGGAATTTAGCGTGGTAGAAAGTGGCTTTAGCAGCAGAGACAGAGGAGGAAAATGTAGAGAGGAGGGAGTGAAAGGATGCCAGGTCCGCAGGGAGGCGAGTTTTCCTCCATTTCCGCTCGGCTGCCCGGAGCCCTGTTCTGTGAGCTCGCAATGAGTCATCGAGCCACGGAGCGGGAGGGGAGGACTGAGCCGGCCTGGAGGATAGGGGACATAGAGAGTCAAAGGATGCAGAGAGGGAGGAGAGGAGGGTTGAGGAGGCAGAATCAGGAGATAGGTTGGAGAAGGTTTGAGCGGAGGGAAGAGATGATAGGATGGAAGAGGAGAGAGTAGCGGGGGAGAGAGAGCGAAGGTTGGGACGGCGCGATACCAACCCGAGTAGGGGCAGTGTGGGAGGTGTTGGATGAGAGCGAGAGGGAAAAGGATACAAGGTAGTGGTCGGAGACTTGGAAGGGAGTTGCAATGAGGTAAGTGGAAGAACAGCATCTAGTAAAGATGAGGTCGAGCGTATTGCCTGCCTTGTGAGTAGGGGAGGAAGGTGAGAGGGTGAGGTCAAAAGAGGAGAGGAGTGGAAAGAAGGAGGCAGAGAAGAATGAGTCAAAGGTAGACGTGGGGAGGTTAAAGTCGTCCAGAACTATTGATATACAATAGTATGGTAGAAGACACAGCAGCATGGTCATTGATATAGAATAGTATGGTGGAAGACACAGCAACAAGGTCATTGATATAGAATAGTATGGTAGAAGACACAGCAGCAAGGTCATTGATATAGAATAGTATGGTAGAAGACACAGCAGCAAGGTCATTGATATAGAATAGTATGGTAGAAGACAAAGCAGCAAGGTCATTGATATAGATTTGTATGGTAGAAGACAAAGCAGCAAGGTCATTGATATAGATTAGTATGGTAGAAGACACAGCAGCAAGGTCATTTATATAGATTAGTTTGGTATGGTAGAAGACACAGCAGTAGGGTCATTGATATATATTAGTATTGTATGGTAGAAGACACAGCAGTAGGGTCATTGATATAGATTAGTATGGTACGGTAGAAGACACAGCAGCAAGGTCATTGATATAGATTAGTACGGTACGGCAGAAGACACAGCAGCAAGGTCATTGATATTGATTAGTATGGTATGGTAGAAGACATAGCAGTATGGTCATTGATATAGATTAGTATGGTATGGTAGAAGACACAGTAGCAAGGTCATTGATATAGATTAGTATGGTATGGTAGAAGACATAGCAGCAAGGTGATTGATATAGATTAGTATGGTATGGTAGAAGACACAGCAACAAGGTAATTGATATTGATTAGTATGGTAGAAGACACAGCAGCAGGGTCATTGATATAGATTAGTATGGTACGGTAGAAGACACAGCAGCAAGGTCATTTATATAGATGAGTATGGTATGGTAGAAGACACAGCAGCAGGGTCATTGATATAGATTAGTATGGTACGGTAGAAGACACAGCAGCAAGGTCATTGATATAGATTAGTATGGTATGGTAGAAGACTTAGCAGCAAGGTCATTGATATAGATGAGTATGGTATGGTAGAAGACACAGCAGCAAGGTCATTGATATAGATGAGTATGGTATGGTAGAAGACACAGCAGCAAGGTCATTGATATAGATTAGTATGGTATGGTAGAAGACATAGAAGCAAGGTCATTGATATAGATTAGTATGGTATGGTAGAAGACACAGCAGCAAGGTCATTGATATAGATTAGTATGGTATGGTAGAAGACATAGCAGCAAGGTCATTGATATAGATTAGTATGGGACGGTAGAAGACACAGCAGCAAGGTCATTGATATAGATTAGTTTGGTAGAAGACATATCAGCAAGGTCATTGATATAGATTAGTATGGTATGGTAGAAGACATAGCAGCAAGGTCATTGATATAGATTAGTATGGTATGGTAGAAGACATAGCAGCAAGGTCATTGATATAGATTAGTATGGTATGGTAGAAGACATAGAAGCAAGGTCATTGATATAGATTAGTATGGTATGGTAGAAGACACAGCAGCAAGGTCATTGATATAGATTAGTATGGTATGGTAGAAGACATAGCAGCAAGGTGATTGATATAGATTAGTATGGTATGGTAGAAGACACAGCAGCAAGGTCATTGATATAGATTAGTATGGTATGGTAGAAGACACAGCAGCAAGGTGATTGATATAGATTAGTATGGTATGGTAGAAGACATAGAAGCAAGGTGATTGATATAGATTAGTATGGTATGGTAGAAGACACAGCAGTATGGTCATTGATATACATTTGTCATGCAGGTGAAAGAGGACCCAAAAGCGACTTGGCGAAAACAGAGTCTTTAATCCAGTAAAGTAAATACAATCAAAAAACACAACTTTCACTCGAAATGACGAGGACAAACTGGAGACTCGATCTTGAACAGCAGGTGAACAGCAGGTTGCCTCGGGAAGGCACTTGAACCAAACAGACTCAGATACCTGCTCACCACGCAGCATCTGAGGAAAACACGACACGACAGGGCGATACACAAACACAGCACGGTGAATTCTAGACAAGGAACCGACAGGGCAGAAACGAATAACAAGGAGAGAAATAGGGACTCTAATCAGGGAAAAGGATCGGGAACAGGTGTGGGAAGACTAAATGATTGATTAGGGAATAGGAACAGCTGGGAGCAGGAACGGAACGATAGAGAGAAGAGAGCGGGAGAGTGAGAGAGGGAGGGGGAGAGAGAGGGATAGAAAGAGGGAAAGAACCTAATAAGACCAGCAGAGGGAAACGAATAGAAGGGAAGAACAGGGACAAGGCATGATAATCAATGACAAAACATGACAGTACCCCCCACTCACCGAGCGCCTCCTGGCGCACTCGAGGAGGAATCCTGGCGGCAACGGAGGAAATCATCAATGAGTGAACGGTCCAGCACGTCCCGAGACGGAACCCAACTCCTCTCCTCAGGACCGTAACCCTCCCAATCCACTAAGTATTGGTGACCCCGTCCCGAGAACGCATGTCCATGATCTTATGTACCTTGTAAATAGGTGCGCTCTCGACAAGGACGGGAGGGGGAGGGAGGGAAGACGAACGGGAGTGCGAAGAAAGGGCTTGACACAGGAGACATGGAAGACAGGATGGACGCGACGAAGATGTCGCGGAAGAAGCAGTCGCACAGCGACAGGATTGACGACCTGGGAGACACGGAACGGACCAATGAACCGCGGAGTCAACTTACGAGAAGCTGTCGTAAGAGGAAGGTTGCGAGTGGAAAGCCACACTCTCTGGCCGCAACAATACCTTGGACTCTTAATCCTGCGTTTATTGGCGGCTCTCACAGTCTGTGCCCTGTAACGGCAAAGTGCAGACCTCACCCTCCTCCAGGTGCGCTCACAACGTTGGACAAACGCTTGAGCGGAGGGAACGCTGGACTCGGCAAGCTGGGATGAGAACAGAGGAGGCTGGTAACCCAGACTACTCTGAAACGGAGAATAACCCGGTAGCAGACGAAGGAAGCGAATTGTGAGCGTATTCTGCCCAGGGGAGCTGTTCTGCCCAAGACGCAGGGTTTCTGAAAGAAAGGCTGCGTAGTATGCGACCAATCGTCTGATTGGCCCTCTCTGCTTGACCGTTAGACTGGGGATGAAACCCGGAAGAGAGACTGACGGACGCACCAATCAAGCGACAGAACTCCCTCCAAAACTGTGACGTGAATTGCGGGCCTCTGTCTGAAACGGCGTCTAACGGGAGGCCATGAATTCTGAATACATTCTCGATAATGATTTGTGCCGTCTCCTTAGCGGAAGGAAGTTTAGCGAGGGGAATGAAATGTGCCGCCTTAGAGAACCTATCGACAACCGTAAGAATCACAGTCTTCCCCGCAGACAAAGGCAGACCGGTAATGAAGTCTAGGGCGATGTGAGACCATGGTCGAGAAGGAATGGGGAGCGGTCTGAGACGACCGGCAGGAGGAGAGTTACCCGACTTAGTCTGCGCGCAGTCCGAACAAGCAGCCACGAAACGGCGCGTGTCACGCTCCTGAGTCGGCCACCAAAAGCGCTGGCGAATAGACGCAAGAGTGCCTCGAACACCGGGATGACCAGCTAACTTGGCAGAGTGAGCCCACTGAAGAACAGCCAGACGAGTGGAAACAGGAACGAAAAGGAGGTTACTAGGACAAGCGCGCGCGACGCAGTGTGCGTGAGTGCTTGCTTAACCTGTCTTTCAATTCCCCAGACTGTTAACCCGACAACACGCCCATAAGGAAGAATCCCCTCGGGATCAGTAGAAGCCACAGAAGAACTAAACAGACGGGATAAGGCATCAGGCTTGGTGTTCTTGCTACCCGGACGGTAAGAAATCACAAACTCGAAACGAGCGAAAAACAACGCCCAACGAGCTTGATGGGCATTAAGTCGTTTGGCAGAACGGATGTACTCAAGGTTCTTATGGTCTGGGACAAAAGGAACGGTCGCCCCCTCCAACCACTGTCGCCATTCGCCTAGGGCTAAGCGGATGGCGAGCAGTTTGATTTACCCACATCATAGGTTGCGGATGTACTCAAGGTTCTTATGGTCTGTCCAAACGACAAAAGGAACGGTCGCCCCCTCCAACCACTGTCGCCATTCGCCTAGGGCTAAGCGGATGGCGAGCAGTTCACGGTTACCCACATCATAGTTGCGCTCAGATGGCGACAGGCGATGAGAAAAATAAGCGCAAGGATGAACCTTATCGTCAGACTGGAAGCGCTGGGATAGAATGGCTCCCACGCCTACCTCTGAAGCGTCAACCTCGACAATGAATTGTCTAGTGACGTCAGGAGTAACGAGGATAGGAGCGGACGTAAAACGTTCTTTTAGAAGATCAAAAGCTCCCTGGGCGGAACCGGACCACTTAAAACACGTCTTGACAGAAGTAAGAGCTGTGAGAGGGGCAGCAACTTGACCGAAATTACGAATGAAACGCCGATAGAAATTAGCGAAACCTAAAAAGCGCTGCAACTCGACACGTGACCTTGGAACGGGCCAATCACTGACAGCTTGGACCTTAGCGGAATCCATCTGAATGCCTTCAGCGGAACCGGAACCGAGAAAAGTAACGGAGGAGACATGAAAAGAGCACTTCTCAGCCTTTACGTAGAGACAATTCTCTAAAAGGCGCTGTAGAACACGTCGAACGTGCTGAACATGAATCTCGAGTGACGGAGAAAAAATCAGGATATCGTCAAGATAGACAAAAACAAAGATGTTCAGCATGTCTCTCAGAACATCATTAACTAATGCCTGAAAAACAGCTGGCGCATTGGCGAGACCGAACGGCAGAACCCGGTACTCAAAATGCCCTAACGGAGTGTTAAACGCCGTTTTCCACTCGTCCCCCTCTCTGATGCGCACGAGATGGTAAGCGTTACGAAGGTCCAACTTAGTAAAGCACCTGGCTCCCTGCAGAATCTCGAAGGCTGATGACATAAGGGGAAGCGGATAACGATTCTTAACCGTTATGTCATTCAGCCCTCGATAATCCACGCAGGGCGCAGAGTACCGTCCTTCTTCTTAACAAAAAGAACCCCGCCCCGGCCGGAGAGGAAGAAGGCACTATGGTACCGGCGTCAAGAGACACAGACAAATAATCCTCGAGAGCCTTACGTTCGGGAGCCGACAGAGAGTATAGTCTACCCCGAGGAGGAGTGGTCCCCGGAAGGAGATCAATACTACAATCATACGACCGGTGAGGAGGAAGGGAGTTGGCTCGGGACCGACTGAAGACCGTGCGCAGATCATGATATTCCTCCGGCACTCCTGTCAAATCGCCAGGTTCCTCCTGAGAAGTAGGGACAGAAGAAACGGGAGGGATGGCAGACATTAAACACTTCACATGACAAGAAACGTTCCAGGATAGGATAGAATTACTAGACCAATTAATAGAAGGATTATGACATACTAGCCAGGGATGACCCAAAACAACAGGTGTAAACGGTGAACGGAAAATCAAAAAAGAAATAGTCTCACTGTGGTTACCAGATACTGTGAGGGTTAAAGGTAGTGTCTCAAATCTGATACTGGGAAGATGACTACCATCTAAGGCGAACATGGGCGTAGGCTTCTCTAACTCTCTGAAAGGAATGTCATGTTTCCGAACCCATGCTTCGTCCATGAAACAACCCTCAGCCCCAGAGTCTATCAAGGCACTACATGTAGCACCCGAACCGGTCCAGCGTAGATGGACCGACAAAGTAGTACAGGATCTTGATGGAGAGACTTGAGTAGTTGCGCTCACCTGTAGCCCTCCGCTTACAGATGAGCTCTGGCTTTTACTGGACATGAATTAACAAAATGTCCAGCAACTCCGCAATAGAGGCACAGGCGGTTGGTGATCCTCCGTTCCCTCTCCTTAGTCGAGATGCGAATCCCTCCCAGCTGCATGGGCTCAGTCTCTGAGCCAGAGGGGGGAGATGGTTGCGATGCGGAGCAGGGAAACACCGTTGATGCGAGCTCTCTTCCACGAGCCCGGTGACGAAGATCTACCCGTCGTTCTATGCGGATGGCGAGAGCAATCAAAGAGTCCACATCTGAAGGAACCTCCCGGGAGAGAATCTCATCCTTAACCACTGCGTGGAGTCCCTCCAGAAAACGAGCGAGCAGCGCCGGCTCGTTCCACTCACTAGAGGCAGCAAGAGTGCGAAACTCAATAGAATAATCCGTTATGGACCGTTCACCTTGGCATAAGGAAGCCAGGGCCCTAGAAGCCTCCCTACCAAAAACTGAACGGTCAAAAACCCGAATCATCTCCTCTTTAAAGTTCTGGAACTTGTTAGAGCAATCAGCCCTTGCCTCCCAGATAGCTGTGCCCCATTCTCGAGCCCGGCCAGTAAGGAGTGAAATGACGTAAGCAACCCGAGCTCTCTCTCTAGAGTATGTGTTGGGTTGGAGAGAGAACACAATCTCACACTGCGTGAGAAAGGAGCGGCACTCAGTGGGCTGCCCGGAGTAGCAAGGTGGGTTATTAACCCTAGGTTCTGGAGGCTCGGCAGGCCAGGAAGTAACAGGTGGCACGAGACGAAGACTCTGGAACTGTCCAGAGAGGTCGGAAACCTGAGCGGCCAGGTTCTCCACGGCATGGCGAGCAGCAGACAATTCCTGCTCGTGTCTGCCGAGCATGGCTCCTTGGATCTCGACGGCAGTGTAACGAGCGTCTGAAGTCGCTGGGTCCATTCCTTGGTCGGTTCCTTCTGTCATGCAGGTGAAAGAGGACCCAAAAGCGACTTGGCGAAAACAGAGTCTTTAATCCAGTAAAGTAAATACAATCAAAAACACAACTTTCACTCGAAATGACGAGGACAAACTGGAGACTCGATCTTGAACAGCAGGTGAACAGCAGGTTGCCTCGGGAAGGCACTTGAACCAAACAGACTCAGATACCTGCTCACCACGCAGCATCTGAGGAAAACACGACACGACAGGGCGATACACAAACACAGCACGGTGAATTCTAGACAAGGAACCGACAGGGCAGAAACGAATAACAAGGAGAGAAATAGGGACTCTAATCAGGGAAAAGGATCGGGAACAGGTGTGGGAAGACTAAATGATTGATTAGGGGAATAGGAACAGCTGGGAGCAGGAACGGAACGATAGAGAGAAGAGAGAGCGGGAGAGTGAGAGAGGGAGGGGGAGAGAGAGGGATAGAAAGAGGGAAAGAACCTAATAAGACCAGCAGAGGGAAACGAATAGAAGGAGAAGAACAGGGACAAGGCATGATAATCAATGACAAAACATGACACATTAGTATGGTATGGTAGAAGACACAGCAGCAAGGTCATTGATATAGATTAGTATGGTATGGTAGAAGACACAGCAGCAAGGTCATTGATATAGATTAGTATGGTATGGTAGAAGACACAGCAGCAAGGTCATTGATATAGATGAGTATGGTATGGTAGAAGACACAGCAGCAAGGTCATTGATATAGATGAGTATGGTATGGTAGAAGACACAGCAGCAAGGTCATTGATATAGATTAGTATGGTATGGTAGAAGACATAGCAGCAAGGTCATTGATATAGATTAGTATGGTATGGTAGAAGACATAGCAGCAAGGTCATTGATATAGATTAGTATGGTATGGTAGAAGACATAGCAGCAAGGTCATTGATATAGATTAGTATGGTATGGTAGAAGACATAGCAGCAAGGTCATTGATATAGATTAGTATGGTATGGTAGAAGACATAGAAGCAAGGTCATTGATATAGATTAGTATGGTATGGTAGAAGACACAGCAGCAAGGTCATTGATATAGATTAGTATGGTATGGTAGAAGACATAGCAGCAAGGTGATTGATATAGATTAGTATGGTATGGTAGAAGACACAGCAGCAAGGTCATTGATATAGATTAGTATGGTATGGTAGAAGACACAGCAGCAAGGTGATTGATATAGATTAGTATGGTATGGTAGAAGACATAGAAGCAAGGTGATTGATATAGATTAGTATGGTATGGTAGAAGACACAGCAGTATGGTCATTGATATAGATTAGTATGGTAGAAGACACAGCAGGATGGTCATTGATATAGATTAGTATGGTAGAAGACACAGCAGCAAGGTCATTCATATAGATTAGTATGGTAGAAGACACAGCAGTATGGTCATTGATATAGATTAGTATGGTATGGTAGAAGACACAGCAGCAAGGTCATTGATATAGATTAGTATGGTATGGTAGAAGACATAGCAGCAAGGTGATTGATATAGAGACATAGCAGCAAGGTCATTGATATAGATTAGTATGGTATGGTAGAAGACATAGCAGCAAGGTCATTGATATAGATTAGTATGGGACGGTAGAAGACACAGCAGCAAGGTCATTGATATAGATTAGTTTGGTAGAAGACATAGCAGCAAGGTCATTGATATAGATTAGTATGGTATGGTATGGTAGAAGACATAGCAGCAAGGTCATTGATATAGATTAGTATGGTATGGTAGAAGACATAGCAGCAAGGTGATTGATATAGATTAGTATGGTATGGTAGAAGACACAACAGTATGGTCATTGATATAGATTAGTATGGTAGAAGACACAGCAGGATGGTCATTGATATAGATTAGTATGGTAGAAGACACAGCAGCAAGGTCATTCATATAGATTAGTATGGTAGAAGACACAGCAGTATGGTCATTGATATAGATTAGTATGGTATGGTAGAAGACACAGCAGCAAGGTCATTGATATAGATTAGTATGGTATGGTAGAAGACATAGCAGCAAGGTGATTGATATAGAGACATAGCAGCAAGGTCATTGATATAGATTAGTATGGTATGGTAGAAGACATAGCAGCAAGGTCATTGATATAGATTAGTAGGTAGAAGACACAGCAGCAAGGTCATTGATATAGATTAGTTTGGTAGAAGACATAGCAGCAAGGTCATTGATATAGATTAGTATGGTATGGTATGGTAGAAGACATAGCAGCAAGGTCATTGATATAGATTAGTATGGTATGGTAGAAGACATAGCAGCAAGGTGATTGATATAGATTAGTATGGTATGGTAGAAGACACAACAGTATGGTCATTGATATAGATTAGTATGGTAGAAGACACAGCAGGATGGTCATTGATATAGATTAGTATGGTAGAAGACACAGCAGCAAGGTCATTCATATAGATTAGTATGGTAGAAGACACAGCAGTATGGTCATTGATATAGATTAGTATGGTATGGTAGAAGACACAGCAGCAAGGTCATTGATATAGATTAGTATGGTATGGTAGAAGACATAGCAGCAAGGTGATTGATATAGAGACATAGCAGCAAGGTCATTGATATAGATTAGTATGGTATGGTAGAAGACATAGCAGCAAGGTCATTGATATAGATTCGTATGGGACGGTAGAAGACACAGCAGCAAGGTCATTGATATAGATTAGTTTGGTAGAAGACATAGCAGCAAGGTCATTGATATAGATTAGTATGGTATGGTAGAAGACATAGCAGCAAGGTCATTGATATAGATTAGTATGGTATGGTAGAAGACATAGCAGCAAGGTCATTGATATAGATTAGTATCATTGAAGACATAGAAGCAAGGTCATTGATATAGATTAGTATGGTATGGTAGAAGACACAGCAGCAAGGTCATTGATATAGATTAGTATGGTATGGTAGAAGACATAGCAGCAAGGTGATTGATATAGATTAGTATGGTATGGTAGAAGACACAGCAGCAAGGTCATTGATATAGATTAGTATGGTATGGTAGAAGACACAGCAGCAAGGTGATTGATATAGATTAGTATGGTATGGTAGATAGAAGCAAGTTGATTGATATAGATTAGTATGGTATGGTAGAAGACACAGCAGTATGGTCATTGATATACATTAGTATGGTATGGTAGAAGACACAGCAGCAAGGTCATTGATATAGATTAGTATGGTATGGTAGAAGACACAGCAGCAAGGTCATTGATATAGATTAGTATAGTATGGTAGAAGACTTAGCAGCAAGGTCATTGATATAGATGAGTATGGTATGGTAGAAGACACAGCAGCAAGGTCATTGATATAGATGAGTATGGTATGGTAGAAGACACAGCAGCAAGGTCATTGATATAGATTAGTATGGTATGGTAGAAGACATAGCAGCAAGGTCATTGATATAGATTAGTATGGTATGGTAGAAGACATAGCAGCAAGGTCATTGATATAGATTAGTATGGGACGGTAGAAGACACAGCAGCAAGGTCATTGATATAGATTAGTTTGGTAGAAGACATAGCAGCAAGGTCATTGATATAGATTAGTATGGTATGGTAGAAGACATAGCAGCAAGGTCATTGATATAGATTAGTATGGGACGGTAGAAGACACAGCAGCAAGGTCATTGATATAGATTAGTTTGGTAGAAGACATAGCAGCAAGGTCATTGATATAGATTAGTATGGTATGGTAGAAGACATAGCAGCAAGGTCATTGATATAGATTAGTATGGTATGGTAGAAGACATAGCAGCAAGGTCATTGATATAGATTAGTATGGTATGGTAGAAGACATAGAAGCAAGGTCATTGATATAGATTAGTATGGTATGGTAGAAGACACAGCAGCAAGGTCATTGATATAGATTAGTATGGTATGGTAGAAGACATAGCAGCAAGGTCATTGATATAGATTAGTATGGTATGATAGAAGACATAGCAGCAAGGTCATTGATATAGATTAGTATGGTATGGTAGAAGACATAGAAGCAAGGTCATTGATATAGATTAGTATGGTATGGTAGAAGACACAGCAGCAAGGTCATTGATATAGATTAGTATGGTATGGTAGAAGACATAGCAGCAAGGTGATTGATATAGATTAGTATGGTATGGTAGAAGACACAGCAGTATGGTCATTGATATACATTAGTATGGTATGGTAGAAGACACAGCAGCAAGGTCATTTATATAGATTAGTATGGTATGGTAGAAGACACAGCAGCAAGGTCATTGATATAGATTAGTATGGTATGGTAGAAGACTTAGCAGCAAGGTCATTGATATAGATGAGTATGGTATGGTAGAAGACACAGCAGCAAGGTCATTGATATATATGAGTATGGTATGGTAGAAGACACAGCAGCAAGGTCATTGATATAGATTAGTATGGTATGGTAGAAGACATAGCAGCAAGGTCATTGATATAGATTAGTATGGTATGGTAGAAGACATAGCAGCAAGGTCATTGATATAGATTAGTATGGGACGGTAGAAGACACAGCAGCAAGGTCATTGATATAGATTAGTTTGGTAGAAGACATAGCAGCAAGGTCATTGATATAGATTAGTATGGTATGGTAGAAGACATAGCAGCAAGGTCATTGATATAGATTAGTATGGTATGGTAGAAGACACAGCAGCAAGGTCATTGATATAGATTAGTATGGTATGGTAGAAGACATAGCAGCAAGGTGATTGAAATAGATTAGTATGGTATGGTAGAAGACACAGCAGCAAGGTCATTGATATAGATTAGTATGGTATGGTAGAAGACAAAGCAGCAAGGTGATTGATATAGATTAGTATGGTATGGTAGAAGACATAGAAGCAAGGTGATTGATATAGATTAGTATGGTATGGTAGAAGACACAGCAGTATGGTCATTGATATAGATTAGTATGGTAGAAGACACAGCAGGATGGTCATTGATATAGATTAGTATGGTAGAAGACACAGCAGCAAGGTCATTCATATAGATTAGTATGGTAGAAGACACAGCAGTATGGTCATTGATATAGATTAGTATGGTTGAAGACACAGCAGCAAGGTCATTGATATAGATTAGTATGGTATGGTAGAAGACATAGCAGCACGGTCATTGATATTGAATAGTATGGTAGAAGACACAGCAGCAAGGTCATTGATATAGATTAGTATGGTATGGTAGAAGACACAGCAGCATGGTCATTGATATAGATTAGTATGGTAGAAGACACAGCAGCAAGGTCATCGATATAGAATAGTATGGTACAAGACACAGCAACAAGGTCATTGATATACAATAGTATGGTAGAAGACACAGCAGCATGGTCATTGATATAGATTAGTATGGTATGGTAGAAGACACAGCAGCAAGGTCATTGATATAGTATGGTAGAAGACACAGCAGCAAGGTCATTGATATAGATTAGTATGGTATGGTAGAAGACATAGCAGCAAGGTCATTGATATAGATTAGTATGGTATGGTAGAAGACACAGCAGCAAGGTCATTGATATAGATGAGTATGGTATGGTAGAAGACACAGCAGCAAGGTCATTGATATAGATTAGTATGGTAGAAGACACAGCAGTATGGTCATTGATATAGATTAGTATGGTAGAAGACACAGCAGGATGGTCATTGATATAGATTAGTATGGTAGAAGACACAGCAGCAAGGTCATTAATATAGATTAGTATGGTAGAAGACACAGCAGTATGGTCATTGATATAGATTAGTATGGTAGAAGACACAGCAGCAAGGTCATTGATATAGTTTAGTATGGTAGAAGACACAGCAGTATGGTCATTGATATAGATTAGTATGGTTGAAGACACAGCAGCAAGGTCATTGATATAGATTAGTATGGTATGGTAGAAGACATAGCAGCAAGGTCATTGATATAGAATAGTATGGTAGAAGACACAGCAGCAAGGTCATTGATATAGATTAGTATGGTATGGTAGAAGACACAGCAGCATGGTCATTGATATAGATTAGTATGGTAGAAGACACAGCAGCAAGGTCATCAATATAGAATAGTATGGTACAAGACACAGCAACAAGGTCATTGATATAGATTAGTATGGTAGAAGACACAGCAGCATGGTCATTGATATAGAATAGTATGGTGGAAGACACAGCAACGAGGTCATTGATATAGAATAATATGGTAGAAGACACAGCAGCAAGGTCATTGATATAGAATAGTATGGTAGAAGACAAAGCAGCAAGGTCATTGATATAGATTAGTATGGTAGAAGACACAGCAGCAAGGTCATTGATATAGATTAGTATGGTATGGTAGAAGACAAAGCAGCAAGGTCATTGATATAGATGAGTATGGTATGGTAGAAGACACAGCAGCAAGGTCATTGATATAGATTAGTATGGTACGGTAGAAGACACAGCAGCAAGGTCATTGATATAGATTAGTATGGTAGAAGACACAGCAGCAAGGTCATTGATATAGAATAGTATGGTAGAAGACAAAGCAGCAAGGTCATTGATATAGATTAGTATGGTAGAAGACACAGCAGCAAGGTCATTGATATAGATGAGTATGGTATGGTAGAAGACATAGCAGCAAGGTCATTGATATAGATTAGTATGGTATGGTAGAAGACACAGCAGCAAGGTGATTGATATAGATTAGTATGGTATGGTAGAAGACACAGCAGCAAGGTCATTGATATAGATTAGTATGGTATGGTAGAAGACAAAGCAGCAAGGTCATTGATATAGATGAGTATGGTATGGTAGAAGACACAGCAGCAAGGTCATTGATATAGATTAGTATGGTATGGTAGAAGACAAAGCAGCAAGGTCATTGATATAGATTAGTATGGTATGGTAGAAGACATAGCAGCAAGGTCATTGATATAGATGAGTATGGTATGGTAGAAGACACAGCAGCAAGGTCATTGATATAGATTAGTATGGTATGGTAGAAGACACAGCAGCAAGGTCATTGATATAGATTAGTATGGTATGGTAGAAGACATAGCAGCAAGGTCATTGATATAGATTAGTATGGTATGGTAGAAGACATAGCAGCAAGGTCATTGATATAGATTAGTATGGTATGGTAGAAGACATAGAAGCAAGGTCATTGATATAGATTAGTATGGTATGGTAGAAGACATAGCAGCAAGGTCATTGATATAGATTAGTATGGTATGGTAGAAGACATAGCAGCAAGGTCATTGATATAGATGAGTATGGTATGGTAGAAGACACAGCAGCAAGGTCATTGATATAGATGAGTATAGTATGGTAGAAGACACAGCAGTAGGGTCATTGATATAGATTAGTATTGTATGGTAGAAGACACAGCAGTAGGGTCATTGATATAGATTAGTATGGTAGAAGAAACAGCAGCAGGGTCATTGATATACATTAGTATAGTATGGTAGAAGACACAGCAGCAAGGTCATTGATATAGATTAGTATGGTATGGTAGAAGACACAGCAGCAAGGTCATTGATATAGATTAGTATGGTAGAAGACACAGTAGCAAGGTCATTGATATAGATTAGAATGGTATGGTAGAAGACACAGCAGCAAGGTCATTGATATAGATTAGTATTGTATGGTAGAAGACATAGCAGCAAGGTCATTGATATAGATTAGTATGGTATGGTAGAAGACATAGCAGCAAGGTCATTGATATAGATGAGTATGGTATGGTAGAAGACACAGCAGTAAGGTCATTGATATAGATTAGTATTGTATGGTAGAAGACTCAGCAGTAGGGTCATTGATATAGATTAGTATGGTAGAAGAAACAGCAGCAGGGTCATTGATATACATTAGTGTGGTATGGTAGAAGACACAGCAGCAAGGTCATTGATATAGATTAGTATGGTATGGTAGAAGACATAGCAGCAAGGTCATTGATATAGATTAGTATGGTATGGTAGAAGACATAGCAGCAAGGTCATTGATATAGATTAGTATGGTA
The DNA here is from genome assembly GCF_021184085.1 of Oncorhynchus gorbuscha. Taxonomy (NCBI): domain Eukaryota; kingdom Metazoa; phylum Chordata; class Actinopteri; order Salmoniformes; family Salmonidae; genus Oncorhynchus; species Oncorhynchus gorbuscha. The sequence goes on from NC_060182.1 coordinate 81,034,244, forward strand.
TGGTAGAAGACATAGCAGCAAGGTCATTGATATAGATTAGTATGGTATGGTAGAAGACACAGCAGCAAGGTCATTGATATAGATTAGTATGGTATGGTAGAAGACATAGCAGCAAGGTCATTGATATAGATTAGTATGGTATGGTAGAAGACAAAGCAGCAAGGTCTTTGATATAGATTAGTATGGTACGGTAGAAGACACAGCAGCAAGGTCATTGATATAGATTAGTATGGTAGAAGAAACAGCAGCAGGGTCATTGATATACATTAGTATGGTATGGTAGAAGACACAGCAGCAAGGTCATTGATATATATTAGTATGGTAGAAGAAACAGCAGCAGGGTCATTGATATACATTAGTATGGTATGGTAGAAGACACAGCAGCAAGGTCATTGATATAGATTAGTATGGTATGGTAGAAGACACAGCAGCAAGGTCATTGATATAGATTAGTATGGTAGAAGACATAGAAGCAAGGTCATTGATATAGATGAGTATGGTATGGTAGAAGACACAGCAGCAAGGTCATTGATATAGATGAGTATGGTATGGTAGAAGACACAGCAGCAAGGTCATTGATATAGATTAGTATGGTATGGTAGAAGAAATAGCAGCAAGGTCATTGATATAGATTAGTATGGTAGAAGACACAGCAGTATGGTCATTGATTGTTATGGTAGAAGAAACAGCAGCAGGGTCATTGATATACATTAGTATGGTATGGTAGAAGACACAGCAGTATGGTCATTGATATAGATTAGTATGGTATGGTAGAAGACACAGTAGCAAGGTCATTAATATAGATTAGTATGGTACTGCAGAAGACACAGCAACAAGGTCATTGATATTGATTAGAATGGTAGAAGACACAGCAGCATGGTCATTGATATAGATTAGTATGGTAGAGGACACAGCAGCAAGGTCATCGATATAGATTAGTATGTTAGAAGACACAGCAGCAAGGTCATTGATATAGAATAGTATGGTAGAAGACACAGCAGCAAGGTAATTGATATAGATTAGTATGGTAGAAGACACAGCAGTATGGTCATTGATATAGGTTAGTATGGTATGGTAGAAGACACAGCAGCAAGGTAATTGATATAGATTAGTATGGTATGGGCGAAGACACAGCAGTATGGTCATCATTGATATAGATTAGTATGGTATGGTAGAAGACACAGCAGCAAGGTAATTGATATAGATTAGTATGGTATGGTAGAAGACACAGCAGCAAGGTAATTGATATAGATTAGTATGGTATGGTAGAAGACACAGCAGTATGGTCATTGATATAGGTTAGTATGGTATGGTAGAAGACACAGCAGCAAGGTCATTGATATAGGTTAGTATGGTATGGTAGAAGACACAGCAGCAAGGTCATTGATATAGATTAGTATGGTAGAAGACACAGCAGCAAGGTCATTGATATAGTTTAGTATGGTAGAAGACACAGCAGTATGGTCATTGATATAGATTAGTATGGTTGAAGACACAGCAGCAAGGTCATTGATATAGATTAGTATGGTATGGTAGAAGACATAGCAGCAAGGTCATTGATATAGAATAGTATGGTAGAAGACACAGCAGCAAGGTCATTGATATAGATTAGTATGGTATGGTAGAAGTCACAGCAGCATGGTCATTGATATAGATTAGTATGGTAGAAGACACAGCAGCAAGGTCATCGATATAGAATAGTATGGTACAAGACACAGCAACAAGGTCATTGATATAGATTAGTATGGTAGAAGACACAGCAGCATGGTCATTGATATAGAATAGTATGGTGGAAGACACAGCAGCAAGGTCATTGATATAGAATAGTATGGTAGAAGGCACAGCAGCAAGGTAATAGATATAGATTAGTATGGTAGAAGACACAGCAGTATGGTCATTGATATAGGTTAGTATGGTATGGTAGAAGACACAGCAGCAAGGTAATTGATATAGATTAGTATGGTATGGGCGAAGACACAGCAGTATGGTCATTGATATAGATTAGTATGGTATGGTAGAAAACACAGCAGCAAGGTAATTGATATAGATTAGTATGGTATGGTAGAAGACACAGCAGCAAGGTAATTGATATAGATTAGTATGGTATGGTAGAAGACACAGCAGTATGGTCATTGATATAGGTTAGTATGGTATGGTAGAAGACACAGCAGCAAGGTCATTGATATAGGTTAGTATGGTATGGTAGAAGACACAGCAGCAAGGTCATTGATATAGATTAGTATGGTAGAAGACACAGCAGCAAGGTAATTTATATAGTTTAGTATGGTAGAAGACACAGCAGTATGGTCATTGATATAGATTAGTATGGTTGAAGACACAGCAGCAAGGTCATTGATATAGATTAGTATGGTATGGTAGAAGACATAGCAGCAAGGTCATTGATATAGAATAGTATGGTAGAAGACACAGCAGCAAGGTCATTGATATAGATTAGTATGGTATGGTAGAAGACACAGCAGCATGGTCATTGATATAGATTAGTATGGTAGAAGACACAGCAGCAAGGTCATCGATATAGAATAGTATGGTACAAGACACAGCAACAAGGTCATTGATATAGATTAGTATGGTAGAAGACACAGCAGCAAGGTCATTGATATAGATTAGTATGGTATGGTAGAAGACATAGCAGCAAGGTCATTGATATAGATTAGTATGGTAGAAGACACAGCAGCATGGTCATTGATATAGAATAGTATGGTGGAAGACACAGCAGCAAGGTCATTGATATAGAATAGTATGGTAGAAGACACAGCAGCAAGGTAATAGATATAGATTAGTATGGTAGAAGACACAGCAGTATGGTCATTGATATAGGTTAGTATGGTATGGTAGAAGACACAGCAGCAAGGTAATTGATATAGATTAGTATGGTATGGGCGAAGACACAGCAGTATGGTCATTGATATAGATTAGTATGGTAGAAGAAACAGCAGCAGGGTCATTGATATACATTAGTATGGTATGGTAGAAGACACAGCAGCAAGGTCATTGATATAGATTAGTATGGTATGGTAGAAGACACAGCAGCAAGGTCATTGATATAGATTAGTATGGTAGAAGACATAGAAGCAAGGTGATTGATATAGATTAGTATGGTACGGCAGAAGACACAGCAGCAAGGTCATTGATATAGATTAGTATGGTATGGTAGAAGACATAGCAGCAAGGTCATTGATATAGATTAGTATTGTATGGTAGAAGACATAGCAGCAAGGTCATTGATATAGATTAGTATGGTATGGTAAAAGACATAGCAGCAAGGTCATTGATATAGATGAGTATGGTATGGTAGAAGACACAGCAGCAAGGTCATTGATATAGATGAGTATAGTATGGTAGAAGACACAGCAGCAAATTCATTGATATAGTTTAGTATGGTAGAAGACACAGCCGCAAGGTCATTGATATAGATTAGTATGGTAGAAGAGACAGCAGCATGGTCATTTATATAGATTAGTATGGTAGAAGACACAGTAGCAAGGTAATTGATATAGATTAGTATGGTATGGTAGAAGACACAGCAGCAAGGTCATTGATATAGATTAGTATGGTAGAAGACACAACAGTATGGTCATTGATATAGATTAGTATGGTAGAAGACACAGCAGGATGGTCATTGATATAGATTAGTATGGTAGAAGACACAGCAGCAAGGTCATTAATATAGATTAGTATGGTAGAAGACACAGCAGTATGGTCATTGATATAGATTAGTATGGTAGAAGACACAGCAGCAAGGTCATTGATATAGATTAGTATTGTAGAAGACACAGCAGCATGGTCATTGATATAGATTAGTATGGTAGAAGACACAGTAGCAAGGTAATTGATATAGATTAGTATGGTATGGTAGAAGACACAGCAGCAAGGTCATTGATATAGATTAGTATGGTAGAAGACACAGCAGTATGGTCATTGATATAGATTAGTATGGTAGAAGACACAGCAGGATGGTCATTGATATAGATTAGTATGGTAGAAGACACAGCAGCAAGGTCATTAATATAGATTAGTATGGTAGAAGACACAGCAGTATGGTCATTGATATAGATTAGTATGGTAGAAGACACAGCAGCAAGGTCATTGATATAGTTTAGTATGGTAGAAGACACAGCAGTATGGTCATTGATATAGATTAGTATGGTTGAAGACACAGCAGCAAGGTCATTGATATAGATTAGTATGGTATGGTAGAAGACATAGCATCAAGGTCATTGATATAGTATGGTAGAAGACACAGCAGCAAGGTCATTGATATAGATTAGTATGGTATGGTAGAAGACACAGTAGCATGGTCATTGATATAGATTAGTATGGTAGAAGACACAGCAGCAAGGTCATCGATATAGAATAGTATGGTACAAGACACAGCAACAAGGTCATTGATATAGATTAGTATGGTAGAAGACACAGCAGCATGGTCATTGATATAGAATAGTATGGTGGAAGACACAGCAACAAGGTCATTGATATAGAATAATATGGTAGAAGACAAAGCAGCAAGGTCATTGATATAGATTAGTATGGTAGAAGACACAGCAGCAAGGTCATTGATATAGATTAGTATGGTATGGTAGAAGACAAAGCAGCAAGGTCATTGATATAGATGAGTATGGTATGGTAGAAGACACAGCAGCAAGGTCATTGATATAGATTAGTATGGTACGGTAGAAGACACAGCAGCAAGGTCATTGATATAGATTAGTATGGTATGGTAGAAGACATAGCAGCAAGGTCATTGATATAGATGAGTATGGTATGGTAGAAGACACAGCAGCAGGGTCATTGATATAGATTAGTATGGTACGGTAGAAGACACAGCAGCAAGGTAATTGATATAGATGAGTATGGTATGGTAGAAGACATAGCAGCAAGGTCATTGATATAGATTAGTATGGTATGGTAGAAGACACAGCAGCAAGGTGATTGATATAGATTAGTATGGTATGGTAGAAGACACAGCAGCAAGGTCATTGATATAGATTAGTATGGTATGGTAGAAGACAAAGCAGCAAGGTCATTGATATAGATGAGTATGGTATGGTAGAAGACACAGCAGCAAGGTCATTGATATAGATTAGTATGGTATGGTAGAAGACATAGCAGCAAGGTCATTGATATAGATTAGTATGGTATGGTAGAAGACACAGCAGCAAGGTCATTGATATAGATTAGTATGGTATGGTAGAAGACATAGCAGCAAGGTCATTGATATAGATTAGTATGGTATGGTAGAAGACAAAGCAGCAAGGTCATTGATATAGATGAGTATGGTATGGTAGAAGACACAGCAGCAAGGTCTTTGATATAGATTAGTATGGTATGGTAGAAGACACAGCAGCAAGGTCATTGATATAGATTAGTATGGTAGAAGAAACAGCAGCAGGGTCATTGATATAGATTAGTATGGTATGGTAGAAGACACAGCAGCAAGGTCATTGATATAGATTAGTATGGTAGAAGAAACAGCAGCAGGGTCATTGATATACATTAGTATGGTATGGTAGAAGACACAGCAGCAAGGTCATTGATATAGATTAGTATGGTATGGTAGAAGACACAGCAGCAAGGTCATTGATATAGATTAGTATGGTAGAAGACATAGAAGCAAGGTCAGTTGGTATAGAAGACACAGCAGCAAGGTCATTGATAGATGAGTATGGTATGGTAGAAGACACAGCAGCAAGGTCATTGATATAGATTAGTATGGTATGGTAGAAGACACAGCAGCAAGGTCATTGATATAGATTAGTATGGTATGGTAGAAGACATAGCAGCAAGGTCATTGATATAGATTAGTATGGTATGGTAGAAGACACAGCAGCAAGGTGATTGATATAGATTAGTATGGTATGGTAGAAGACACAGCAGCAAGGTCATTGATATAGATTAGTATGGTATGGTAGAAGACAAAGCAGCAAGGTCATTGATATAGATGAGTATGGTATGGTAGAAGACACAGCAGCAAGGTCATTGATATAGATTAGTATGGTATGGTAGAAGACATAGCAGCAAGGTCATTGATATAGATTAGTATGGTATGGTAGAAGACACAGCAGCAAGGTCATTGATATAGATTAGTATGGTATGGTAGAAGACATAGCAGCAAGGTCATTGATATAGATTAGTATGGTATGGTAGAAGACAAAGCAGCAAGGTCATTGATATAGATGAGTATGGTATGGTAGAAGACACAGCAGCAAGGTCTTTGATATAGATTAGTATGGTACGGTAGAAGACACAGCAGCAAGGTCATTGATATAGATTAGTATGGTAGAAGAAACAGCAGCAGGGTCATTGATATACATTAGTATGGTATGGTAGAAGACACAGCAGCAAGGTCATTGATATAGATTAGTATGGTAGAAGAAACAGCAGCAGGGTCATTGATATACATTAGTATGGTATGGTAGAAGACACAGCAGCAAGGTCATTGATATAGATTAGTATGGTATGGTAGAAGACACAGCAGCAAGGTCATTGATATAGATTAGTATGGTAGAAGACATAGAAGCAAGGTCATTGATATAGATGAGTATGGTATGGTAGAAGACACAGCAGCAAGGTCATTGATATAGATGAGTATGGTATGGTAGAAGACACAGCAGCAAGGTCATTGATATAGATTAGTATGGTATGGTAGAAGAAATAGCAGCAAGGTCATTGATATAGATTAGTATGGTATGGTAGAAGACATAGCAGCAAGGTCATTGATATAGATTAGTATGGTACGGTAGAAGACACAGCAGCAAGGTAATTGATATAGATTAGTATGTTAGAAGACACAGCAGTATGGTCATTGATTGTTATGGTAGAAGAAACAGCAGCAGGGTCATTGATATACATTAGTATGGTATGGTAGAAGACACAGTAGCAAGGTCATTGATATAGATTAGTATGGTATGGTAGAAGACACAGCAGTATGGTCATTGATATAGATTAGTATGGTATGGTAGAAGACACAGTAGCAAGGTCATTAATATAGATTAGTATGGTACTGCAGAAGACACAGCAACAAGGTCATTGATATTGATTAGAATGGTAGAAGACACAGCAGCATGGTCATTGATATAGATTAGTATGGTAGAAGACACAGCAGCAAGGTCATCGATATAGATTAGTATGTTAGAAGACACAGCAGCAAGGTCATTGATATAGAATAGTATGGTAGAAGACACAGCAGCAAGGTAATTGATATAGATTAGTATGGTAGAAGACACAGCAGTATGGTCATTGATATAGGTTAGTATGGTATGGTAGAAGACACAGCAGCAAGGTAATTGATATAGATTAGTATGGTATGGGCGAAGACACAGCAGTATGGTCATTGATATAGATTAGTATGGTATGGTAGAAGACACAGCAGCAAGGTAATTGATATAGATTAGTATGGTATGGTAGAAGACACAGCAGCAAGGTAATTGATATAGATTAGTATGGTATGGTAGAAGACACAGCAGTATGGTCATTGATATAGGTTAGTATGGTATGGTAGAAGACACAGCAGCAAGGTCATTGATATAGGTTAGTATGGTATGGTAGAAGACACAGCAGCAAGGTCATTGATATAGATTAGTATGGTAGAAGACACAGCAGCAAGGTCATTGATATAGTTTAGTATGGTAGAAGACACAGCAGTATGGTCATTGATATAGATTAGTATGGTTGAAGACACAGCAGCAAGGTCATTGATATAGATTAGTATGGTATGGTAGAAGACATAGCAGCAAGGTCATTGATATAGAATAGTATGGTAGAAGACACAGCAGCAAGGTCATTGATATAGATTAGTATGGTATGGTAGAAGTCACAGCAGCATGGTCATTGATATAGATTAGTATGGTAGAAGACACAGCAGCAAGGTCATCGATATAGAATAGTATGGTACAAGACACAGCAACAAGGTCATTGATATAGATTAGTATGGTAGAAGACACAGCAGCATGGTCATTGATATAGAATAGTATGGTGGAAGACACAGCAGCAAGGTCATTGATATAGAATAGTATGGTAGAAGACACAGCAGCAAGGTAATAGATATAGATTAGTATGGTAGAAGACACAGCAGTATGATCATTGATATAGGTTAGTATGGTATGGTAGAAGACACAGCAGCAAGGTAATTGATATAGATTAGTATGGTATGGGCGAAGACACAGCAGTATGGTCATTGATATAGATTAGTATGGTATGGTAGAAAACACAGCAGCAAGGTAATTGATATAGATTAGTATGGTATGGTAGAAGACACAGCAGCAAGGTAATTGATATAGATTAGTATGGTATGGTAGAAGACACAGCAGTATGGTCATTGATATAGGTTAGTATGGTATGGTAGAAGACACAGCAGCAAGGTCATTGATATAGGTTAGTATGGTATGGTAGAAGACACAGCAGCAAGGTCATTGATATAGATTAGTATGGTAGAAGACACAGCAGCAAGGTAATTTATATAGTTTAGTATGGTAGAAGACACAGCAGTATGGTCATTGATATAGATTAGTATGGTTGAAGACACAGCAGCAAGGTCATTGATATAGATTAGTATGGTATGGTAGAAGACATAGCAGCAAGGTCATTGATATAGAATAGTATGGTAGAAGACACAGCAGCAAGGTCATTGATATAGATTAGTATGGTATGGTAGAAGACACAGCAGCATGGTCATTGATATAGATTAGTATGGTAGAAGACACAGCAGCAAGGTCATCGATATAGAATAGTATGGTACAAGACACAGCAACAAGGTCATTGATATAGATTAGTATGGTAGAAGACACAGCAGCAAGGTCATTGATATAGATTAGTATGGTATGGTAGAAGACATAGCAGCAAGGTCATTGATATAGATTAGTATGGTAGAAGACACAGCAGCATGGTCATTGATATAGAATAGTATGGTGGAAGACACAGCAGCATGGTCATTGATATAGAATAGTATGGTAGAAGACACAGCAGCAAGGTAATAGATATAGATTAGTATGGTAGAAGACACAGCAGTATGGTCATTGATATAGGTTAGTATGGTATGGTAGAAGACACAGCAGCAAGGTAATTGATATAGATTAGTATGGTATGGGCGAAGACACAGCAGTATGGTCATTGATATAGATTAGTATGGTAGAAGAAACAGCAGCAGGGTCATTGATATACATTAGTATGGTATGGTAGAAGACACAGCAGCAAGGTCATTGATATAGATTAGTATGGTATGGTAGAAGACACAGCAGCAAGGTCATTGATATAGATTAGTATGGTAGAAGACATAGAAGCAAGGTGATTGATATAGATTAGTATGGTACGGCAGAAGACACAGCAGCAAGGTCATTGATATAGATTAGTATGGTATGGTAGAAGACATAGCAGCAAGGTCATTGATATAGATGAGTATAGTATGGTAGAAGACACAGCAGCAAATTCATTGATATAGATTAGTATGGTAGAAGACACAGCCGCAAGGTCATTGATATAGATTAGTATGGTAGAAGAGACAGCAGCATGGTCATTTATATAGATTAGTATGGTAGAAGACACAGTAGCAAGGTAATTGATATAGATTAGTATGGTATGGTAGAAGACACAGCAGCAAGGTCATTGATATAGATTAGTATGGTAGAAGACACAGCAGTATGGTCATTGATATAGATTAGTATGGTAGAAGACACAGCAGGATGGTCATTGATATAGATTAGTATGGTAGAAGACACAGCAGCAAGGTCATTAATATAGATTAGTATGGTAGAAGACACAGCAGTATGGTCATTGATATAGATTAGTATGGTAGAAGACACAGCAGCAAGGTCATTGATATAGATTAGTATGGTAGAAGACACAGCAGCATGGTCATTGATATAGATTAGTATGGTAGAAGACACAGTAGCAAGGTAATTGATATAGATTAGTATGGTATGGTAGAAGACACAGCAGCAAGGTCATTGATATAGATTAGTATGGTAGAAGACACAGCAGTATGGTCATTGATATAGATTAGTATGGTAGAAGACACAGCAGGATGGTCATTGATATAGATTAGTATGGTAGAAGACACAGCAGCAAGGTCATTAATATAGATTAGTATGGTAGAAGACACAGCAGTATGGTCATTGATATAGATTAGTATGGTAGAAGACACAGCAGCAAGGTCATTAGATCCCGAAAATTGGCTGTAGTAGTGTAGTGTCCGTGCTGTTTGGCCTACAAAACTAATATGACCACCATCTCGCGATGTTGGTCTCCGTTTTGTTTTGCTCTACACATCCCACTCCTCTGAAATTGATGTGCCAACTTTTATTTGTAGCATCCAAATCATTTAAAATCAAATCAAAGTGTATTTGTCAGACAACAGGTGTAGACCTTACAGTGAAATGCTTACTTACAGGCCCTAACCAACAGTGCAATTTTTAAGTAAAAAATAGGTATTAGGTAAATAATACATAAGTAAAGAAATAAAAACAACAGTAAAAAGACAGTGAAAAATAACAGTAGTGAGGCTACATACAGTAGCGAGGCTATAAAAGTAGCGAGGCTATATACAGGCACAAGTTAGTCTGGTTAATTGAGGTAGTATATATATGTAGCTAAGGTTAACGTGACTATGAATATATGATGAACAGAGAGTAGCAGTATTGCATAAAAGAGAGGTTGGAGGGTAGTGGGTGGCGGGACACAACGCAGATAGTCCGGGTAGCCAATGTGTGGGGGCACCAGTTAGTCGGGCTAATTGAGGTTGTATGTACATGAATGTATAGTTCAAGTGACTATGTATATATGATAAACATTTGATTACCTTTTGATGACCTGTTCAGGAGTCTTATGGGTTGGGGGTAAAAGCCATTGAGAAGCCTTTTGGTCCTAGACTTGCTCCGGTACCGCTTGCCATGCGGTAGTAGAGAGAAGAGTCTATGACAGGGGTGGGTGGGGTCTATGACCATTTTTAGGGCCTTCCTCTGACACCGCCTGGTGTAGAGGTCGTGGATGGTAGGCAGCTTTGCCCCAGTGATGTACTGCGCCGTACGCACTACCCTCTGTGGTGCCTTGCCTTGTGGCCGAGCAGTTGCCGTACCAGGCAGTGATGCAACCAGTGTTGGTTGCGCTCAATGTTGCAGCTGTAGAAACCTTTGAGGATCTGAGGACCCATGCCAAATCTTTTTAGTTTCCTGAGGGGAATAGGTTTTGTTGTGCCCTCTTCACAACTGTCTTGATGTGTTTGGACCATGATAGTTTGTTGGTGATGTGGACACCAAGGAACTTGAAGCTCTCAACCTGCTCCACTACAGCCCCGTCGATGAGAATGGAGGCGTTCTCGGTCCTCCTTTCCTGTAGTCAACAAACATCTACTTATTCTTGGTTACATTGAAGGATAGGTTGTTATTCTGGTACCACCTGGCCAAGCCTCTGA